>NC_136488.1:156884374-157051874 GCF_053919585.1 Euprymna scolopes
AACATTAAGCGCTCCAGTCGAGTCCCCTACCGTTTGAACTATCAACAGATATATAAGAAAGATTTAAAATTGAATTATTTCAAGCAATGAATGAATTTGTGCATGCGCAAAAGTAACAGAAATATGTTGGCAAGTTGAAATGAACATTTTGCATTTCAACTTGCGAACATATTTCTGTATGCACTATTCATCCATCCAAACAAAGATTATACTCGTTGTAAATCATCCTTGGTGTACGATTACTATTTCCTGTTAATTTCGGTGTTGTGTCACAGATAGTCACAGAGTTTATCGGTTGAATATTTTCACACAGACACACCCGTACATACATCTAATGTTTTATTTATATAGATAACTAACATTTCGGCCCGGCGTTGTCCGGGTGTTTGGAGGTGTATGCGGAGCAAAAAAAAAAGTCAATTTATTTTAACTTTGACCCCTATTATGACCCCTTAACGTTTATTGTTTTGGGCTTAAATCAAGTTATCAAGTTAGATCCATGTCCAAGGAACCTTTTTCTAAAATTTCAAGTGCGTAGACCCAAAATGCATAATACAACTTTTTATATCTCGATAACTACTTATTTCTGCAAAATTTCAATTCGATTTTCGTATTAAGCATAGTCCAAAACCTATAAAAGGTGTCATTTAAAAGGAAATTGTGGAGATGAACCTTGGACCCCATTGTATTAAATTTAAGATATTGTACATTTAAAGCCAAAAGTGATGAAATCGGTCAAACTATCCCGGATAATGTCATACTTACCATATCGGAGTATTCGTTGATGCCCAGCCAATAAGAATGCTGACCGACGGCAGTCAGATGATTGTGTTCGTTTATTCGCTGCAGATTTCTCTCCCAAATGAATCGCCTACAACAAAGAAAATGATTTTTTATACAAGAGTACCCAGCGTAGTATAAACACCCTCAATCTCCCCATGCTAAGAACAGCTTTCGAGGTTGGTTCCCCCCCCCGAAGGCCTTCTTAACGGGGGTATTCGGGTACAAAAAAAAAAAATTAATTTTCTGACTCGTTGAACGTGTCATCGTTTTTTGTTTGTTTGTTTTTGTTTGTTTGTTTGATTGTTGTTGTTGTTTTTTCTTTTTTTGTTTTTTGTTGTTGTTTTTTGGGGTTTTTTTTTTCATTCTATGATTTCTGCTTTAATTTTCAAGACCGTGACGGAATTTTGTGGGCATGAATAAAATAAATATGTAGAAACAAGACACACAGAAAAGATGAAAATAATATTCTATACCCTGAGAGGTAATCCAAACCGGTTTTTATTAATATTTTTAAATGCTGCTTTTGTTTCCAAAAACAAGTTAACATAAAAAAAAATCTCAATAAAATAACAAATGAACTTGTGCCCAAAAAGATGGTGTCTACGTAAAAGAAAAATTCTTTGTAATGATTTAAGCGTTAAAAATCTAACAAATGCTCATTACAGTAAATTTTAGTGCTGAAAACTACAAAGAGAGTTGGGGGGTGAGAACTAGTTGTGCTTTTTTTTTTACCAAAACAAGAAAAACAAGTCTTACTTTAAGTAAGTAAATATCTCTATTATTATATAAAAAAAAAAAGGAACATTGTGTGTGAGGGGGTGTCTAGGTGTGTGTGAGTTCGTTCCCTATGGACTCCAAAACGACTGGGCCGATTTTTATAAAAGTTCCCACGAAGGTACATTATGTGCTTTGCAGTGTTTTTTAGATAGGTTTTGTATGGGAATGTCTTCGATAAGTATCGATAATCAAAATAATCCGATGAAAGAAGGAACAGACGATTTTGACCAAAGTTAACACCTTACACCGCCTAACATCATAAGTGCGTTTGAGAAGTTTTATTGGCACACAAAACGAAAGGACCGACATATAAAAATCAACAGTATATTCTTTAATATGAAAGGGGTTCGTCCGAAATGAATTTTTCTGTTTAAAGCACAATTAAACCATGATACTTGACTTTTGTATTTTAAACTCAAATTCATGCCATTATATATAAAAGTGATTTTATAAAATAAACTGTAGATTCTCTACAGTGCAATGTAGACTGCAATGTATTGTGAACTAAGTTATTACGGGGAGACATTTGAAGCTTCCTCCCCAAATAAAGCAACCAATTTTATTGAAAAATGGGCGATTTCCCCGATTTCGATGACAACAAAAAATATGAGAGTATGAAACATTTGTTGGTCATCATTCAATCCCGGGTAACTCTATAGGTTGGGATATGCGCAAAATGCAGACTAAACTTTTATGGTTTTTAACCAACTTGCGCTTTCGTAGTTTAAAAAATTAAATGGAAAATGAAGGTTGTTTGTTTTTTTGTCTGGTATTTTTGCATTTAGCGCATCAGATATCCATAAATGTTGGCTCAGGCTCGACCGGCAGCTATCGCAAACCGTCGGAATATGCCGAGCGTTAATCAAGTTAATTAGCTAATGAAAAACCGATAACAAACGCGCTTAGTCAATAAAAACGCAAAGCAGACTACTTTTAATAGATTGAGAGAAAGTTAATTTTTAATCACGCACAAATATAATCAGTTTAACTGTAACCCTAAACCTTAAAATTTAGTTTCAATCACACAAATATTATAAGACCAACTCTGACTTAAATGTCAACAGTTTTCCTAAAAATTCATTTTTTTTTGTGGAAAAAACATAAACAAAAAAGAAATATTAAAGTTTTCCTAACAATAAACGTTAAAAACTTACTAAAAAGATCAAATTTGTTCCTCAAAATTCTCTTGAAAAAAAAAAATCGTTTCTATTTATTTAAAACAAAAAAAAAATAAAACAAAGTTTATTCATAAAATTTACGGTAGAGTATTATATTTTATTTTATTGTTTTTCCATTTCCAATCTATGGTTCCTCTGCCAAACTTTCGCAAAAACACTCGTCAACTACAACCATTATCAACAATTTCTGTCACTCTATGTGTGCTTTAATCTAAACGTAAATTCCATGAACAAAGTTTCCTTCCTAGAACCTCCGACCCATAGAACTGTTTCACTGGCCTACTTTCCAACTGACTACAATATGGTTGTCTTCAAGTCTGATGTAAATAAGTTCTTGTTGAGCCCTCTTCTTCAATAATCAAATATTACCCAATTTCCATCATTAACGGTCACTGCGCTATTGTCTCGATGACCGCCTTACACTCATTAATCCTTATCCTCGAGTGGCCTTCTGATTTTGATAAGTGGTGACTCCCTTGGAAAAAAAAAGTGCCGAATTTTCTTAATTTTATTTTAGTTCAATAAATGTTCAGATAATTAATGTTTTATTTTGTGTTATTGTATTATTTTAGTGTATTTGTTTTGTTTTTAACTAAAAGTTTCGCGAAACTGACGTTTTCGGGTGTGGTTTCTTGGATTGTCTCCCCTTGTTCTAAAGTGAAGCTTTTAAAAATGAAAACAAAAAAAATATTTTCAAATAATAGTAATGCACGAGTGCCGAAAAATTACATCAAATTATTAAAACAGTGTGGAGTGTGGCTGTTCACTCTTGTAGCAGAAACAAATGGGACTTTTTTCTTCCTCGAATCAATGCCTCTCCCTTGTACTATTTGGCCACATAATGACCAATCAGGGGTACGGCGCATTGATCCTTCCTATCCCCAAAGGAAATCGGCCAGCATCCGGTTGGAAGAAGAACAACTCGTACTTACTGAGAGAACCACCAAATAGAACGGACCTCCCTTTTCTTCTCTCTCCACCTCGGTGATTTCTAACGGTATCGACGATTCCACGGGGAATAACTACCGCGACACCACCAGGTAGCCGGAGTCCAGCTTTTGACAAGGAACATTACATTCTCATTAATAAACCTTTTCTGTGTTACCTTTTATGAAGTTGTTGCGTTCGTCATTTCAGAAGCTTGCATTGAATTGTTTATTTAATTAGGGTGTGCCCTAAAGGCATACAAACCCTAAACTCTTGTTCGTCGTAAAAATATACATCATTTGGTGATTGACATTAAAAAAGAACTATATTGTATGTACCCGTTAAAGAATAAAGTTCCTATTTATAATGCCTCCCCACGGGACAGCGTTAGACACCAGGGTCGTTTTTTAACGTGGAGAAAAGGAACAAAAATAAAAATTTTCAGTTGAGAGAGTACAAGAAATTGAAGTGTTGCATCTGAAGAACAGGTACTACACTTTGAGATATTAACTCTTTTATTCAGGTTAAAATTACAATGCAAGTTCAAACTGAACAGGTACTACACTTTGACCTTGGCCTTCGTCTTCTCTTAAGGGATTAAGGGTTAAGGAATAAAGTTATCATTAAAAAAAATCGCTTAATTTGATCAATTTTTTTTTTTTTTTTTTTTTTTTTTACAAAGGAAAATCAAATTTTGATAAGATCGATCGTATCGCGGCCATCTTGGCTATTCCCGCGGAGGATGAGGAGGGATTGCCTTTAAACGAAAAAGGAATTATGCCAACGAAAACGTGGTCCTTCTGCATATTATCGATCTTTCGAATTTATCGACGAAATTATTTTAATACGTATACAAATAAAAGTAAATAATTTTACAAACAAAAATATTTATCAATTTATTAAAATCAGATGTTGATTACCCATCCTGTACATGTAGTTACCGTTTTGTATATATAAACTGAATTTGATATTAACATAGAACGACGTTAATAAAATATTTTTAGATTATAAAAACTTTAAATTAATCTGAAATTAGTGATTTTAAAAAAAAAAAAAAGAAGCTCTGTGTGATTTAGGTAGTGACGTAGTTTTAGTTACAGAGAGACAATCTCCATTAAAACAAAATGTATACATCTACATGATTGACTGCTGCTTATACAGAGAAGATACTGTGCTACTTTTTTTTATATAATATTTTCAAGTTAAATACAAGTTTTACAATATCTTTTGTTTATTAAATTGTTAGGTGAAAGTACAGAATAGTTACAAAACATCCCCTCACTGTTAATGAGTTTCTAAATAATGTTATTATTTCAGTACGGTGCCTTTTCTGCATAAATGCCGACTGGGTTATTAAAAAAAATCAAAATACCGTATATTTCGGCGTATAAGACGACCGTCAGATAAGATGAGGTAAAAAAAATTGGAGCAAATTTTTTAAAATTTATCATATATCGGTTGTATAAGACGCGAAACCGCGTTTGTTTAGCCTAGGCAACGTTCGGTATCTTATGAAATATTGGTCTTTAAAAATGATTTTTTTTTTTTTTAATTTTAAGGGTCGTCTTATATGCCGAAATATACGGTACGTTAAAATTATAGAATTGAATGGTAAATTTTTACTTTCTTTCCATCTTTACCATTAAATTTTTACTTTCTTTTTCAGCTTTACCATTAAATTTTTACTTTCTTTTTCAGCTTTACCATTAAATTGAGGGCTTTACTAAAAATGTACGACCAAAATTATGCCCGATCAATGTACGACTGACTGCTCCTGCTGTTTGTCATATAGAAATGTGTAAAGTTGCTTGAATCAGCGGGAGCCGAATCGAACATTTAGACGTGTCGGATTTGCGCCATACATAAACAGGTTTACTAAAATTGTACGACTAAATAATCTACAATTATTTGCTTCTGCTGCTGATTTGCTATTAAAGTAACTTCGACACAAACGAACTACTGTGTTTATCAGCGCAAAATATTGTAAAAACCTATTGTGGTATTATTGAAATAAACAATAAATGTTTCAGACGAGAGGTTATTTTTTATTTTATTTTATTTATTTATTTATTTATTTTTTTTTTTGCAGATATATGTTTAGATTCATATAAGAAGTATTTACAAAAATAATTTATTTTTTCATTATTCTCTCTTAAGATAATTAATACTTTCTGCATTTTTTTACAGCGTTTATTTTCGTATTACGTTTAAGTTATTTTAACGCAATTTTCTTACAAATAAATCTACTTTAACCCGTTGACAACCATAAGCGCATTTTACAACGGCGATTTACCCATCGCCTTCCTTTTTTTAATTTATTCCCCATTTTTAATGCACCTTTCTTAAAAGGCATTCATGCATTTTACTTCTACACTACCAACATAAATAAATAACCCCGAAAATATGCTTTTTTTAATTTGCGTTACAAATAAATAATCAACGCGACAATAAAACGTATTGTTTTACTGTGTATGTTTTCAGCGTCCCAATTCTTTTTTTTTTTCCACATTTAAATTAAAAGATATATCAAAATGTGAATTTAACTTTAAGTATTATGGTATCTGTTCAGTGCACATTTATCTATAAGTATGGCAAACCACTTACAAGTAAAAGGCAGTCAGTCTTTTTTGTTTGTTTTTTTACACAGTGATCACCACTTATCAAGGCCCGGAAGCCACTCAGGGATAAGGGTTATTGCAAGTACATTACGTTAATGTGGAGATTTTTTTTTTTTTTATTATTATTCAACTTTCACCCCAAACAAGGCATAGTGCCCCTTTGAAGCAGGGGGCTACTATTAGGGACTTAATTAACGGGGTCATTATGAAGGGAGAAGAGTAGAAAGATGTTTGTTAACATTACACTTCAACTTCTGCATATCATTGCAGTTGGGAAAGCAGAATCTCGGAAGGGAGTTCCAAAGACCCGCAGTTCTGGGGAAGAAACTATTGGATTAAAAGGCTTTCTTGCACCTAGGAATCTCTACTGTAAAGGGATGAGACTTAGTAGCTTGTCGGGTTTGTCGGGGGTAGTTACGTCGGGGAGGTACAAGTGTTTGATGAAGTATTTACTTAAGGGGGCGGTTCATTAGGAATTTTTGTTTTTGTTTTGTTTTTTGTTTTTCAAAAATAAACAATTATAAACAGAACGACTAATAGAAATCTATATATATTCTTTTTTTTTTTTTCATTTTAATATACTTTCATAGAAATATTTCTGTTATGTCATAAAAAAACTATTTTCTTTACATCACAAGTGTCACGCTCATACATTAATTCCATAGCTAATATAACATACTGACCCAACGGGTCACGGGTAGTCTAGTTAAATCCTAAAAGACTTAGACAATTATTTGGCACATTGTGTTGGAAAAAATAATTCTCAGTCGTTAAGGGTTTTATTAGTCGAAGCAACTTCGGGAGTTTCAAGTTTAATTTAAAAATCGAACCGATAAAAAATAACAAGCAATAGTCGATAATGATAGTTTTACAAAGATTTTCTAGCGTTACGTAGTTATTGTTTAAACTTTAAAGAAAAAGGTCACTTGTAAAATTTGCAAGAAAGAAAATTCTCGGCTGAAAATTGTGATTAAATTAGGTTTTTTGTTTTGTTTTGTTTTTTCAATAATAAATAAATAAAGGTTTTTATTTATTTATTTATTTATTTATTACAAAGATTAAACAATAAAAAAGTGGCACACTGGGTTGAAAAAAGTCTCAGTACTTAAGAATCTGCCCAAAATAATCGCAACTGTGATTAAAATGTTATTGTTTATTTTAATAATCTTTTTTCGCTAACGGACTCAGTAGATCGCCCGTGTAAGATGGAATATTTAATAAAAATTGGGAGTTTTCTGTTAGTAAATATATTTTTAAGTATGGGTCTAAAAAGATATTTGTAGTAATCACACAGAACTATTTTCTCTGGTGAATCAATGCCCTTCTCTCTGAGTTCTCCGGCCACAGGCTGCCCTATAAGCTAACAGGGCGCAATGATTCATCTGCTCCTTAAAAAGTCTTGAGGGAACATCGGTCAGTCAGAGCAACCAGCCTAGCAACACCTATCCTCTCTCGTCCCCTGTCCACCGGACATCTCGCTATAGCATTGACGGTCTCGATTTGAGACAACTGCTATCCAGCTGGGGTCGACACGGTACTGATTGACCGACGACGACCTTAAAAGAACTTTTGTTTCTTTTCTGCCTTGTACTTTGCTATAATTTATTAGGAAGCTAAAACAATTACCTCACCTAAAGATTTGCCAAAATGACTTCTTGAAATTCTGGGTAACTTTATTTTATTGATTATTATAAGATTATTATTATTTAACGATATTTTATGCTGACGGACCCAGGTGATCGCCTGTGTCGAAGTTGCTTTAATCAGCAGCAAGGGCAATTAGTCGTACATTAACCGTACATAATTTTTAGTCGTACATATTTAGTAAAACCGTTAAATTGACGACTTTAATAGGTTTTCGAGTATGCTGAAAACGAATATCACATTAAAATTTGGGGTAGACAAATACTGGATATTAAGACATTTTTCTAATGTATTACTTGATAAATGTTAGAAAACACCCCCTCCACCCCATGTAAGAATGGCGACCGCCATTCTTACATGGGGTGGAGGGGGGTGTTTTCTAACACGCATGTGCATTAGTATTTTTCAGTTGGAAAACATGGTCTTCAGTAAAAACATATTGGATAATAAAGGTCTTAATATCCAGAAAACTACTTGTCTCCCCCAAATTTGAATATGATGTTCGTGTTCAGCATACCCGAAAACTTATAAAAGTCGTCAATTTAACGGTGAATGCTGAGGTGGATAAAAGTTTAAAAAATACCAATTAAATTAATCCGAATAAATAATACAAGTTTAAACTGTAAAATTAAAAACAAATAAAGACAATTTTTTTTTAATAAAATCTTTCTACCTTGTAATTTCTAAATCTTTTGACTCGTAGCATTTGTTGTGGACTTTCTTGAATTCGATCCAAATGTCATCAAGGGATTTATTGTTGGACAGAATATATGCACATGTGGTGTGCAAGGCGACCAGGACTAGGAAGACGATGGCGACGTTCATTTTAACAGACAACCAAAATACCGAATCAAAAGCAGTTCCTTCTTTGTAACAAGTCCTAAAAAAGAAAAAGTAAGAAAAAATAATAGATTTGTGTTTTATTTACACACACATATATACATACATATACATATATATATATATATATATATATATATATATATATATATATATATATATATATATATATACACTAGCATTTCAGCCCGGCGTTGCCCGGGTAGGTGTATCAGAATTTTTGTAGGAATTTTTGACACCCCTAACACGAAACTGCGAATAAAATATAAAAATCTCATAATTTCTCTTTTAAAAGTGGGTTATTTATTTTCTTTATGGATTATACTTCCAAAATAAACTATTACAGTTGTTTTAAAAGTAAGAGAAATATATATTTTTTTTTAAACAGTAATGAATTTTCCGAACTCAATATTTTTCAATTTTTAAACTTTAAAAATCTATCAAAATTTTTCTATTGATTCTATTTTTACGATATTTTCAGGGTCAATGTGAAATTTTATGTTCTTTCCAATAAACCGAATATAATATTTTAGACAAACGTTTTTTTTTTAAATTCACGCCCCCCCCCCATTTGTGTAAGTGTCACACATTTTCAAGTTTCTCTTAAAAAGTAAATAATTAATTTATGTTGAATAGTTTTATATATCACAAATTGAAGAGAAAAGGTCAATAAATAATATATTCAAATTTAAAACAAAAAAAAATCCGTTTTTTAGAAATTTACCTGTAAAGTCCGAAGTTTAAAACCTTTTTAAAAAAAAAAACACACATTGTTTTTTGTTTTGTTTTTTTTGTTTGTTTTTTTTAATGAAACCTTGGTCCTTGCTCCTTTAATTGAAAAAAAAATTAGGGCTTGAATTACATTTTTCGAGGAGTTATAAGCTTGGAAAGACAGGGGGTCGAATAATTCACGCCTCTCATTTTGAAATGTCTATTAAAAAGTAAATAATTAATTTATGTTGAATAGCTTTATATATCACAAATTGAAGAGAAAAGGTCAATAAATAATATATTCAAATTTAAAACAAAAAAAATCCGTTTTTTAGAAATTTACCTGTAAAGTCCGAAGTTTAAAACCTTTTTTTTTTTTAAAAAAACACATTTTTTTTGTTGTTTTTTTTTAAATAAAACCTTGGTCCTTGCTCCTTTAATTGAAAAAAAAATTAGGGCTTGAATTACATTTTTCGAGGAGTTATAAGCTTGGAAAGATGGAGTGGAATTATTCACTATTTTCACGAAATTTCACGAAATTTCTGATACACCTATAATGCCCGGGTGTTTGGGGGTGTATGTTAAGCAAAAAAAAAAGTGGTAGTGGCAAGGCAGCCTCAAACCCGTACTGCAAAGGAGGAAAAGAATGGGGTAAAACCTAACGTTTATGCTGTTACGACCACTACCAAACTGAAAGCGACATTTTTTTTTAATTAAGGCTAGACAATCTAAAGGAGAGGATAACTTTAAAAAATATCGGCGAAAAAAGTGACCCCCCCCGCCCCTGTAGAAAAGTGCCTAGTTGAAGGGGAAGATATTAATGTTTTTAGCCAATTTTTCGATATTTGTCGTATGAAAGGTCGAACTTTAAAATGATACTGATCTTGGTAAAATCCGTCGCCTCTATTGAAAGTTTAAAGCAGACATGCAAACATACATACATACATACATTTATATATTGGTAACTAAAAATTTTCGACCGAAACTGATGAAAAAGCTTGCCCTATCTCTGAATACCCTTTATTTAAATTTTCAAATATTTAGACCAGAAATTGTCTGAGTAATTTGGAAGAGACCGCAGAGGTCAATTTTTTTTTACATTTGACCCCTATTATGACCCCTTAAAATTTATTGTTTTGCGTTCAAATCAAGTTATTAAGTTAGACCCATGTTCAAGGAACATATATCTAAAATTTCAAGTGCGTAGACCTAAAATTGTCGGAGGAGTTTGGTAGAGTTCTCAAAGGTCAAATCGTTGAACTTTGACCCCTTAATCGCCAAATTTCTGGCCAAAAACCGATCATCAAATTTCGAGTCTGTAGACTAAAAATTGACAGAGTTATTGCGTAGGGAAATGTACACAGACACACAGATACGTTCACTTTTATATATATATATATATATATATATATATATATATATATATATATATATATATATATATATATATATGCGGGTAAAAATTGAAATAAAACATTCTAGGATTAAAAGGGTCACTAGTGTTTTAACATGAATAGTTTTTACGTGCAAAAATTGCAAAAAAAAAAACGAAATTTTAAAACAAATCATTTTTTTACAACGGATAATAATATAAAAGTTACTTTCAATCATGAAAATGCTCATTCATGCAAACTTGAAAGTTAAGTACTCACATGTCAATATGTTCATAGAATGAATAATATACGTGTATGAGTATTTGGCAGCGTGGAAGTATGAGCCTCGGTTTATCTTGTTTTTAGTGCGCGCATGAGTAGCAATACATTTCTCTTCGACTGACTCTTGCTAACATGTATGAATGCGTGCGTGAAATTAACACTGCTTGTATGTGTCCTTGAAGATTTTTTTGTGATTTGGCTCTTGCCTCCCTCAGCCCCGGATAGAGGTGATTTTGTCGGATCACATTCCGTTAAAATACTTGCAAAGCAGACACAGGAATTCAACTCTGTGGCGATAAGACAGGGACCGGAACTTGGCTGACAGTACGGAACCGATGAGATTGTAAATTCTTGTACCTTGTCCAAGAGAGGGAAAGACTATTGTTTGGTACATCAGCCCAGATGGCAAAAATACTCAAATGTAAATTGTACAAATTAGACTCTGGACATCTTGGTAAAATTACAATTGATTTTTTTTATTTGTTTGTTTGTTGTTGTTTTTGCTGTGTGCGTGCGTGCGTGCGTGCGTGCGTGTGTGTGTGTGTGTGTGTGTGTGTGTGTGTGTGTGTGTGTGTGTGTGTGTGTGTGTGTGTGTTTGTTTGTTTGCTTGTGCGCGCACGCGCGTTTCAAATAACTTCAGGTCTCCGTAGTTAATTTTAAACTATCATTAAATTCTGTTGCTTTTTTTATTTTTTATTTATTTCTTTTTTTTTTTTTTGTAATTTCGCTATGCAAATCTATAGCGTTATATAAAAAGATGGAATTATTTAAAATTCAGCTACTTATATTATAATATTTTTGTATATTCTTATAGCTAATCATCCTTAATCTTATTTAGACAAAAAAAATAATTAATTGGTTATATATATATATATATATATATATATATATATATATATATGTGTGTGTGTGTGTGTGTGTGTGTGTGTATGTATGTATGTATGTATGTATGTATGTATGTATGTATGTATGTATGTATTCTATTATCCAATGAAAACAGGAAGTCCAGTTTAATAAAACAAAACGTTTTTAGGTCAACTCGAAGTTTTCACTTTACACCGGTGCCGTTGTATTTCGAGTCGCCTAATCTTCTGCTTCGTCTGTATAATCTGAAAATGTGGTGCTTAATCAGTAATCTAAAACGGATGAACTGTACGAGAGTGCCCACCCCCTAAAAATCCGTGTGTTTTTGTTTGTTTGTTTTTTGTTTTGTTTTGTTTGTTTTTTCACCATTTTTAAAACTTTTAAAAAGCTGATCCATCCTGGGCCCAACTCTTTTCCTGATCTACATTAATGATCTTCCAAATCATATCCTTACATCATTTGTAGACATTTATGCTGACGACACTACCATTTATGGTACCACATCTAAGACAGTAAACGACCAAGTTCTCTCCAATTCTCTCTCCTCTGATCTTGAGCACGTAGTACAATGGGGAAAGGAGTGGCTGGTTACTTTTAATGCATCTAAAACCAAGCTTCTCTCTTTACATCATCAACATTCTAATCCACATTTGTCATCAATTGAAATGAATGGCTCTCGTCTTCAGGAGGCCTCAAGTTTTGACAAGCTTCTGGGCTTGACCATTACTCCTGATCTTAAATGGAACACGTATATCAAATCTGTTGCCAAGGCCGCTGGAAAAATGGTCGGATCTTTCTATCGATCCGGTAGATATCTCACTGCTGATGCTATTCTCTATCTATATAAGAGCCAGGTACGTCCAAGGATGGAATACTGTTGCCACATCTGGGCAGGAGCTGCTAGAAAGGACTTGTCCTGCCTTGATAGAGTTCAAAATAGACTTCGTAGCCTCGTAGGAGATATCCTTTTCTCCTCCTTGCAACCTCTATCTCACAGAAGAGATGTTGCGAGTTTGTCTCTGATGTATCGTTATTTTCATGGAAAGTGTTCAACTGAGCTTCAATCTATGGTCCCCCCTCGCCAAACTTTCACAAGAAACACTCGTCTAGCTGTAAACACTATCAATAATTTCCCCCACTCTTTATCTGTGCCTAAACCTAAACGTAGATTCCATGAACAAAGCTTCTTTCTTAGAACTGCACGCCTGTGGAATTGTCTTCCGTTTTCCTGCTTTCCGGCTGACTACAATATGGTTGTGTTCAAGTCTAAAGTTAATAAGTTCTTGATGAGCCGTTCCATATAAGTTATCAAATTTACCAAATTTACCAAATTTTCATTACTAATGATTACTATATTGACCAATTTCTACTGTACACTCTTTAATCCTTATCCTTGAGTGGCCTCTGGGCCTTGATAATGTGGTGATGCCTATGTAAAAAAAAAAAAAAAAAAAAACGTGCATTCTTAGGAGGTGTGCACTCTCGTACAGGTCCGCCATAAAGAATTTTTTTTTCCAATAAGATTGATAACAAAAAGTATGCTGATCATGATGAAGAAGGGGATTATACTTCGTTCATGTTTGCTGGTATATTTTTCTTTAGAACTAACCGCTAAAACAGTGCTTGTTGGCATTCTGTACATGTTCAGTGTAAATGGAGACACTGATATTATTGTAGCTTTTTTTTGTTAAAACTGCAAAAGTATTTATCTAAGCCAGCAAGAACGTCCGGCAAAGCACGGTTAGCAGTATCAGAATTTGGGGGGAATTTTCAGCCGAGTCGCCATTTTGAATAGACACCTATCTTTCTATCAGATTATAAAAATATGAAAACGTAATTTAAACCCGTAAATTTTATTTCAATAAAACGAGCAAAGACCAAATTTTAATATCATAAAAGCTTTAATAGAGAAATAAACAATTTTATTTATTTTTCCTTCGGTTTCTTCACTTAACATTTCACGGAATGTCGAACAATAACATTACTTGAATCTTACGATAAATATTTAACGGCAAAATAAAGAACTTACCTGGTTAATGAGTAAGATATGCTTTCTTTTAATCTTCCTGTATGAGAATTTATTCATATTTATGTATTATAATCCATGTATTTTTTAAATGGAAGGATTTTTCCAACACGTATAGCGACAACGCGTGTCTTTCAAGAAAGTTGTAAAGACACCGGATGTTAAGATTACACTTACTTATGTACGGAAGCCTATAAGTGTAAAAAAAAACACTAATTCAGAAACCTTAATAATCTCGATATTGGATTATATTCCTTCAAATTTTCCACTTTTAAAGGTTTTCGGAGGCGCTGAAAACGGAAATAACCATTTATATATACGGCAAACGAAACTAGTAGTTTCCAAGATAAAAAATTTTACAAATGGTCACAAAGTGGGGGGTCACTTTTCTATAATGATGTGACGTCAAATGGGCACCCACTTTATGGCCACATTGCAATGAACAGATTTTGCCGTAATTTTAAAGGAATTTTCGAGGGTGGCTTCATATTGACCCTATATGAATAAAGGGTGGAATTATTCATATTTACCCTATATGATTAAACAAATATTTAATGTAATAATAACAATAATAACAAACCACAACACGTCTTCTTTATAATATAAGTTTTTTATTCCGTTTTGTATAAAATAAACGAAGGTTTATGTATATATCAAAAATATAAACAGAACACTTTAGGATTGACATTTCCTATTTTCCAATGTAAGTAAGATTTTAATCAAATATTTTCTTATAAATTCTTCAAAGATGTGAGAAATTAAGCAGAAAGACAAAGAAATTCCATTTGAATTTATTGAAATAAAAAAGAAATTTGAGTTTATTTTAAATTCAGGGGAAAAAAATTAAGATAAGTTTGCAAATGTCTTTAAAACAAGAAAATAAATAAAATTTTCCAGCGTACATTTTGAAATCAGAATAAAAGTTTAAATAATTTTATTAAAAACAAAATAAGAAAATATAAATTCTCCTTAGACAGATTTAAATTCCAGAATAAAAAGTTTTTCAATATTTTTTTTTTTTTTTTTTTTACAAGAAAATAAATTTTTCCAGCAGACAGTTTGAATTCAGAATAAAAGGTTTGGATTCAATGTTTAAAATTCAAAATGCCGCCCGGCCCCGGCGCCCGGCCCGACTGTCTCTTTAACACGGTAAGTTTGGGAAAAGATGTTATAAATAATAAACTAGACAAAATACTATTAAAAATCAACCGAATATATGTCAACTTATGTCACGGTAACATATATTGAGCGAATTTCTAACAGTATTTTGTCTAGTTTATAATTTATAATACCTTTTCCCAAACTTACCCTCTCCGAGAGAGAGTCGGGAGCCATTTTGAATTTTAAACACTGCATGTTTTTCGAGCTGAATAAACATGTTACACTGAATAAAAACACAAAAAATATATCCAGTTAGGTAGAAATGTAACTTATCTTGCCTTTGATAACATTTATTTGTTCTATATTTGTTTTTGGACAACTTTTTCGAATTTATAATACAAACCCACTTTAATAATTTATTCTGGAAGTATATTCCATAAAGAAAATAAACCCACTTTAAAAATAGAAATTACGAGTTATTTATATTTTCTTTGCAGTTTCGTGTTAGGGGTGTCAAAAATTCCTACAAAAATTCTGATACTGCTTATGCGTGCAAAACAAACCCACATTGGCAACATGTGGGTTTGTTTTGCAACAATAAAGACACTAAAATATTATCCAGTTAGGTAGAAATGTAACTTATCTTGCCTTTGATAACATTTATTTGCTATATTTTTGTTTTTAGACCACTTTCTTTTTAATCTATGTGTACAGACAGAGACAGTAATAATGCAAACGTAACTTTTACTTTATGGCCGAAGGCAGCAGTTACGTTTTTGCCCGACTTCTAAAGGGAGATAACTTGTCCATTTTTTTTTTTTTTTTGCGCCTTTACGCTATCGTACATGAAAACTGGGATTTTTCATTTTTGGATTTACACGGATTACGAAATGACGAAGATATGCAATGTTATTTTTTTTTTTTTAATATCTTAAAGAAATACCTGAATTTTTTATTTATTATACTATAAATCTGCATTATCGGGTTTCGTCTTTTTTTTTTTATCGAAAAAAAGGAAACCAGGAATTAAATATAAAAATATACACTGACCGAACATTAATGACTGGAAAATTCTAAACAAAAATTAAGCTTCCACGTAAAAAAAAAAAAAAAAAAAAAAAAACACGTAGTTATCGAAAAAAGAAGGATTTACATTTTTGACTTTACCGGTAAATTTACAGATAAGTGATATTTTTTTGTTGTTTTAAATTTGAGTATTTTATTTATTCATGTTTTATCTTCAATTTGTGATATATAAAACGTGTTGACCAAAATTAATTATTAAAATTCTCATAGACATTTCAAAATGGGGGGTGGGTGAATTTATAAAACAACGTTTGTCTAAAATATTATATTCAGTTTATCGGAAAGAGCATAAAATTTTACATTCACCCTGAAAAAAACGTAACAATTGAACGATTAGGAAAATTTTGATAGATTTTTAAAGTTTAAAAATTGAAAAATATTAATCTCATAAAAATCAATTGATTTCATTACGTAACAAAATGGCTCCCAGAGCGCACGCACGCACTTTGTAAACACTGTTTTTTAAACAATGAAAAATAATATTTCCATTATTTTTTAAACAACTTAAATAGTTTATTTTGGAAGCATATTCTATAAAGAAAATAAATAACCCACTTTAGAAAGAGAAATTACGAGTTTTCTATATTTTATTCGCAGTTTTCTGTTAGGGGTGTCAAAAATTCCCCCAAAATTCTGATACTGCTAAAGCACGGTTGTAAAGTACGCTTAAATATGATATTGTAATTCGTGCAGATTTCATATATATTATTATAGAGTTAATATTCTATCGAATTTTATATATTATAAAGTTGCGATTTCAAATTTAAAAATATATATATCCATATGACTTAGGTGCATTAGCTTGAATCGAAACCGATATATATATATATATATATATATATATATATATATATATATATATATATATATATATATATATATATATATATATAACTTGAGTTCCTTCAGCCATAATCGAAACCGAAACCAAAACTTATGAAGAATTCGTGATAAAATTATTTATAAAAAAAGTAGATTACTGGAGTGCCATCAGTTATAATCGAAACCGAAACCAAAACTTCTAAGAATTCTTGGTAAAATTATTTATGACAAGAAATGGAAGTACATAACAATTAAATGACCCAGATGTAAGCGTGACACAGAAAATAACCCACATGCTATCGTATTATAAATATATATATATATATATATATATATATATATATATATATATATACACACGACAAAACAATTAAATATGTAATATATATATATATATATATATATATATATATATATATATATATATATATATATATATATATATATATATAAACCGAGCCAGAGATGTCTCGTGATGTGGGGTTCGAATCGTTCGACTGGTATTAATCGTGACACCCTGCACTGAAGATTCCAGAAAAGATGAAACACTAGTGTCTGTAGGTATTTAATATTTATTATAGTATATATATATATATATATATATATATATATATATATATATATATATATATATATATATATATATATATATATAGGAGCAAACAGTTAATAAAACATGTTAAAAAACACTTTGAAAAAGAGTTAAAACATATTTAATCTGAAAAGGAAATACTTGATAAGTGGATAGTCCTTAATCCGCGGAGTTTCGAAGAAATACTTTCCTTCTCATCAGATGGTAGGAATTAGCAAAATGCGGGATATATATATATATATATATATATATATATATATATATATATATATATATATATATATATATATATATATATATATATATATATACACACACACACACACGACAAAACAATTAAATATGTAATATTTGTGTTTGCTTAAAACGACATGTAAAAAATCGATCTGTCGACTGTATCTTCACAAGTACCACGAAAACTAACAAAATGTCAGTTTTGTTTAAAAAATGAAAACATCATATAAGGACGCTTTGTCTAGCGTTTAACAAAAAAATGCAAAAATTAAAGAAACATTTTTTAAAAAAAGACAAATAAAAAGTTACGTGCTTATTTAGATTTGCACTTATGGCGACAATTAAAAGCAAAGAAAATATAAAAAAGTCTGTATTATCATACAACGTACTCACTGCAGGCAGAAGCAGAACGAAGATGTCATATTCCCAAAATCACGTAAATCGATCAAGTAGTTTTATTTCAAACTAAGAAAATCAAAATTTACGATTTTTAGCGAGTTTACTACCAAACTTCATTGAACATAAGGCTGATGGCTGATTTTTTTATCTCTCAACTTCGATTTGAGTTGTCCTCTCTTTTTTATTTTATTGGATGTGATCATGGCCGACGAAAACACTACGACTCGCTTTGTCGTAGAATCTGATTCTCTTGAATAAAAAATACTTTATCAAATTACGTGATTTTAGGAATATTTCATGTTCGTTCCGTGACTGGTATGTAGAACTTTTACATATAGTATGAATGTACCCTTTTCCAGACTTTTCTGTATTTTTGTTTAATCTTTAATTGCCGCCATAAGTGCCAATTTTGAATAAGCACCAAAAGTTAATAAGATTTTTTTTTTTACCTCACCGTCGATCGCTGTTGAAAACTATATCGGAAAAGAATCAAACTGAGATTGTAATCATACATATATATGTGTGTGTGTGTGTGTGTGTGTGTGTGTGTGTGTGTGTGTGTGTGTGTGTGTGTGTGTGTGTGTGTGTGTGTGATTGAAAAACGTGTTATGGAAATATTTGTAAACATTTAAACAATGTTCTTATTCCTTTGAATCGGGTTCATTTCGCGTCAGGAACAAAGTTCAGAAGAAAAAAAAAAACTTTAAACAAATACAAAAACGGATAAATAAACATTTACAAAACTGTTTAAATATATTAATGGATTTTAGTATTCCTATTTAGTTTACGGTTAAAGATAACATTTTTAAAGCCAATTAGTCTTCCGAGGGATTGGATGCCCTTTGGAATTAATCATTACTTCCCCCCTCCTCTTTTATTTTTATTTTATTTTTATTTATTTATTTATTTATTTTTATTTATTTATTTATTAATTAGTTTTGGTGCGTCCATATTGAACGAACGAATATAATGAAAGACTGCTGATATTACAGGAATGGTGTCAATAAACAAACAAATAATTACACTTGGGTCAATTTTTACGATGTGTCCCAGTCTGTTATAAACACCCCAACCTCCCCATGTAAAGACCGGCTTTCGGAATAACCCCCCCCCCCCAACATCCCCATGTAAAGACCGGCTTTCGAGGTTGTGGGTGTTTATTCTGAAAGCCGTTACGACGTGCCCCAGCGTATTATAAATACCCCAACCTCCCATGTTAAGAACGGCTTTAGGAATAAACACTCCCTAACCTCCTCATGTTAAGAACGGCTTCGAGATTGGGGGTATTTATTCTGAAAGCCGTTACGACGTGCCCCAGCGTATTATAAACACCCCAACGTCCCCATGTTAATAACGGCTTTCGGAATAAACACCTTCAACCTCCCCATGTTAAGAACGGAATTCGAGGTTGGGGGTATTCCGAAAGCCGTTCTTAACATGGGGAGGTTGGGGTGCTTATAATACGCTGGGGCACATCGTAAAAATTGACCTAAACTTGTAATAATCAAAAGATTTTTTAGGTATTTATTAACTGTGTCCATATTAATTTCGGTTCGAAATTAAACATCATCGTTTTTGTTTAGTTGTGAAAAGTTAAGTTTTTTGTTTCTGTTCTCTCGAACTAAGTCAGTAGCACCGTGGCTACCGAGAGTAAAGAAGGCCGATGCACATGACAGCGTGACGTCATTATCAGATCCACTTGTAGGTATATGGTCTAGGCTAAAGATCCCTATTAGCAACAGTTTCGTCTAGTTTTCAGTTTGCTGTCCAACATGGTTTATTCTTGCGTTATTCCAAATTGCCAGGGAAATTATCTAAAAGGCCTCAAAGTACATATATTTTCTTTTCCTAAAGAGAAGGGGCAAGTCTCAATTTGGATACGTGTCATTAGAAGGGAACCAAATATAGTCAAGTAAGTAATGTTATTTGTTAATAATTAAACGTGTATTTAATTAGAACTGTGTTCAAGCACTGCCATAACGTTTGATAACATTGTTAATATAAATTAAAGAAACAATACTATTTATTGCTAATACAGCAAATATTATGTTGATATTTTTAACTGTTTATTTTCTTATAAGGCTAAAAAGTCTATCAGGAAGGTTGAAAATTTAATTTAATTTTGTTTTAGGTTTTAAAATTATAAACAAATAATTTTTACATGAGAATAATTGTCAAAATGTCTTTTTTAATAATAAATAAAACCTTTCATTGAGTATTTCCAAATATTTTAAAGTTCGATATTTTTTTTTTCTAAAGTCGATTTGAAAATTATTCACCACGCGGCTATTAATAAAATTAGCGGTGACTGAATGTTATATATTAAAATTTATGGTTTCTTTTTAGAATTATAAACAAATAATTTTTACATGAGAATATTTATAAAAAAAAAATTATTATTTATTTACTTGCCTCCCTACGAGGGCATAGTTAGACACAAGGTCGGTTTTTAAAATGGGAAAATCTAGCTCCCGAAAAAGGGGCACTCTGGATAGAAACAAAAAATAAAATAAAAATTGTCTCAGTCATGAAGGATTTCTCCTCCACTTACCGAGGACAGAACAACTGAAGTGTAGCATCAGAACAGATACTACACTGTGATCTTGTGCCGAAGATAAATGTTACCAAAGACAAAATAATTTACTAATGTTCCAACGGTGTTTTAACTTACGTTTTTCTTTACTTCCAAGCAAAAGTGGTGTCAAGTATATTGAAATGAAAACAAATATCGTTTGTTTTCATTCTTAAAATTATATATCGATGGTTTTCACTTTTAATATTATTCATCATTGGTGTTTAATGGTTTTTAATTGTTTGTTTCCTAAATTCATAATTCAGTTTTATCAGTATTAAATTGTATATTGCTTTAAAATTACTTAATTCTATATACATAATATTTATATTTTATATTGAATAAAGTTTAGTTTCAGTATTAATCGAACTGTGTTCTTTTTTCATTTTTAAAAATGTTTTATTGCTCTTTTTCAAATGACCCTCATATAGTACCGACAGTCTGACAAATCTTACCTACATTGCCTGCAGACATTTTTCAGTTAACAGGCCTTCTTCTTACTCTCGGTGGCCGTGGTAGCACGTAGTCTCATGATGTGTCGATCATGTGATTGTTTCTGCCATCGAGCATAGCAATTGTTTACTAAAATGAAGGCGATGATTCAACACACCGTGACAAAGGAACGAAATTCGAAAATTGAAAAACTGAATTTCAAGTAAAAACAAATGGTGCCTACGTAATTGTATTTGCTGGCAAAATTCAAAAGTTGAATACCAATATTTTACTTTCATAGAAGAATGGAAATATCTTCGTAAATATATATTTCTCGATTCTTGGCTACAGTCTTTGATTGAAAAATATACGGCTTTTCTGAAGTGGTGATGTTCGGAGAATTATTGAAAGATTTTTTTTTTAAGTTAACTCTTTTCAGCAACGAATGGTCATGTGATACTCGGCATACCATATATGGGTTTTCCATTAATGATGTTTGGCGTCAACGTCAACCAGAAGCATACAGATGGTTTCATTTTAGGAAGCAATTTTAGGGTGCGTAATATATATTTCGTTGCGGTTTGGAAACATCATGTCGCATACGACAACTTATTTTTCAGGAAGTTGGTCCCAAAGATAAGAGGCAAAAAAGATAAGCAAGGAGTGTTAATCTATTTTGTTTTGTAAACAGAAGGGTGTATTTTGCATGATTTTATATCTTGTTAAAAGAGGTTTGGTACTTTGAAATAATTTGATAAATTATGGAATAAGAAGAGTAGATATTTAAAAGTGAAGAAAGAGATGTTTATTTTCGGGAGGAGGGTAGCATGGTTAACCAAAGAAATTCTGTTTTTTTTTTTTTTCATTATTATTATTATTATTATTGTTCTCCAGACATTACATCCCTCTCCACAAAAAAGAAAATTGCTTACACGAGCAATTTTCGTGAGGTAAGTAGATACGTTTTAGCAAAGACAACTTGTTTCAGGCGATAATCACCTGCTTGTACCATATTGCAGAAGAAGGCCTTTTGATTGCTTCAACTAGTGAAATTAATCGGTATTCGACCTAGATTCCACTTATAAATTTCATTTTCTTTTTTTTTTATGGCGACTTTGAAGATCTTTGTTAGAAAAATAGATTAAGTATTGTCTTCTGTCCACCCATAGCCTTGAACCCCTGGAGGAGCATAGGCCATCCACAACTTAGTATGCCATGTCTACAGTGAGATTAGATTTTTTTGTAAATAATTTGTTTTTCAGCCTTCACGTTGAGTTTTTCAGATCATTTAGCCTTCACCTTGAGTTTTTCAGATCATTTAGCCTTCACCTTGAGTTTTTCAGATCATTTAGCCTTCACCTTGAGTTTTTCAGATTATTTAGCCTTCACGTTGAGTTTTTCAGATCATTTAGCCTTCACCTTGAGTTTTTCAGATTATTTAGCTTTCACGTTGAGTTTTTCAGATCATTTAGCCTTCACCTTGAGTTTTTCAGATTATTTAGCTTTCACGTTGAGTTTTTCAGATCATTTAGCCTTCACCTTGAGTTTTTCAGATTATTTAGCTTTCACGTTGAGTTTTTCAGATCATTTAGCCTTCACCTTGAGTTTTTCAGATCATTTAGCCTTCACCTTGAGTTTTTCAGATTATTTAGCCTTCACGTTGAGTTTTTCAGATCATTTAGCCTTCACCTTGAGTTTTTCAGATTATTTAGCTTTCACGTTGAGTTTTTCAGATCATTTAGCCTTCACCTTGAGTTTTTCAGATTATTTAGCTTTCACGTTGAGTTTTTCAGATCATTTAGCCTTCACCTTGAGTTTTTCAGATTATTTAGCTTTCACGTTGAGTTTTTCAGATCATTTAGCCTTCACCTTGAGTTTTTCAGATTATTTAGCTTTCACGTTGAGTTTTTCAGATCATTTAGCCTTCACCTTGAGTTTTTCAGATTATTTAGCTTTCACGTTGAGTTTTTCAGATCATTTAGCCTTCACCTTGAGTTTTTCAGATTATTTAGCCTTCACGTTGAGTTTTTCAGATTATTTAGCCTTCACGTTGAGTTTTTCAGATCATTTAGCCTTCACCTTGAGTTTTTCAGATCATTTAGCCTTCACGTTGAGTTTTTCAGATTATTTAGCTTTCACGTTGAGTTTTTCAGATCATTTAGCCTTCACCTTGAGTTTTTCAGATTATTTAGCTTTCACGTTGAGTTTTTCAGATCATTTAGCCTTCACCTTGAGTTTTTCAGATCATTTAGCCTTCACGTTGAGTTTTTCAGATTATTTAGCCTTCACGTTGAGTTTTTCAGATCATTTAGCCTTCACCTTGAGTTTTTCAGATCATTTAGCCTTCACGTTGAGTTTTTCAGATTATTTAGCCTTCACGTTGAGTTTTTCAGATTATTTAGCCTTCACGTTGAAAAAGAACATGAGCAAAAGAAAAGCGAGAAGTGAAATCAAGCGTCAATTTAATCAACTATGGAGAATGAATTCTTATTCATTGCGAATTCTTCAGGAAAAACCAATGTGCATAGTTTGTGTAAACACATTCACGGAAAACAGAACTTTTAATCTTAGCAAACACTATAAGAAACACCAATAAATATAAACAATAAATAAACATTTTTAAAAAAATAGAAGTTAGTCTGTGGCTACGGAAAGAATATGTGGTAAAGAAAAAAAGAGGATACCACTAAGAGGCAAAATTTGGTTGTAAAGAAAAGCTGTGATAATTTAGAGATGCTCAAAGTATCCTACGAAATTGCCTTCGTGTTAGCTAAAAAGCATAAGCCTTTTTTCTGACGGCGAAGAAATTGTGAAGCTCTGTCTTAAAAAATTTGCAAAAACGTGTTGATGATAAAAGTATAGAAAGAAAAGGAAAGTCGCTTTGTCAAAGCAGACATATATATATATATATATATATATATATATATATATATATATATATATAAATGTAAATTTAGTTCGTTAAAAACGAATAAAACCATATTTCTACGTCACCAATTTATTTGAAATTTTCAGACAACCCATCTTTAGAGTCGAGGTATGTTTTTATGTTATTAAAATAAATTTCCCTCGCGAATTATTAAAATATTAAATAAACTAAATATATATATTTTTTTAAACGTTACTGCGAATCTGTTCTGTTGATAAAACTGAACTTCCGGTTCGATTCATTTCACAGCCACGAATTGACGAAAGATTTAATTTTCTGTTAACTCGATAAGTAAAAAAAAAAAATTTAAAAAAAACATAATTCATTTGTTTATCTTCCAAATTTTTTAATTTACACATCTTTTCTTTATTATATAAGGCCAAAAAAAAAGTTTGTCGCTTGCTATGCTAAAACAAAGTTTTTTTGTTTTTTATTTTTCTAATTTCAAAATATGTTGCACCATTATTGTGATGTTTAATTTGTAGTATATTTCAATTTAACGTTTATTAAAAAAAGTTTGAGTTTATGATTTGTTTCCTGCAAAAAAAAAACCCTCTCTGAAAAAACAGGCAAAATTAGCTGATAAAATATGTAAGCCTTCTGGGGAGCTAACCGCTTCAATATAATTCCAGAAGCATATAGTGAGAAAACACGGAACATTTTATATATTGAATATACTATATTTATAATTTTTTTATTGTAGGATTCTCCTGATCTCGCGGGTTTTTTTAAATCTCAGTTGACAACATTGCATCACTAAAAAAAACATTACAGGCTTAATGTAAACAGAATGTGTTTACAATATCGGTAAATTTTCAATGGGTTTAATTACATGATTATTGATAATGTAACCATGTGATTGAAATTTAATTTAAATTAAATACGTGGTCGCTTGGTAGGTACACACAAAATGAATGCCGACGCTCAAAGTGTATACACATTTTGACTCCTCCCTTTACTTAAAAATTCACCAAAAATCAGGAAATTAACGAATTTTAATGAAAATTGCAGTATTTTTCAAATAATGATCGCAGAATATAATGAACTAATTATTTTTACTTAACTCTTAGTGAAAATGTTTTATTTTGTTTAAACAAAAAATACCTTTACAAAAGTTATGATTTTCAGTAGTAAATAAAAAACGCAAGAATTTATTTTTGCTTTTTTTAAAGCATCCTAATTTGTAACAATAAAAAATAATTTTTACAGTAACATTACGAAAAAAAAGCCCCTAAAGTCCGTATTAATGAATTCGATATAAATCGAAGAAAAATGAATTCTCGCATACTATTCAGGAAATTAAAGATTCAATTAGATTCCTATTTCAGTCACCTAGATTATTTAGGGTGAAATGAGTTTAGGAATTTATAGCCAAACTTAAATATTTTTTTTTTTTATAAATATCCAGATACGCTACTACAGAACACCGACCACTCTAATTTGTTTGGGGGGATGTGATGTCGCGCCCCCAATGTACAAAGTAAAATCTTCGGAAAATGTTAAATGGTGTTCTAATTGGTAAATGTCGGTGCGTTACTTACGGAAAATTTGAAAATTCTATGTTCCAGGTAAAAAAAAAACAGATAAATTACACCCCCCACTCCAACTTGGTGTGCTTTCCTTTTCTTATTTTATTTCTTTTTCAGCTAATTTAAATTTTCCACCCAAAAAGTGCTATAATGTATTTTTGAAAATTAGAAAATTCTATGTCCTGGAAAAAAAAAATCCCCTCCCCCCAACGTAGTTTGCTTGGTGAAGTCGTTGTTTATGCTACAGCGTGCATGCACGTAGCATAAACGGAAGCTGCAAAATGGTGGAAAGAAGTTCGTGGGTTCAGGGGTAAATACCATGCAAACGGTAAATTTGCCCCAAGTTTGACTATCAGATTCGTTGTCAGCGACCTCAATTACCTATAAAAAAACAAATTAGAGTGGTCGGTGTTCTGTAGTAGCGTATCGGGATATTTACCTTTTTTTTTTCTTGCTTAAAAAAATAGCATTAATACAGTAAGTTAGGTAAAATTTGCATAGAATGCTCTGCTTTACGGTTGTAAAAATGGAACGGAAATTTGAATTTCGTTCCCTTTTAAATTCGGTACATTTTTACATTACGTCCAACTCATCGTTCACATTCGACACGTCAACTTTATAGCTTTTCGGGTATTCTGGCAAGGTTAGAGGTGTCTATTCCGAAAGCCGTTCTTAACATGGGTAGATTGGTAGGTGTGTAAGAAATTTCGTGAAAAATAGTGAATAATTCCACCCCGTCTTTCCAAGCTTATAACTCCTCGAAAAATGTAACTCAAGCCCTAATTTTTTTCCAATTAAAGGAGCAAGGACCAAGGTTTCATTAAAAAAAAAACATGTTTTTTAAAAAAAAAAAGGTTTTAACTTCGGACTTTACAGGTAAATTTCTAAAAAAAACACTACTTTTTGTTTTAAATTTGAATATATTATTTATTGACCTTTTCTCTTCAATTTGTGATATATAACACTTTGGTGAATAAATTATTTACTTTTTAATAGACATTTCAAAATGGGAGGCGTGAATTATTCGACATCCTGTCTTTCCAAGCTTATAACTACTCGAAAAATGTAATTCAAGGCCTAATTTTTTTTTTTCAATTAAAGGAGCAAGGACCAAGGTTTCATAAAAAAAAAACAAAAGAAAAAACAAACAACGTGGTTTAAAAAAAAAAGGTTTTAAACTTCGAACTTTACAGGTAAATTTCTAAAAAACGCTACTTTTTTGTTTTAAATTTGAATATATTACTTATTGACCTTTTCTTTTCAATTTGTGATATATAAAACTTTGGTGTGTAAATTAATTATTTACTTTTTACTAGACACTTTAAAATGGGGGGGTGAATTAAAAAAAAACATTTGTCTAAAATATTATATTCGGTTTATTGGAAAGAGCATAAAATTTCACATTGAGCCTGAAAATATCGTAAAAATAGAATCAATAGAAAAATTTGGATAGATTTTTAAAGTTTAAAAATTGAAAAATATTGAGTTCGTAAAATTAATTACTGTTTTTGAAAAAAAAAAATATTTCTCTTACTTTTAAAACAACTTTAATAGTTTATTTTGGAAGTATAATCCATAAAGAAAATAAACAACCCACTTTTAAAAGAGAAATTACGAGATTTTTATATTTTATTCGCAGTTTCGTGATAGGGGTGTAAAAAATTCCTACAAAAATTCTGATACATTTACTAGATTGGAGTGTTTATTCATTGTAAACGTACCCGACGACCTATAAATGTCGACATTTCCAATGTGAATGCTAAGCTGGACTTATGTAAAAAATAACAAAAAGATATACCAAACTGACTTTTCGTTTAAAAATGGAATTATTTCCCTTTCGTTATGTACTTTTTTTTTTTTTTATTTTTTTTTTTAATAAATATTTTGTGTTTTATATACATAAAGTCCAATTGTTGAATGTTACCGTTTTGATTATATTCGTTTGAGGGGGGGGGGCACAATTAAAAAATTAAGAAAGATTAAAACGAAGCGAAATTTAAGTTTCCGTTCCATTTTTACAACAACCGTAAAACAGTGCATACTCAGCAAGTTTTATCGTAATTTATAAGCATATTGAAACACTAAATCAACATTTTATTTTATTTTTTTTTGCATAATTAATGATGGAAGTATTTTTCTGTTAATTTTCTTAACATCTGTTAAAAAAAATAAATAATTTGTACATTCTCTTGAAAAAAAGAACCAAACTTTTCTCTACTTTCACATGTGTTCCATTTTAACAAACTGAGCCACAGCAACGCGTGGCCGGGTACAGCTAGTATATATATATATATATATATATATATATATATATATATATATATATATATATATATATATATATATAAATGAAATGATTCCTTTGGATTTTTACTTGTGGATACGAACTTTAACCAACTTTTCTTGGATTTTACCGTTGTTGGATATTCTGCTCTTCACTCAACCATCCATTCACGTGAAATCATTTTTCTTTTTTTCCCATTCCCTCTGCTTCACTATTTTTTACCAAGTAAGCTCTATGTCTTACTTGTAGTTTCATTAAATATTTTGCAAGCAAAATCTGATTCCGCATTTTGCTAATTCCTACCATCTGATGAGGAGGAAAATATTTCTTTCGAAACTCCGCGGATTAAGAACAATTCACTTAATTTGCGTTTCCTTTTTTAAAATTAAATATGTTTTTAACTCTTCTTAAAGTGTTTTAGCATGTTTTATTAATTATTTGTTCTTATATATATATATTATAAGACGCATTTCCTGTAAATAAAACTGCACATCCATGTGATGCAGCCCAGCTTCATGGTTTAGTTAACTTTTCTTTTTTTACTATTTATTCACCCCAAACAAGGCACAATGTCACTAAGTCGTAAGAGGTTACTATTTGGAACCAGATTAGCAGGGAACTATGTAGGGAGTTGGGCCGCAAGATATCTGTTCACATTACACTTGAACTTCTGCATATCAGTATAGTCAGGGAAGCAAGGGCTTGGAGGGGAATTCCAAAGTTTAGCAGTTTGAGGAAAGAAGCTATTTGAGTAGAAGGCTTTATGTCATTGCGGGATCTTTAGAGTGTAAGGTTGGGATTTTGTAACTTGTCAGGTTTGTCAGGGGTATTTATGTCGAGGGGTTGTCAGGCATAGAACTACAAATCCATGGAGTGAGGATAACAGCATTGCTTCTGCCCATGTGTAACTGTGTTCTGGGTCAAACATTAAAAATTAGCGATGTGTTGGAGTTGTGTCCCTTGGAATGTGTGAAAAGTTAGTTTCCTTTGTATGCATGTAAGATACTTTGTATACATGTACATTTCAGTCTCAGTATTTAAATTTGAGTTATGTAATTTCCTGTTCAGCTTATATATAAGATTGTGATTCTCTCTCTATCTCTCTCTCTCTCTCTCTCTCTTCATTTCAAAATGTAAATAAAAGCAGACGTGTCTCTTTGTGTCTGTGTATTAAATGAAAACATGCTTACATGTCAATTTTCTTTTTTGTTGGTGTCAGTTGCCTTCTACAGTCTGAATTCTATTTAAAACAAACAAGGTATGTTTTATTTAATTCTTAACTTTCATAATCAACCATCAAAACTTCCTTAGACTTTGTATGAATATGTTATGCCTTGCTGCTCAGGATGTTTGAGATAAAAACTTTAAATCTTGCAGGTTTAATAGATACATGCAGCCAACAAGGAGAACTTCATGCAGATCAGACAACTAGACAATCCTGAGGCATGATCTTTGTGAGCTTTATAGAGAAATCCGATCCATTCAACAAATAACCCATCAACCAATACTGAAAATGCAACCAAAATCATTTTCTTAATTAATGTCAGTGTCATATGAATGCATGGGAAAATATCAGCAGGAGGTGTAGGATAGCTGGCTTGCTAAGATATTAGCAGGAGTAGCCGAAAAAGTACATATGCAAATTAGGAAGTGTGCATGGACTTGCTTGGCAAGAAAAAGAAAAAAAGGACAGCATATTGTCGGAGAGAAGAAATGTGCGCATAGAAAAAGATGGGAGCATAAAGGTGAAGACAAGATATGGCTGACTGCAGCTGGCGTGTGATCGAGGAAAGAAAAAAAAAATGTGTACTGGGGGAGATGGATGTGTGGCTCCATGGGGGGAGGGGGGGACAGACTTTTAAGCTTTTGTCGAGGCGGCAGAGTTTTGTTAATCTCATGGCAGACGAAATGACTAGTTAGAAAAACAAGAAGTAGGCATTGTTTGGAACGTAATGGTAATAAACATATTTTAATTTATTTCCTTCCTTTGTTCCTACATCATCATTTAGAGAATGCCAACATTTTGTATCCATTATTATAAGTATACATAAGTTTATTTAATATGGTAGCATGTGTTGAATGGCATTTAGAAATTGATTTCCTATTGCATTATTAGCACTCCTGGGCATTGTCAAGTTACCTCAGAGATGATGATGATGATTGTTGTTGTTGTTGCTGCTTTTTTTTTTTTGTTTTGTTTTTTAGAAATGTAGATTTTATGAAATAGGAAGCATTCGGAGAAACTGTTTTAATAACCAAGGAATGTTCCGAAATAAAACAATTTGTTTGAGTCATAATGGATTTTGGTATCAGAGAAAGTAGGCCAGTTTGGAATGTAGATGAACTTGATTTAGAATAAGAATAAGATTGGCTTTTGATTTCAGGAGAGTTGACCAAACAAAGAGATAGTTTTTATATATACATACTATAGACATAATCACATGTATCGACACAAACATACTCTCAACACCTTAGAGACAATGATACAAGCATGCATGAACATAGATAATATGTATGGCTGCAGAAATATATACACAACATACACTCGTTATATAGACCAGTATATAACAATCCAAACTAACCTATCTCTGGCCAGGTCTTTATTTATCCTTCTTTTTCATTCTTATCACTTCCCACCATGTTTTTTAAGGCTTATCCCTGCCAACTATCTATACTACCTGAACTGTTTCTCACACATTGTATGCAAATAATCGCAAGGAAACAAAGACAGGGAAAGAATCTGAGTCACTTTTTTTAATTGTAACAACAGACATTTATTTACAGGTACTTCCAGAATAACACCTTGTTTCTTCTTCAAAATGATCTTGTACTCCAAGACTGCCGTATTGAACACATCGTACTCTTTGTCTAGTCATGTTTAGGACGATTCTTTCCCTGTCGTTCTTTCGTGTCTCAAATCCTCTACATCTGGAACGTCTTGAATATCTGCTTCTCTGAACACGTGTCCTTTTTAGCTATGCACATCAGCAGCTCTATCACACAGATTTAATCTTCTTCTGAACTCATCAGATCTAAACCTGCCTTTAAGGTTCACATTACACATCCATCATATCATTTTCAAATCATTTCTCTCCATGCAGCACATATCCTCAACCCACACTGACCAGGCTTAACTTCTATACACCATCACACTACATACATATGCCTGATAGACTTTTCCCTTGGTCAACAGTGATAATACTATGTTGGTAAGTAATTGCAAAAGTTCCCTGATCAACTCCTCTTCCAATCACACCTGCTCCTCCTTGTGCTCCAGTAGTATCACCAAGGTAACAAAACTTTTGAAAAACCTCAACAGCCTCACCATCCAAATATCTACATCCTCCATTGTATGACATGTCTTGTACACAAACAGGGTATCATTACTTAACCTGTAAACCATTGTACTTCTTGTGTACCAACAAAAATTCTAGAGACATATATATACATACATATATATATATATATATATAAAAATAAAAATAAAAAATAAAAGTTACAATAAGTTTACCAAGGTAATCCTAATGGTAAACTTAAAATATATTATAAATATTAAAGAGTTAATATTTACAAGTAAAATAAACTCAGCCAGATATAAAAAGCTCAATAAAACCGAAAAGGAAATAGAGCTTATAATATGAACGAATGATTAATAAAATATGTTAAAGACATCTTGAAAAAGAGTAAAAAACATATTTAATTTTTAAAAAGGAAGCACAAAATAAGTGGATAGTCCTTAATCCGCGGAGTTTCGAAGAAATACTCTCCTTCTCATCAGAGGGCAGGAATTAGCAAAATACAGGATCGGATTTTGCATATAAAAGTATTTAATGAAACTACAAGTAAGTCAAAGATCTTACTTGGTTAAAAAAAAGGGTAAGGTATGGTGAGAAGGAGAGTATTTCTTCGAAACTCTGCGGATTAAGGACTATCCACTTATCTTGTGCTTCCTTTTTTAAAATTAAATATGTTTTTAACTCTTTTTCAAGATGTCTTTAACATATTTTATTAATCATTTGTTCATTATATATATAAGTTATAAAAATATATATGGCAATTAAGCTTCACAGAATATTTTTTAGTAATGTGGATTTCTTCCAAGGATATATCGGTATATGCCTCAGCAAACTCCAGGACAATGTTGAATAGTTCTTCGGATATTGAGGGATAGAAATTTATGATGTCGAACTGTATAAACGTATATTTATTTTTGTTTTCTCTATTTTTAAACCAAGTGATTACTTTGGCAGTATTTGCTCACTGGTTTAATTCTAATTCTACCTATTTCCGGTTTAGTTGAGTTTATCAAGTGCTGAGATTATTATTGAAGTCATATTTGTGATCTTTGAGCAAAATGTATACGTCTCTAGATTACAATTTGTCAACTTTATTGCTAATTTTTAGTTTATCAGTGATTTGTTTACTTTCAGTATTTATTATATCTATGTAGTCGCATTCGTTTGTATCCAGTTTTTTGTAGTTTTTTGTAATGTTTTCCGTGATTAGTTTGTCATATTCTTGTTTATATATATATATATATATATATATATATATATATATATATATATATAAATCAAGAAGTAAAAATTGAGTTTATAAACTCCTCTAAATTTAAAGAGAATATAAATATTTTTTTTTACATAGGAGTCACCACTTATCAAGGCCCAGAGGTTACTCGAGGATAAGGGTTAAAGAGTGTACTGTAGTTAATGGGGCAATATCATAGGAACCGTTAGTAGTGTAAATTTGTTAAATTGGATTACTTAAGGGGAATGGCTCATCAAGAACTTGTTTACATTGGACTTGAAGATGACCGTATTGTAGTCAGCTGGAAAGCAGGCAAACAGAAGCCAGTTCCCCAGCTGTGTATTTCTAAGAAAGAAGCTTTGTTCATGGAATCTACATTTAGGTTTAGGCACGGATAAAGAGTGGGGAAAATTATTGATAGTATTTTCAGCTAGACAAGTGTTTCTCGTGAAAGTTTGGCGAGGGGGGGGGGCATAGATTGGAACTCAGATGAGCACTTGTCATGAAGATAATGATAAGGCAGGGACAGGTTCGCAATGTCTCTTATGTGAGAAAGAGGTTTCAGGGAAGAGAAAATGGAATCCTCTGCTAGGCTATGAAGTCTATTTTGAACTCTGTCAAGGTAGGATAAGGTCTTTCTAGCATCTTTTGCCCAGATGTGGCAACAATACTCCATCCTTGGATGTACCTGGCTCTTAATTAATATTTATATAGTAATCCTAACCAAATAAAAAAGCTCAATACAACCAAAATAGGAAATAGAGCTTGTCATAAAAGAACACAATTAAAGACTGCAAATTATAATTTACAATAATTTATTGTTCGACAGGATACTCGAAAAGAAATATTAAGGTTTCCTTAATCTGCGCAGTATCAAAGAATGTGTCTTTTTCATCAAAGGAAAAATTTTAGCAAATAATTACAATAGTGAAGTTATGAATTTGCTGGTACTGGCATAAATTGAAACAGCATTATATGAAAACTAATCATATATGCAAAATGTTAGTTAAAGAGTTTATGAAATGCAGAAAAGAAATGAAAAATGGACAATGCAAATGAAATTATATGCAGGGGTTAGGTTGTTGCACAAGAGGAATTAGTCATAAGAAATAGTCCAATATTTCAAAATATACCATGGTTTCATTGCAGTGGATCTGCCTTTTAAAAAGCTTTTAAAAAAGCAAACAAATCAGCAATCACAGAATAAAAGACAAATTTACTGCAATGAAACTAGGGTATGTCTCTGAAATATGTAACAGTTTTTATGTAAATAATTTTTATTTTAGTTTTGTGATGTATTGATTTCTTTTCAACACATCCTAACACCTTATATATATATATATATATATATATATATATATATATATATATATATATATATGCTTATGGGAAAAAATATGCCTTTACAATTATATTTTACTCCTTATTTATACAAATTCTTTTATTTATGAAGCTCGATGTATGTTAAATGTAACTACAGAGCATATACAAATATATGACAAAACAGCTATATTCCAAATTCCAAGATATTATTCATCTTACCATTCATTTCCTTCAACATGTCAAAATGTCCACTTTTTACAGCACCCGCTTCATAGCACAGAAACAATCATATTATTATTATGTCAATTTGGAATATTTTCTGCACAGACTCATGAGAAAAATAGGAGATTTTTTTTACTTTAAAAATAATATAAAAAGAATTGGGAATGATCACATAAATCTGAAGAATATTTGCATCGTGTATTATGATATTAGATCTTTGTTTGATATATATATATATATATATACATACATACACTAGTGATGGGACGATTCCAATATTTTTCCCGATTCCGATACAATTACGGATTGCATACTAAATTCCTAATTCCAATACAATTACCGATTTCGATTCTGTATAAATTTCTAAATATTCAACTATAGAGTTGTTATTTTTCCTGATTGCCGTAAAAAAAAACACATGTTAACTGTGCATATATTTTCTCAAACAGAGGAGCACACTTGTAAAGGGGGGAAGGAGTTATAGATTTTAATTTTACTGATAGTTTAAATCAATAAATATTAATCATTATTATCATAACTATCATCAGTGGTAACTTTTGCTTTAAACAAAATCCAATAAAAAAGACAATTAAAAGAATCGTTTTTGGCATCGGAAAATATGCACAAATTTTTCTGCTTCTGATATCGATTCTGATATCCCAAAAAGTTCTGATTTTTCCAATTCCTGATTGTGATTTCGATTAATCATCCCAGCACTAATATATATATATATATATATATATATATATATATATATATATATATATATATATATATATATATTTAAAGTGATGGTTGTGTAGTTCCAACGAGAGAAAAAATGTATATTTAAAAGAGTGTAGCCATCAACAATTGTGGGTTTTTTTAGCCTTTTATCATATTTTTATTTTAAAATATTTTTATAACGCGTTTCAAGCTTTGGTTTGCTTTCTTCAGATATTTTTATGAAAAGTTTTTTTTAAAAATGGGTGTTTGAAATGTTAGTTTTACATCTGCTGATACTCAATGTGTTTTTCAGAATGATGTGGTCTCAGACATTCTGTCTCTAATAGTAAGAGATTATTGGAGACAGAATGTCTGAGACCACATCACTCTGAAAAACACATTTAGTATCAGCAAATGTAAAAATTATATATATATATATATATATATATATATATATATATATATATATAGTCATCCACATACAGTACTGTTTCGCTGTTTCACAGCTCATCAGTGCGGCTAGACAGGCAACTACCTCAAGCCAGGATTGAAACCCGACCGTTTGTACGGCAGTCAAGGCTCCTAACCATTATGCTATTGGCGGCTGCTTGAACGAGTAGTGAGTTTAACGATGTTTTGATATCGTCTGAAATACCTCCGCTCGATTTGTTTACACAAAGAGCGTCGCTTATATGCTAATGGTAATTCGTGTTTCACTTCTCAATATGCTCAACTCATATATATATTATATATATATATATATAAGAAAGCATGCCCACAGCAATCTGAAGCAAGAGCTTCATAAAGCTTTAATTGATGGTCTTAACCATGACACACAGAACTGAAAATGCAACACTTGTGAATGAATGCTTCTGTCAAAAGCTGGCTATGTCAACCAACTTAAGTCATACAAAACTCCTGTTCAGGTCAACTTTGTACCCATAAGTCCAAATCAAATGATCTGTTTAATATGCAGCAAAGTTTGCAAGTCTATTGCTGGTTTGGTTTGATTTTGGTTGGATTGTTGATAGGAATACCCTTCAAGCTTCAGAGGAAGTCAACTCGGCGGAAATTGCTCAATGTGTATGTCACATCTGCTTCAAAATGTGCAAATCTTCGGTGGGACTGTAGAGTCATTGAAGATGGCAAAACAACAAGATGAGGAGAACTCAATGTGACAGCAATCATCATATATATATGTATTTGCATATAATTTGTTTATTTTAAAAAATATTTGAATAAGACAGCAACACTTTTCTTGTTTCAGTAATTCCTGAAACTGCCAGAAACTTTATGTGATACAAATTTCTTTTTAAATGAAGCCGCGTTCCTCATCAAAACTCCAACAAAAACATCATAGTCATAATCAACCATGTACGCAATGCCATGCACCTAAATATATTGTTTACTTCAATTTAATTTCCCTTTGGTTTTGCTACAAATTCTGTGTATTTCTAACATGTTTCATATTTTTAAACAAAAACAATCATTTATGAAATATCTATAAATATACTGCAATTTTGCTAACCTCAAATCCGCACAAGAGTTTACGGTTGGTGAAAGTCTCTTATGAATTCCTTTGTATAAAAGTCTTGTTTTGAATCTCATAAAAACAAAAGAATGAAAAAGTATTTTGAAATAATAATCAAACTTCAGCAAATGTTATCTTATAAATCAAGGCTTTCCTTTAACTACTCTTATTTTTGATAGTGTCATTTAAACTGATTTTGAATTATCTTCTTACTTATTCTTCATTTGAATTAATGTTGCAAGTCCATAACTCCCTCTCCCCACCATGAAAAAACAAAAATACAAAAAATAAAGAAAAATTTTTATGGCGTACATACCCATGATGGAAAAAATATTGTACACTAAAAATCACTTTAATTAATCAAGTAGTTTTATTTAAACAAAAAATTAATCAAATTTTATGGCTAAACGATGATAAACGATCTCTGAACACCATTTTGCAGGACAAAGGAGATAATTCGAAATAATTCAAACTCCAAGATTTTAGAATGTCATTCTTAAGATAAGGGGAAGGGGAGTTGGAAAAAACTCAAATTAACTTAAAAGTGATTTTCTTTATAAAAATAAAACTACCTGATCAATTTATATGATTTTTGGTGTATGATATTTTCTTTCAGTCAAAAGTTTGATAATATTGCTCTTGTTAATTTTGACAGAATTAATCTTCAACTATCCAAGAAAGTTCACTGTTTTTTTCTTTTAGAACTCTTCTTTGTATGAAGATTAGAAAATTATATTTGTTTTACTTTATGTATAATGCATCTAAAACCAAGCTCCTATCTTTACATCATCAACGCTCTGATCCCCATCTGGCATCAATTGAAATGGATGGCTCTTGTCATGGGGAGGCTCCATGTTTTGACAAGGTTCTGGGCTTGACCTTTACTCCTGATCTGAAATGGAACACGTACATTAAGTCTGTTGCCAAGGTCCTTGGGAAAATGGTGGGATCCTTCTATCGCTCCTATATCTCACTGCTGATGCAATTCTCTATCTATATAAGAGCCAAGTACATCCAAGGATGGAGTATTGCTGCCGCAGGAGCTGCTAAAAACAGCCTATCCTGCCTTGACAGAGTACAAAATAGACTTTGTGGCTTAGTGGGGGATGCCCTTTTCTCTTCCCTGCAACCTCTCTCCCACAGGAGAGACGTTTCGAGCCTGTCTTTATTTTATCGTTATTTCCATGACAAGTGCTCATCTGAGCTCCAATCTCTGATCCCCTCTTGCCAATCTTTCACGATAAACACCCGTCTAGCTGAAATCACTGTCAATAATTTTCCCCACTCTTTATCTGTGCCTAAATCAAAACGTAAATTCCATGGACACAGCTTCTTTCTTAGAAGTGCACGCCTGTGGAACTCTCTTCCATTTGCCTGTTTCACACCTGACTACAACTTGGATGTTTTCAAGTCCAACATAAACAAATTCCTGATGAACCGCCCCCTTAAGTAAGACACTTTATCAAATCTCCAATACTAACGATTATTACGATACTATCCCATTGATTACTGTACATACTGTACACGCAATAACCCTTATCCTCGAGTGGCTTCCAGGGCTTGATAAGTGGTGACCACCATGTAAAAGAAAAGAAATGTCAGACAATAACAAAACCTTATGAATGTATATATAGTATTGTATTAACAACGTCTAATTGAACAATTTTTACAAGTTCAAAAATTGATATTCCAAAAAGTTTTCACAGAGTTTGAGTTGAAACATTAAAAGTTTTTGTTGATGTTGTGAATCTTACAAGTTCCTTTTTGTCTTCTTTCTAACATTTTTTGACAGACAAAACAACTGGGGGGGGGGGGGAGAAACTGGATTATTGGAATGTGTTTATAATCATTGGTATAACTCCTCGGATTCATATTTCAGATCCTCCATGACAAGACAGATCTGGTTTTCAGTCTGTTTGATTCTGAAAGAAAAAGATAAAAAAACAGAAATTAGAGGCGAGCAAACTTTTGGTACGATGATAACATAAATTGCTTTTAAGATTTCTAATAATACTCATTCTAGAAAAGTATCCCTAATGATGGAAGTCTGAACAGAGCTGAAAAGGAGAAACACGACAAATATCAAGGTCTCATGTATGATATGAAAAGAAATTGGAATCTTAGAGAGATTTCAATCATACCAGTTATTATAGGTGCTACAGGGCTTATGAAGAAGAACCTGAAGTCCTACCTAACTAATATTCCTTATGAACCAAGTGCAAGAGAGATCCAGACAATTGCACTTAAGGGAACAGTGAGGATACTAAAAAGAGCTCTCGGTTGGTTTCAATAAAAAGTAGGGTAATGTTGGCAGCTGGTTTGGCTGCCCCATACCAAGCATTACTATCTTAAAAGAAAGAAAATAAAAAAAAGAAAAAAAGGATGAAAATTCCAATAAAAATAAGAAAAGGGTAATTCATAGTGAACGGTTTTATTTTTTAATGACTGAAACGTGCAAAAGGTTTTCTTTCACTTTATTTGTATATATCTCATAGACTTTTATTTAATCGAGTGTGTATTTATTTTATTTTTTTATTTTGATAAGTAAATTTGATTCATACTTTTATTTCGTGCTTGTTTTTATTTTATTTTATTTTTATTATTATATTTTCTCCACTAAATACTTTTATTTTTTGTTCAATTTATTTTTTCATACATATTCAAATAATGCTTTTGGCCTTTTTCTGTTTGCTTCAAATAGTACCTCCAAAAAAGTTTTCGTGATTAAATAAACCAATGAAAACTTTTCGCGCATGCGCTTTTAGGGAGCAGTCATTAAAAAAAAGTTTAAACAGGGTCCACATTCCCCGTGAAGTACCAAGAAAAGTTTGGATTATTTGGATTATTCAAACTACTGTTTGTAATGTCCAACCTTTTTCAGATGCACCTTTCCAAACTTGGGAATTTATATGAAACTTTAAACAAAACCCTTATTCATGGGGATCGTTTGCTCTTGTTCCATCAGCCATTAATTTGTAGAAATCTTAAGTAATTCAGAACTGTATTTTTATCCTGAGTATTGAACCTTCAACCTGCAGAAGAATGTCACTTAGAACTGAGTATACTTATCACTTATGTCCATTGTGTCACAAGTTATTTCGGGTGCGGTTTAAATGTCATGGAGTTCATGACATCAATAGCATGGTTAGTGCGACGTGGCATTGAGTGCGATGAGGTTCATAAGGTTAAGACTCATCAAACCCAATAACACTCCTGTGACGTGTTCTGGACACGTTGGCTTGCAGATGTCATTAAAAAAAAAGTTTACACAATCACCCACACACATCCCATCCCCAATACAATGCACATGCTTGGAGAGTTCAGTTAAGAGTTTAGTCAGGGCAGTTCGTCAAAGCAGTTAGAAGACAGTTAGCGAAATTCGAAGTAAACTGCTCATCTAGGAAATATGAAGAAGAGAAATGAAAAAGAAATCAGAAATGGGTTGTGTGCGGAAAAACTTTCCAGAGAGTGTGAAAACTCCATGAATAAAGACTGTCCCCACAAATAAGAAACACATTTTTGGAGCATGCATTTTATTTCCAAGGCAATGAGACAAGATGGAAGACAAAAGGGAACATAAGGAGAAGGTAGGACTTTTATTATATGCTTTTTATATTTTTAATATATGTTGCACATGTGCACCCACGCATTTATAATACATGCACATATAAGAATACATATAGACCCGGACATACAAGATAAATAAAGTGTTTTGTTTGAAATTCTGTACACATTTCTAAGTTACACATAAAAATTCCTAAAAAAAAATCAGAGTTTGAAACATTTGAAACATTGTTATAATACAGGAAAGTAAGGACAGTGTTATTTTAAAGTGTTTAAATTTTGTTCATTTTATTCAGAAAGAAATCTTAGTCAATTTTATGTTGTTGCTGAAATTAATAAAATATTTTCAAAAATATTCCAAAATTATTTAAATTGGTTAAATAAAATTTTCTGCAGGTATCTTTACCAACATGTAAAGAAACAAATTCAGGGAATATTTTAAGCCACATTTAAGCCAAACATATAGTCGAGTGAAGAATACAATACAAATAAAAAATAAACTACTGAATATTATGGGATAAAAGTAAAATTAGAAGGAAAAAAGAGGCTCTCGTTCAAAAGAATCCAGAAAAATGCAACAGATCCTCATAAAAGTTTGTTTAAACGAATCCTGAAGAGTCACTTGTTTCAAGATCGACAATGAACAGAATATAGAGATTATAATTAAGGATGCCCAATTTTATACTTAATTTTCGTTGTTAATTTTTCTATGAATAAATAACTATATAAAAAAAACCCACTGTTCACGTCACAAAAATGACTAAAAAGTGGGATAACGGTTATTATAAAAAGGGGGAATAACTGTTACGAAACAAAGGGGGGTAACTGTCATAAAAAATAAATTAGAAAATTAGCTTTATAGACATAATAAAAGATTTTAAAAGTCTGAGTCTGAAGTGTTGTCATGATGATGATGATGATGATGATGATGATGATGATGATGATGATATTTATATTTTTTTATTTTGTGAGTGTCACCATAAACGGGCACTACACCAAATAATGAGGGTCAAAGAGGATGGGAAGACTCAGGAGAGAAAGCACTAACTAGACCTCTGCTGGATGAGTGCAAAGAGGACTGGGACCTTGAGGAGGCTTATTACCACCAAAATTTCAGTGAAGATCAATGGCTGCTGCCAACGAGAAATCAACAGTAAGCGGTTGCTGCAATAACGCAAATTCTTTTGCAAAGGTTATCGAAAGATGTGGTGAGTACTGGAAGTCTAGGGAGACTTGTTGTCACTCAGACTCCAGGGAACATCAGAAGTTGTCCTCAAAGAGCAATCTTTGATGATGGCTTGTGTGACTTCTAGTGAGTAAATAATAATAATAAGTCAAACGTCCGTTTTACATCCTGGCATGTATTTAGACAAGTCTAAAGTGGACAACAAATAAAGGCATTAAATGGTAGTTTTTTTTTCTGGAGGGTGAAAGTTCTATTCTCATTAAAGGTGAGACTAACTAAGAATTCAATAAAAATGATGAGAAAGAAAAAATTGCCGACCCAGATTTTTATTTATTTGTTTCGTCTTGTTTATATGTAACGGCAACATTACACTATTACTTCCAAATTTAATCTTCCTCTGTACTCAACAGATTTAAGTCTGTCTTTAAGACTTACTAATGTGACTTGTGGGAATTGCATTTCCACACACAGCAAACACACGAACACAAACCTGTAAGGTAAACATAATTATCATCCCTTAATTCCAGCAGTATCATTCATTTGTCACAAGACAAGGCGTTAATACCTTACATCCATTTCCACTTTACCTTTCTCTCTCTCTCTCTCTTTCTCTCTCTCTCTCTCTCTCTCTCTCTTCTTTTGCCGGACACAGTGCGATGCAGACGTATGACAACAACACTCACGTTTTTTTATTACATTTTCACCCTAAACAAGGCACATTGTCACTTTGGTGTAGGGGGCTACTATCAGGGGCAGCAACTACTGGGGCACTATGTTGGTATTTGGGCAACAAGATGTCGGTTCACGTTACACTTGAAATTCTGCATGTCAGTACAGTTAGGGAAGCAGGGACCTGGAATGGAATTCCAGAGTCTAGCAGTTCTGGGAAAGAGAAACTACTGGAGTATAAAGATCTTTTACATCTAGGGATCTCTACTGTGTGGGGGTGGGATTTAGCTGCCTGTCGGGTTTATCGAGGGTGTCTATGTCGTGGGGGCACAAGTGTCTGCAGTTCGTCAGAGCATTCACCATTACATATTTGCATGCTGCATTTTTTGCCATCACATATTTGCATGCTGCATCTTTTGCATGCTGCACTCACACAAAGGACTTTCGCACTCACACAAAGGACTTTCGCACTCACACAAAGGACTTTCGCACTCACACAAGTACTTTCGCACTCACACAAGTACTTTCGCACTCACACAAAGGACTTTCGCACTCACACAAGTACTTTCGCACTCACACAAAGGACTTTCGCACTCACACAAAGGACTTTCGCACTCACACAAGTACTTTCGCACTCACACAAAGGACTTTCGCACTCACACAAAGGACTTTTAATTCCTTGTGTGGTATTGCACTGTTTCTTACTTATGTAACTTTATGGTAAATAAATGTGTATTGGTTGGATAATATGATTTTGTCAATCTTGTGTATTTATTCTAAGTTAAGAGGACCAAGTGACCTTTTCCATTATCCTTTACAGATTATTGTATAATTCTCATATCATTTCTCTCCATGCAACACATATCCTCAATCCTTACTGACCAGGTTTTACTTCCATATATCATCACACTTTGTACACATGCGCGATATGTTTTTCCTTTGGTTAACAGTGGTAATGCTCTGCTCGTAAGTAATGGCAGAATAACCTGAAGTTGCTCCATTCACTTCCGAGTCCTGCAATAACCTGCTCCACCTTGTGCTCAAATAATATCCCTAAGATAACAAAACTTCTCGACCACCCCAATAACTTTGCCATCCAAATATACTTTCTCCACATCTGAGTTCTTATCCTTCGCCATTGTCTTCCACTTTTTTCACTCAAACTAGTTATCCTCTCTCAATCGACTAATAACTCCACTGAACAAAAAAAATAAAAAGGATAAAATGTCAAATTACAAAAGACAGGGGAAATAAAGGATGCTTGTGACCTCTAGAAATTGAAAGATTCTATTTTTTTAAAGCAATATTAATGTGTAATAAAATAAAAATATCTATTTACTTGTGTTTCAAGTCTGTGATTTGATTTGTAAATGTTTCATCATCTGGATGGTCAGCTTCATTCTGTCGTGCCATTTGTAGATGAGCAACCTATAAACAGTAAAAACAATATATATATATATATATATATATATATATATATTAAAACCCAGCAACATTACATTTAAAAAAGAAAAGAACGCTGCCTAAATACACATAATAAATAAATATAAGCACATGAACCAATATTTCGCAGCCAAAACAACAACTGGTGTTTATCTAGAATTACACTTAATTAAAAAAAAAATACAGAAAAATCTTTATGATGTTTATGTTACCGAATGAAGATGTCATATTCCAAAAATTATGTAAATTGATTCAGTAGTTTTTTTATATAGAAAATTATTTTTTTTATCATTTTTAGCAATTTTTTAAACTAAATCGCAACGGGACACGCCAAGTGACTAACAAAACAGCATCATAAGACAAGTCAGTCTTGACACATAAGCCAAAAGAGAATTAAAACATTCCATTGGGGTTAATGAATAAAAATCCTTATTTGTTTGATTGACGTATGCAGGTGGGCAACCTCCATGCCATGGACAATGGCACATGCTGTTTGGAAGAGACACTTTTCTGCTGTCATTGAATGCCTGAAGGTGAGCAAAAAGTCACTCGCATGCAAGAACGAAAGAGACAAAAAGAAAAACTCCTCACGGGTCGATGACTTGGTTAAAGCAGAACAACCATTTATGTAATTGTGAAGAGGATGACTACCTAACTGGATGGTACAAGTCCGTTGATTAGGAGTACTGAGAACACAAAAAGAGGAGGGAGAGAGATGGAACAATATTTCAATCCAAATGGAATTAAAGGAATTAATTCATTGCGGCCTGAACTGATAAACACGACTCCCCAAACATTCAAGATTGTCGGTGAACCAAGAACTCTGTTGGACTGATTTTATTATGTGAACCAAACTTACTCACATCAAGTCTTATACTCCCCATGAATTATATATATGGATTAATGTTCCCTATGTGGAGTTACCCAATCAAGCAAGTTTGTGTCTAATTACTCCTCATTCTATATTTCTCAAAAATCTCTCTTTTAAAAAACAAAAGAAAATCTTATATTCGATGCTTGTTAATGAAATTTAAATGGCTTTGAAATTAACGTCTTTATGCACTACGATTGATCCACGTGTTGTTGATTCCTCCTTATATCTATCCTTGACTCAACAAGAAATCCTTCCGACTGAGGAAGTCATTAATTGTCAGTTTCTGATGTCCTGTGAACTTTAGCCCCGATGGACCTTCTTTGTACTGAGAATTTTGGAAGACTTTCGTCTATCATATTTGCCTTTCTTTTGATATGATTTTTCTTGCTGCGCCGTTGGATTGTTGATTTAAAAAATAATAAAAACGAGAACCAAAAAAAAAATGATAAAACTCAATTCTTTGGATTTTGTGTCCTTCCAATTTTTTTTTTTTTTTTGCTTTGGTTGAATTTTTCTGTTTTCTACTAAATAAATGCCAAAATAACCTGCTATTCTTGCTTCATTCTTTAACCGCATGCACAGAAGCTCTAACGGGAATATAAGCACTTTAGCCGATACCTGACTTGGTATCATATGAGGATCTCCACCGCCATGGGTCTGTCATTTGATGGGATATAGTTCGGTGGCACATTTCTAATAATGGACTCCCCTGTTCTTGACCAAGTTGGAACAGAGTGAAACTATACCCTAAAGCTTAGTGCTGGGACTGAGATTAATCCTAAACACTTGAAACTGGATCCGGCATGAAATAGAGGGAACAAAATCATTCTTTTCACATCACATTTTTATACAAGTAATGCACTTGTGTTTTTAATCTATTCTTTTCAAATCAATCATCCTCAGGAAGTCTTTTAAATGAAGATAAAACGTTGATGAACTTGCAAATAATTTAGGTTTTCATTTTTTCTATTATGTTGGAATATCATTTCCATTTTTTATCATTCTGACGAAATGGGAACCAAACTTTCACGCAAATGCTACAAAGATTAAAAAAAAACACCCAACTCTCAAAATCACAAGAAAACATTTTTGCTAAAATCCAACAAAGAAAAATATTATACCCACAAGTGCACTTAAATCTTTGAAATACTTACACCATATCTTCTCAGACGACATTCATTAAAACTAAGTGCATGGAAATGGCACTAACTCCAGTAATCATTAGTAGTGGAAATTTAGTAAATTGGATTACTTAAGGGGACGGCTCGTCAAGAATTTGTTTACATTGGACTTGAAGATAACCAAATTGTTGTCAGCTGGAAAGCAGGTAAACGGAAGAGAGTTCCACAGGCGTGCAGTTTTTTGTTCATGGAATCTATGTTTAGCTTACAAATAAATAATACACTAAGGTAATTTCATATTCATACATGTTTTTAATCGCTACCCCCCCCCTCTTTTTTTAAAGACAAGATTGCTTAATTGCTGAAGATTTATTTAGATACTTGTTCAGAACTCCCCTCCCCATGAAAAAAACAAAACTAAAGAAAAATCTATATGATGTACATACGACCCTGGTGTCTAACTCTGTCCCATGGGGAGGCATAGTAAATAGGTACATACCAGTGACTGAAAGGAAAATATCATACACTAAAAATCACGTAAATTTTTTTTTTTTTATTATTATATTTTCCCCCCAAACAAGGCACATTGCCACTTTGATGTAGGGAGCTACTATCAGGGATATAAGCTACAGGGGTACCATGTGGGGAGTTGGGCAGCAAGATATCGGTTCACATTACACTTGAACTTCTGCATGTCAGTACAGTTGGGGAAGCAGAAACCCGTAAGAGAATTCCAAAGTCTAGCAGTTTTGGGGCAGAAACTACTGGAGTAGAAGGCTCTCTTACATCTAGAGATCTCAACTATGATGGGGTGGAATTTTGCTGTTTGTTGGGTTTGTCAGGGGAATTTACATAGAGGGGGTACAAGTGCTTGCAGTTCGTCGGAGCATTCACCGTTAAAGTACTTGTAGAACAGGCAGAGGGATGCAACATTTCGTTGATAGGACACAGGCTGAAGCTTAGATGACAGTTCAGGACCTATTAGGTTGGCGACTCTCTTTTGAACCCCGTCCAGGAGTGAGAGACTAGTAGCAGATGCACCAGCCCAAATATGACAACAATACTCCATACATGGGCGAATGGTGGCCTTATAGAGGTACAGGATACTTTCGGGCGTTAGTAGCTTTCTAGCACAGTAGAGAGAACCTACCTTTTTCGCAGCGGTCCTGGCAATGCTCTCAGTGTAATTTTTCCAACTCATGTTTCCTGTGAACATTAGGCCGAGGAGTTTAAAAGATGTACTTTCAGATAAAGGTTTCTTGTAGTAATTGAAGGAAACTAGTTTAGTCTTGGCAGCATTGAATGTGACCATCCATGTTTGTCCCCATTCCACTACAGATTGGAGGTCATCCTCTAGTGTTTCTGCCATTTCTTTAGATATGTGTTCATTTGTTTTCCTGTCATGTCTGTTATAGAGCATGGTGTCATCAGCATATATACCCATCTCACAGACAATTTTGTCAGGGAGGTCATTTATGAATATTAGGAATAATAGAGGTCCAAGGATAGACCCCTGAGGCACTTCCGCGTTTATATCATATTGTTTAGATGTACGACCATCGAGGACACCCTGGATTTTTCTCTTATCTAAGAAGGATTTAATTGTTAAGTATTTTTCCAGTGATACCGTATGATCTGATTTTCCTGAGAAAACCTTCATGCCATACACTGTCAAAAGCCTAAGATATATCTAGAGCTACCGCTCTACCTTCCCCTGCTTTGTCAGAGATTATAGTTAGGATGTCTGCTGTGGAACGGGCTTGCCTAAATCTATATTGTTGGTCAGTCAGAAGTTTAGCATCTGTAAGGTAATGGACTAGAGCTTGGTTAATTATGAACTCAAATATTTTGGCAAAAAGTGGGAGGAGGCTAATGGGACAGTAATTTACAGGGTCAGTTTTTTCGCCAGAATTCTTAAAAACTGGCACCACAGAAGCAGTTTTCCAGCAGGCAGGAAAGCAAGATTCATTAAGGTATTTGTTGTAAAGTTTGGAGAGAACTGGAGCTACTTTGGCGGAGCACTTTTTTAATAGCATAGCCGGGATGAGATCAGGTCCACATGCTTTTGAAGTGTCAAGATTTTTTATGATAGCATGCACCTGAGAAGAGGTGATTTTCAGATCATCTAGTGTGGCGTCTGTCCACAAAGGAAAGTCAGGGAAGGGGTAGTTAGCAGGGTCCAGTATGCAGTTGGAGGCAAACCGACTGGCAAGCATGTTAGCCTTCTCGGTTGCTGAGTAAACAACCTCATGATTGTTGGATAGTGGGGGAATTGTTGATTGCCCATTATTTGTTGTAGATTTTCCAGAAGTCATGGGTTCCTAATTTCTGTGCTTCAAGTAGTTTTATTTTTAAATAAGAAAATTCAATTTTATGGCTAAAAGACAAGCCAGTATCTTGCAACACCATCTTGAAAACAATCTAAAGGAATAATGGAGATAACTCCAAATAATTCCAACTTGTAAACTTATAGAAAATCATTTTTAACATGGGAAGGGGGAATTATGGAAAAACTCAAATTCACTTAAAAATAATTTTCTTTATAAAAATAAAACTACTTAATCAATTTATATGATTTTGAGTACACAATATTTTCTTTCTGTCAAGGATACATACACCATATAATTTTTTTCTTTTTTTATGGAGGGGGCGGCACTAGCGTCTTTATTTATTTAAAGAATATTTTGCTGACAATATGCAGTAAGAAAGAAAGGAGTATTTATTTTTGAAACAATATAAACCGCAATAACAAATAAAATTTTTAAAAATGGTTAAAACTTTTGTTTTATTTATTTAAAAGAAAATATTTAGCTGAAAATTATTTTTTATGGTAAAAAAGAATATTTATTGCTTCCAAAACATATGCATTGTTCAACAGATAAAGAGACATGGTATTTATTTCCTCCCCCACCGAGCAAATTAGGCACAAGGCCGATTTTTAATGTGAGGAGTGAAGGGGAAATGGGGACCAACTCCTCGGGGAGTAGGGGAGCTGGATAGTGACAATTGGTATGAAGGGTTGCCCCTACATTGACCAAGGTCTTATATGTGGGATTGCCCCCACATATGGTCTTTGCTTGCAGTATGTGCCGGAACAGATACTACACTTTGATCTTGCCCTGAAGACCAAGAAAGAAGAGACATATTCGTTTTTTAAATAAAATATGTATGAAATATTTTTATAAGCCAAATTACAATGCAATATTATGAAAATAAACAAATATTTATTTGTTTCAAATTAATATTTCGGCAATATACACTATCATCAAAATTTATATTATATATATATATATCTCTATATAAATAAAATGAACTCATTTTTTCCAATCGGATTTTGACATTAATAGGATTAAAAATCAAGATATTTCATGCAAATATAATATGCACAAACGGCAGAACAATATCTGAGGTGTGTTATAGGCTTATTATTTCTCAAATTCCTCGATAATCTTAGATTTCTATACTTTTTCTGCTGAGAAGTCACGGCCAAAATCGGTTAAGATCAATGGAAGTGGTAAAATATTTTCTCTCTAATAAATTCCTCCTCCCCCTGCCACCACTTAACACCATTTGGGGATCGTTCACAAGGAACAGTTGAGAAGAGAACACCGGTTTGGCTTCGTAGTTCTTTCATGTGAAGTTATTTAAAATCACTAAACTAAGCTGCAGTGCTCTGTGATGTAGTGGTTAGCGTGCTGGACAATTCACATTATATTTTCACGTTCGCAGCGACCTACCGTAGTCGTTTTATTTTTTTTTTTTTTTCCTAAACAACTGGAATGGACTTTTCTTGGTGGCCGAACTGTTAACGTTGCAGATGTTTTTGTTTTTTTTTCACACTTTATTTTCCTACTTTTACTCATGACTCCGGGTTTGATCCTTCCTACTTACCTACCATAACATTTTTTAAAACTCCCCCCCCCCCGGAAACAAACACTCGGGCAACGCCGGGTACCCCCGCTAGTATATATATATATATATATAGAGATATAGATATATATATTTTTTTTTTCGTCATGATTATAAATGGAAGAATACAGTTAATAAAGAATCCGAGTGTTGTTCATCAGCGATAATATTTTTTACAGCTGGAAGATTATGTTTGACATGCATGATATAAAAGTCAAAGTTATGTTTTCCATGATATAAGCGTTGTTTAAATTTTAAAATAAAATACGCATGATATACATTTATAAGCCAAATTACAACACAATGTTATGTAAAATAAACAAATATTTATTTGTTTAAAATTAATATTTTGGTGATATACACTATCATCATACATTTTTTTTCTTTTCTCTTTTTTTCTTCACAAATTTGAAACAAATACCTATTTATTTTGCATGCTATTGCACTGTAATTTGGTTTATAAATAAACGTCATATGTATTTTATTTAGAAAGCTAAAAGCTTATATCACGGAAAACAAAACTTTGGCTTTTATATTCATTTTCATTTATTTAAAGAATATTTAACTGACCATGGTAATTATTTTTACAGAAGAAAGAGAAATTGTTGATTACTATTATTAAACCCCACAAAAACGTATTATTTCAAACAAAGTATCATTAACAGCAATTTATGTAACCACGTGATTTCCATAGGGGGCGCTAGTTTTGAATGAAAACCAAAAAAATCAAAATAAAATGTTTACCAATTCCAATTTTTGCTTTTCATTTTCTTGAATTTTGTCCAGACAATCGGCAATTAAATTCAAGCTGTATGTTTCGGCCATTTCGTTTTTGATTAAAATGATATCCTTGGAGATTTTTGAGAAAGTTTCTGTGATTTCATGTACCAATTGTCGGTAGAGAGGGAAATTGTAGTTGGGTTTTCCTTTCAAGTAGCCCTGAAATCCTCTAAAAAATCACAAGGAATAAAATTAATCAAAAAGTATATAAGTAAATAAATAAATAACAATCACGAGGAATAAAATTCATGGATAAGAATATAAGTAAATAAATAAAAACTGAAAGGAATAAAATTTATCAATAGGTATAGATAAAAAAATTTCTTGATAAATACCTAGAAACACATGTGGACATTTCTTGGTAAATACCTAGAAACACATGTGGACATTTCTTGGTAAATACCTAGAAACACATGTGGACATTTCTTGGTAAATACCTATAAATACATGTGGACATTTCTTGGTAAATACCTAGAAACACATGTGGATATTTCTTGGTAAATACCTAGAAACACATGTGGACATTTCTTGGTAAATACCTATAAATACATGTGGACATTTCTTGGTAAATACCTAGAAACACATGTGAACATTTCTTGTTAAAAATACCTAGATACACATGTGGACATTTCTTGGTAAATAGCTAGAAACACATGTGGACATTTCTTGGTAAATACCTAGAAACACATGTGGACATTTCTTGATAAATACCTAGAAACACATGTGGACATTTCTTGGTAAATACCTAGAAACACATGTGGACATTTCTTGGTAAATACCTAGAAACACATGTGGACATTTCTTGATAAATACCTAGAAACACATGTGGACATTTCTTGGTAAATGCCTAGAAACACATGTGGACATGTCTTGGTAAATACTTAGAAACACATGTGGACATTCCTTGATAAATACCTAGAAACACATGTGGACATTTCTTGATAAATACCTAGAAACACATGTGGACATTTCTTGATAAATACCTAGAAACACATGTGGACATTTCTTGATAAATACCTAGAAACACATGTGGACATTTCTTGATAAATACCTAGAAACACATGTGGACATTTCTTGATAAATACCTAGAAACACATGTGGACATTTCTTGGTAAATACTTAGAAACACATGTGGACATTTCTTGGTAAATACCTAGAAACACATGTGGACATTTCTTGGTAAATACCTAGAAACACATGTGGACATTTCTTGGTGAATGCCTAGAAACACATGTGGACATTTCTGGATAAATACCTAGAAACACATGTGGACATTTCTTGGTAAATACCTAGAAACACATGTGGACATTTCTTGGTAAATACCTAGAAACACATGTGGACATTTCTTGGTAAATGCCTAGAAACACATGTGGACATGTCTTGGTAAATACTTAGAAACACATGTGGACATTTCTTGTTAAATACCTAGAAACACATGTGGACATTTCTTGGTAAATGCCTAGAAACACATGTGGACATTTCTTGGTAAATGCTTAGAAACACATGTGGACATTTCTTGGTAAATACCTAGAAAAACATGTGGACATTTCTTGGTAAATGCCTAGAAACACATGTGGACATTTCTTGGTAAATGCCTAGAAACACATGTGGACATTTCTTGGTAAATACCTAAAAACACATGTGGACATTTCTTGATAAATACCTAGAAACACATGTGGACATTTCTTGGTAAATACCTAGAAACACATGTGGACATTTCTTGGTAAATACTTAGAAACACATGTGGACATTTCTTGATATATACCTAGAAACACATGTGGACATTTCTTGATAAATACCTAGAAACACATGTGGACATTTCTTGGTAAATACCTAGAAACACATGTGGACATTTCTTGGTAAATACTTAGAAACACATGTGGACATTTCTTGATAAATACCTAGAAACACATGTGGACATTTCTTGGTAAATACCTAGAAACACATGTGGACATTTCTTGGTAAATACTTAGAAACACATGTGGACATTTCTTGATAAATACCTAGAAACACATGTGGACATTTCTTGATAAATACCTAGAAACACATGTGGACATTTCTTGATAAATACCTAGAAACACATGTGGACATTTCTTGGTAAATACCTAGAAACACATGGTGACATTTCTTGATAAATACCTAGAAACACATGTGGACATTTCTTGGTAAATACCTAGAAACACATGTGGACATTTCTTGGTAAATACTTAGAAACACATGTGGACATTTCTTGATAAATACCTAGAAACACATGTGGACATTTCTTGATAAATACCTAGAAACACATGTGGACATTTCTTGATAAATACCTAGAAACACATGTGGACATTTCTTGGTAAATACTTAGAAACACATGTGGACATTTCTTGGTAAATACCTAGAAACACATGTGGACATTTCTTGGTAAATACCTAGAAACACATGTGGACATTTCTTGGTGAATGCCTAGAAACACATGTGGACATTTCTGGATAAATACCTAGAAACACATGTGGACATTTCTTGGTAAATACCTATAAATACATGTGGACATTTCTTGGTAAATACCTAGAAACACATGTGAACATTTCTTGTTAAAAATACCTAGATACACATGTGGACATTTCTTGGTAAATAGCTAGAAACACATGTGGACATTTCTTGGTAAATACCTAGAAACACATGTGGACATTTCTTGGTGAATGCCTAGAAACACATGTGGACATTTCTGGATAAATACCTAGAAACACATGTGGACATTTCTTGGTAAATACCTAGAAACACATGTGGACATTTCTTGGTAAATACCTAGAAACACATGTGGACATTTCTTGGTAAATGCCTAGAAACACATGTGGACATGTCTTGGTAAATACTTAGAAACACATGTGGACATTTCTTGTTAAATACCTAGAAACACATGTGGACATTTCTTGGTAAATGCCTAGAAACACATGTGGACATTTCTTGGTAAATGCTTAGAAACACATGTGGACATTTCTTGGTAAATACCTAGAAAAACATGTGGACATTTCTTGGTAAATGCCTAGAAACACATGTGGACATTTCTTGGTAAATGCCTAGAAACACATGTGGACATTTCTTGGTAAATACCTAAAAACACATGTGGACATTTCTTGATAAATACCTAGAAACACATGTGGACATTTCTTGGTAAATACCTAGAAACACATGTGGACATTTCTTGGTAAATACTTAGAAACACATGTGGACATTTCTTGATATATACCTAGAAACACATGTGGACATTTCTTGATAAATACCTAGAAACACATGTGGACATTTCTTGGTAAATACCTAGAAACACATGTGGACATTTCTTGGTAAATACTTAGAAACACATGTGGACATTTCTTGATAAATACCTAGAAACACATGTGGACATTTCTTGGTAAATACCTAGAAACACATGTGGACATTTCTTGGTAAATACTTAGAAACACATGTGGACATTTCTTGATAAATACCTAGAAACACATGTGGACATTTCTTGATAAATACCTAGAAACACATGTGGACATTTCTTGATAAATACCTAGAAACACATGTGGACATTTCTTGGTAAATACCTAGAAACACATGTGGACATTTCTTGATAAATACCTAGAAACACATGTGGACATTTCTTGGTAAATACCTAGAAACACATGTGGACATTTCTTGGTAAATACTTAGAAACACATGTGGACATTTCTTGATAAATACCTAGAAACACATGTGGACATTTCTTGATAAATACCTAGAAACACATGTGGACATTTCTTGATAAATACCTAGAAACACATGTGGACATTTCTTGGTAAATACTTAGAAACACATGTGGACATTTCTTGGTAAATACCTAGAAACACATGTGGACATTTCTTGGTAAATACCTAGAAACACATGTGGACATTTCTTGGTGAATGCCTAGAAACACATGTGGACATTTCTTGGTAAATACCTAGAAACACATGTGGACATTTCTTGGTAAATACCTAGAAACACATGTGGACATTTCTTGGTAAATACCTAGAAACACATGTGGACATTTCTTGGTAAATGCCTAGAAACACATGTGGACATGTCTTGGTAAATACTTAGAAACACATGTGGACATTTCTTGGTAAATACCTAGAAACACATGTGGACATTTCTTTGTAAATGCTTAGAAACACATGTGGACATTTCTTGGTAAATGCTTAGAAACACATGTGGACATTTCTTGGTAAATACCTAGAAACACATGTGGACATTTCTTGGTAAATGCCTAGAAACACATGTGGACATTTCTTGGTAAATGCCTAGAAACACATGTGGACATTTCTTGGTACATGCCTAGAAACACATGTGGACATTTCTTGATAAATACCTAGAAACACATGTGGACATTTCTTGGTAAATACCTAGAAACACATGTAGACATTTCTTGATAAATACCTAGAAACACATGTGGACATTTCTTGGTAAATGCCTAGAAACACATGTGGACATTTCTTGGTAAATACTTAGAAACACATGTGGACATTTCTTGATAAATACCTAAAAACACATGTGGACATTTCTTGATAAATACCTAGAAACACATGTGGACATTTCTTGATAAATACCTAGAAACACATGTGGACATTTCTTGATAAATACCTAGAAACACATGTGGACATTTCTTGGTAAATACCTAGAAACACATGTGGACATTTCTTGGTAAATACTTTGAAAGACATGTGGACATTTCTTGGTAAATACCTAAAAACACATGTGGACATTTCTTGATAAATACCTAGAAACACATGTGGACATTTCTTGGTAAATACCTAGAAACACATGTGGACATTTCTTGGTAAATACTTAGAAACACATGTGGACATTTCTTGATATATACCTAGAAACACATGTGGACATTTCTTGATAAATACCTAGAAACACATGTGGACATTTCTTGGTAAATACCTAGAAACACATGTGGACATTTCTTGGTAAACACTTAGAAACACATGTGGACATTTCTTGATAAATACCTAGAAACACATGTGGACATTTCTTGGTAAATACCTAGAAACACATGTGGACATGTCTTGGTAAATACTTAGAAACACATGTGGACATTTCTTGTAAATACCTAGAAACACATGTGGACATTTCTTGGTAAATGCCTAGAAACACATGTGGACATTTCTTGATAAATACCTAGAAACACATGTGGACATTTCTTGGTAAATGCCTAGAAACACATGTGGACATTTCTTGATAAATACCTAGAAACACATGTGGACATTTCTTGATAAATACCTAGAAACACATGTGGACATTTCTTGATAAATACCTAGAAACACATGTGGACATTTCTTGGTAAATACCTATAAATACATGTGGACATTTCTTGGTAAATACCTAGAAACACATGTGGACATTTCTTGATAAATACTTAGAAACACATGTGGACATTTCTTGATAAATACCTAGAAACACATGTGGACATTTCTTGGTACATGCCTAGAAACACATGTGGACATTTCTGGGAAAATGCTTAGAAACACATGTGGACATTTCTTGATAAATACCTAAAAACACATGTGGACATTTCTTGATAAATACCTAGAAACACATGTGGAAATTTCTTGGTAAATACTTAGAAACACATGTGGATATTTCTTGGTAAATACCTAGAAAAACATGTGGACATTTTTTGGTAAATACTTAGAAACACATGTGGACATTTCTTGATAAATACCTAGAAACACATGTGGACATTTCTTGATAAATACCTAAAAACACACGTGGGCATTTCTTGATAAATACCTAGAAACACATGTGGACATTTCTTGGTAAATACCTAGAAACACATGTGGACATTTCTTGGTAAATACCTATAAATACATGTGGACATTTCTTGGTAAATACCTAGAAACACATGTGGATATTTCTTAGTAAATACCTAGAAACACATGTGGACATTTCTTGGTAAATACCTATAAATACATGTGGACATTTCTTGGTAAATACCTAGAAACACATGTGAACATTTCTTGTTAAAAATACCTAGATACACATGTGGACATTTCTTGGTAAATAGCTAGAAACACATGTGGACATTTCTTGGTAAATACCTAGAAACACATGTGGACATTTCTTGGTAAATACCTAGAAACACATGTGGACATTTCTTGGTGAATGCCTAGAAACACATGTGGACATTTCTTGGTAAATACCTATAAATACATGTGGACATTTCTTGGTAAATACCTAGAAACACATGTGGATATTTCTTGGTAAATACCTAGAAACACATGTGGACATTTCTTGGTGAATGCCTAGAAACACATGTGGACATTTCTTGATAAATACCTATAAATACATGTGGACATTTCTTGGTAAATACCTAGAAACACATGTGGACATTTCTTGGTAAATACCTAGAAACACATGTGGACATTTCTTGGTAAATACCTATAAATACATGTGGACATTTCTTGGTAAATACCTAGAAACACATGTGGATATTTCTTGGTAAATACCTAGAAACACATGTGGACATTTCTTGGTAAATACCTATAAATACATGTGGACATTTCTTGGTAAATACCTAGAAACACATGTGAACATTTCTTGTTAAAAATACCTAGATACACATGTGGACATTTCTTGGTAAATAGCTAGAAACACATGTGGACATTTCTTGGTAAATACCTAGAAACACATGTGGACATTTCTTGGTAAATACCTAGAAACACATGTGGACATTTCTTGGTAAATACCTAGAAACACATGTGGACATTTCTTGGTAAATACCTAGAAACACATGTGGACATTTCTTGGTAAATACCTAGAAACACATGTGGACATTTCTTGGTAAATACTTAGAAACACATGTGGACATTTCTTGGTAAATACCTAGAAACACATGTGGACATTTCTTGGTGAATGCCTAGAAACACATGTGGACATTTCTGGATAAATACCTAGAAACACATGTGGACATTTCTTGGTAAATACCTAGAAACACATGTGGACATTTCTTGGTAAATACCTAGAAACACATGTGGACATTTCTTGGTAAATGCCTAGAAACACATGTGGACATGTCTTGGTAAATACTTAGAAACACATGTGGACATTTCTTGGTAAATACCTAGAAACACATGTGGACATTTCTTGGTAAATGCCTAGAAACACATGTGGACATTTCTTGGTAAATGCTTAGAAACACATGTGGACATTTCTTGGTAAATACCTAGAAAAACATGTGGACATTTCTTGGTAAATGCCTAGAAACACATGTGGACATTTCTTGGTAAATGCCTAGAAACACATGTGGACATTTCTTGGTAAATACCTAAAAACACATGTGGACATTTCTTGATAAATACCTAGAAACACATGTGGACATTTCTTGGTAAATACCTAGAAACACATGTGGACATTTCTTGGTAAATACTTAGAAACACATGTGGACATTTCTTGATATATACCTAGAAACACATGTGGACATTTCTTGATAAATACCTAGAAACACATGTGGACATTTCTTGGTAAATACCTAGAAACACATGTGGACATTTCTTGGTAAATACTTAGAAACACATGTGGACATTTCTTGATAAATACCTAGAAACACATGTGGACATTTCTTGGTAAATACCTAGAAACACATGTGGACATTTCTTGGTAAATACTTAGAAACACATGTGGACATTTCTTGATAAATACCTAGAAACACATGTGGACATTTCTTGATAAATACCTAGAAACACATGTGGACATTTCTTGATAAATACCTAGAAACACATGTGGACATTTCTTGGTAAATACCTAGAAACACATGTGGACATTTCTTGATAAATACCTAGAAACACATGTGGACATTTCTTGGTAAATACCTAGAAACACATGTGGACATTTCTTGGTAAATACTTAGAAACACATGTGGACATTTCTTGATAAATACCTAGAAACACATGTGGACATTTCTTGATAAATACCTAGAAACACATGTGGACATTTCTTGATAAATACCTAGAAACACATGTGGACATTTCTTGGTAAATACTTAGAAACACATGTGGACATTTCTTGGTAAATACCTAGAAACACATGTGGACATTTCTTGGTAAATACCTAGAAACACATGTGGACATTTCTTGGTGAATGCCTAGAAACACATGTGGACATTTCTGGATAAATACCTAGAAACACATGTGGACATTTCTTGGTAAATACCTAGAAACACATGTGGACATTTCTTGGTAAATACCTAGAAACACATGTGGACATTTCTTGGTAAATGCCTAGAAACACATGTGGACATGTCTTGGTAAATACTTAGAAACACATGTGGACATTTCTTGGTAAATACCTAGAAACACATGTGGACATTTCTTGGTAAATGCCTAGAAACACATGTGGACATTTCTTGGTAAATGCTTAGAAACACATGTGGACATTTCTTGGTAAATACCTAGAAACACATGTGGACATTTCTTGGTAAATGCCTAGAAACACATGTGGACATTTCTTGGTAAATGCCTAGAAACACATGTGGACATTTCTTGGTACATGCCTAGAAACACATGTGGACATTTCTTGATAAATACCTAGAAACACATGTGGACATTTCTTGGTAAATACCTAGAAACACATGTAGACATTTCTTGATAAATACCTAGAAACACATGTGGACATTTCTTGGTAAATGCCTAGAAACACATGTGGACATTTCTTGGTAAATACTTAGAAACACATGTGGACATTTCTTGATAAATACCTAAAAACACATGTGGACATTTCTTGATAAATACCTAGAAACACATGTGGACATTTCTTGATAAATACCTAGAAACACATGTGGACATTTTTTGGTAAATGCCTAGAAACACATGTGGACATTTCTTGATAAATACCTAGAAACACATGTGGACATTTCTTGATAAATACCTAGAAACACATGTGGACATTTCTTGATAAATACCTAGAAACACATGTGGACATTTCTTGATAAATACCTAGAAACACATGTGGACATTTCTTGGTAAATACCTAGAAACACATGTGGACATTTCTTGATAAATACTTAGAAACACATGTGGACATTTCTTGATAAATACCTAGAAACACATGTGGACATTTCTTGGTACATGCCTAGAAACACATGTGGACATTTCTGGGAAAATACTTAGAAACACATGTGGACATTTCTTGATAAATACCTAAAAACACATGTGGACATTTCTTGATAAATACCTAGAAACACATGTGGACATTTCTTGGTAAATACTTAGAAACACATGTGGATATTTCTTGGTAAATACCTAGAAAAACATGTGGACATTTTTTGGTAAATACTTAGAAACACATGTGGACATTTCTTGATAAATACCTAGAAACACATGTGGACATTTCTTGATAAATACCTAAAAACACACGTGGGCATTTCTTGATAAATACCTAGAAACACATGTGGACATTTCTTGATAAATACCTAGAAACACATGTGGACATTTCTTGATAAATACCTAGAAACACATGTGGACATTTCTTGATAAATACCTAGAAACACATGTGGACATTTCTTGGTAAATACTTAGAAACACATGTGGACATTTGTTGATAAATACCTAAAAACACATGTGGACATTTCTTGATAAATACCTAGAAACACATGTGGACATTTCTTGGTAAATACCTAGAAACACATGTGGACATTTCTTGGTAAATACCTAGAAACACATGTGGACATTTCTTGATAAATACCTAGAAACACATGTGGACATTTCTTGGTACATGCCTAGAAACACATGTGGACATTTCTTGGTAAATACTTAGAAACACATGTGGACATTTCTTGGTAAATACCTAGAAACACATGTGGACATTTCTTGGTAAATGCCTAGAAACACATGTGGACATTTCTTGATAAATACCTAGAAACACATGTGGACATTTCTTGGTAAATGCCTAGAAACACATGTGGACATTTCTTGATAAATACCTAGAAACACATGTGGACATTTCTTGATAAATACCTAGAAACACATGTGGACATTTCTTGATAAATACCTAGAAACACATGTGGACATTTCTTGATAAATACCTAGAAACACATGTGGACATTTCTTGGTAAATACCTAGAAACACATGTGGACATTTCTTGATAAATACTTAGAAACACATGTGGACATTTCTTGATAAATACCTAGAAACACATGTGGACATTTCTTGGTACATGCCTAGAAACACATGTGGACATTTCTGGGAAAATGCTTAGAAACACATGTGGACATTTCTTGATAAATACCTAAAAACACATGTGGACATTTCTTGATAAATACCTAGAAACACATGTGGACATTTCTTGGTAAATACTTAGAAACACATGTGGATATTTCTTGGTAAATACCTAGAAAAACATGTGGACATTTTTTGGTAAATACTTAGAAACACATGTGGACATTTCTTGATAAATACCTAGAAACACATGTGGACATTTCTTGATAAATACCTAAAAACACACGTGGGCATTTCTTGATAAATACCTAGAAACACATGTGGACATTTCTTGATAAATACCTAGAAACACATGTGGACATTTCTTGATAAATACCTAGAAACACATGTGGACATTTCTTGGTAAATACTTAGAAACACATGTGGACATTTGTTGATAAATACCTAAAAACACATGTGGACATTTCTTGATAAATACCTAGAAACACATGTGGACATTTCTTGGTAAATACCTAGAAACACATGTGGACATTTCTTGGTAAATACCTAGAAACACATGTGGACATTTCTTGATAAATACCTAGAAACACATGTGGACATTTCTTGGTACATGCCTAGAAACACATGTGGACATTTCTTGGTAAATACTTAGAAACACATGTGGACATTTCTTGGTAAATGCCTAGAAACACATGTGGACATTTCTTGATAAATTCCTAGAAACACATGTGGACATTTCTTGGTAAATACTTAGAAACACATGTGGACATTTCTTGGTAAATACCTAGAAACACATGTGGACATTTCTTGGTAAATACTTAGAAACACATGTGGACATTTCTTGATAAATACCTAGAAACACATGTGGACATTTCTTGATAAATACCTAGAAACACATGTGGACATTTCTTGATAAATACCTAGAAACACATGTGGACATTTCTTGGTAAATACCTAGAAACACATGTGGACATTTCTTGATAAATACCTAGAAACACATGTGGACATTTCTTGGTAAATACCTAGAAACACATGTGGACATTTCTTGGTAAATACTTAGAAACACATGTGGACATTTCTTGATAAATACCTAGAAACACATGTGGACATTTCTTGATAAATACCTAGAAACACATGTGGACATTTCTTTATAAATACCTAGAAACACATGTGGACATTTCTTGGTAAATACTTAGAAACACATGTGGACATTTCTTGGTAAATACCTAGAAACACATGTGGACATTTCTTGGTAAATACCTAGAAACACATGTGGACATTTCTTGGTGAATGCCTAGAAACACATGTGGACATTTCTGGATAAATACCTAGAAACACATGTGGACATTTCTTGGTAAATACCTAGAAACACATGTGGACATTTCTTGGTAAATACCTAGAAACACATGTGGACATTTCTTGGTAAATGCCTAGAAACACATGTGGACATGTCTTGGTAAATACTTAGAAACACATGTGGACATTTCTTGGTAAATACCTAGAAACACATGTGGACATTTCTTGGTAAATGCCTAGAAACACATGTGGACATTTCTTGGTAAATGCTTAGAAACACATGTGGACATTTCTTGGTAAATACCTAGAAACACATGTGGACATTTCTTGGTAAATGCCTAGAAACACATGTGGACATTTCTTGGTAAATGCCTAGAAACACATGTGGACATTTCTTGGTACATGCCTAGAAACACATGTGGACATTTCTTGATAAATACCTAGAAACACATGTGGACATTTCTTGGTAAATACCTAGAAACACATGTAGACATTTCTTGATAAATACCTAGAAACACATGTGGACATTTCTTGGTAAATGCCTAGAAACACATGTGGACATTTCTTGGTAAATACTTAGAAACACATGTGGACATTTCTTGATAAATACCTAAAAACACATGTGGACATTTCTTGATAAATACCTAGAAACACATGTGGACATTTCTTGATAAATACCTAGAAACACATGTGGACATTTCTTGGTAAATGCCTAGAAACACATGTGGACATTTCTTGATAAATACCTAGAAACACATGTGGACATTTCTTGATAAATACCTAGAAACACATGTGGACATTTCTTGATAAATACCTAGAAACACATGTGGACATTTCTTGATAAATACCTAGAAACACATGTGGACATTTCTTGGTAAATACCTAGAAACACATGTGGACATTTCTTGATAAATACTTAGAAACACATGTGGACATTTCTTGATAAATACCTAGAAACACATGTGGACATTTCTTGGTACATGCCTAGAAACACGTGGACATTTCTGGGAAAATACTTAGAAACACATGTGGACATTTCTTGATAAATACCTAAAAACACATGTGGACATTTCTTGATAAATACCTAGAAACACATGTGGACATTTCTTGGTAAATACTTAGAAACACATGTGGATATTTCTTGGTAAATACCTAGAAAAACATGTGGACATTTTTTGGTAAATACTTAGAAACACATGTGGACATTTCTTGATAAATACCTAGAAACACATGTGGACATTTCTTGATAAATACCTAAAAACACACGTGGGCATTTCTTGATAAATACCTAGAAACACATGTGGACATTTCTTGATAAATACCTAGAAACACATGTGGACATTTCTTGATAAATACCTAGAAACACATGTGGACATTTCTTGATAAATACCTAGAAACACATGTGGACATTTCTTGGTAAATACTTAGAAACACATGTGGACATTTGTTGATAAATACCTAAAAACACATGTGGACATTTCTTGATAAATACCTAGAAACACATGTGGACATTTCTTGGTAAATACCTAGAAACACATGTGGACATTTCTTGGTAAATACCTAGAAACACATGTGGACATTTCTTGATAAATACCTAGAAACACATGTGGACATTTCTTGGTACATGCCTAGAAACACATGTGGACATTTCTTGGTAAATACCTAGAAACACATGTGGACATTTCTTGGTAAATACCTAGAAACACATGTGGACATTTCTTGGTAAATGCCTAGAAACACATGTGGACATTTCTTGATAAATACCTAGAAACACATGTGGACATTTCTTGGTAAATGCCTAGAAACACATGTGGACATTTCTTGATAAATACCTAGAAACACATGTGGACATTTCTTGATAAATACCTAGAAACACATGTGGACATTTCTTGATAAATACCTAGAAACACATGTGGACATTTCTTGATAAATACCTAGAAACACATGTGGACATTTCTTGGTAAATACCTAGAAACACATGTGGACATTTCTTGATAAATACTTAGAAACACATGTGGACATTTCTTGATAAATACCTAGAAACACATGTGGACATTTCTTGGTACATGCCTAGAAACACATGTGGACATTTCTGGGAAAATGCTTAGAAACACATGTGGACATTTCTTGATAAATACCTAAAAACACATGTGGACATTTCTTGATAAATACCTAGAAACACATGTGGACATTTCTTGGTAAATACTTAGAAACACATGTGGATATTTCTTGGTAAATACCTAGAAAAACATGTGGACATTTTTTGGTAAATACTTAGAAACACATGTGGACATTTCTTGATAAATACCTAGAAACACATGTGGACATTTCTTGATAAATACCTAAAAACACACGTGGGCATTTCTTGATAAATACCTAGAAACACATGTGGACATTTCTTGATAAATACCTAGAAACACATGTGGACATTTCTTGATAAATACCTAGAAACACATGTGGACATTTCTTGATAAATACCTAGAAACACATGTGGACATTTCTTGGTAAATACTTAGAAACACATGTGGACATTTGTTGATAAATACCTAAAAACACATGTGGACATTTCTTGATAAATACCTAGAAACACATGTGGACATTTCTTGGTAAATACCTAGAAACACATGTGGACATTTCTTGGTAAATACCTAGAAACACATGTGGACATTTCTTGATAAATACCTAGAAACACATGTGGACATTTCTTGGTACATGCCTAGAAACACATGTGGACATTTCTTGGTAAATACTTAGAAACACATGTGGACATTTCTTGGTAAATGCCTAGAAACACATGTGGACATTTCTTGATAAATTCCTAGAAACACATGTGGACATTTCTTGGTAAATACTTAGAAACACATGTGGACATTTCTTGGTAAATACCTAGAAACACATGTGGACATTTCTTGGTAAATGCCTAGAAACACATGTGGACATTTCTTGATAAATACCTAGAAACACATGTGGACATTTCTTGGTAAATGTCTAGAAACACATGTGGACAGTTCTTGATAAATACCTAGAAACACATGTGGACATTTCTTGGTAAATACTTAGAAACACATGTGGACATTTCTTGGTAAATACTTAGAAACACATGTGGACATTTCTTGATAAATGCCTAGAAACACATGTGGACATTTCTTGGTAAATACCTAGAAACACATGTGGACATTTCTTGATAAATACCTAGAAACACATGTGGACATTTCTTGGTAAATACTTAGAAACACATGTGGACATTTCTTGGTAAATACCTAGAAACACATGTGGACATTTCTTGGTAAATACCTATAAATACATGTGGACATTTCTTGGTGATGTGGTCGGGCCACTTTGTCAGGATGTCAGGTTTCCTGCTGCCAAAACGACTCTTCTATTGGCAGCTAAAAGAAGGAAAACACACTTGAGGAGACCAGAAGAAACGATATAAGCATCTTCTAAAAGCAAACCTGAAGAAATGTGGCATCAAAACATACATATGGGGGACCCAGGCCAAGGACAAGCAAACCTTGAGGCAGACCATCACCAAAGGCATAGCCATTTTTAAGGCCAACTCACGTGCAGACCTTGAGGAGAAGAGAAAAAGGAGGGAGAGGGAAAAATGCTCTCAAGATATGGAGCTGCCTGCCCTCACTCTGAAAGGCCATCCAATGCTAGGATCGGTTTTGTCGGCCACCTCCACATACACTAAAACCTAGAACACGACCATAATCCTCACTGCAGAAGGGTTGCAAGAGAGATTTATTGCTAATTTGCTAATCACCTGAGGCGCCCCTACTGAAGAATGCCAATGGAGCTACTCAAACAATTATTGTAGGCCAAAGTGCTCTTTCTCTAGGATGCTGGCTTTCGAAATCACACTTTCCCGACCTTGTTTCATATATTTTATATATATATATATATATATATATATATATATATATATATTTAGTAATTTATAAAATATATATGGCGATTAAGCTACACTGAATATTCAGCGTTTCATCCACTCTAGGATTCCTCAGGCTTATGCGCGAATTCTGTGGTTGTTTATCGTTTTTATATGGTCCTCTTCTATTGAGGATTTAGTTAGCCAATTAGCTTTCTAGTATCCACCGCGCCCTTTCCTATCAGCCAATGGGCATGCATTTTATCGGACAAAGGATCTGTTTTAAAACTAGGTTAGTGTTCTTTTTTTTATTGTTAGTTTATATATAAATATATATATGTGTACATACATATATGCACATATATATACATACATATATGTGTGATCGTTTATGTATATTCATGTTTATTTTATTTATTTGTTTATTTTCTATTGTTTTGTTAGTTTTAAAACTATTTTGTATCGCTATCCTAGAGTAAATTTTATTTCGTGAACACAGTTATTTGCTATTTCTCTTCTACAGTTTAATAGATGTTGGGGTTCTTTAAAGTACAGGATAGCAAATTTTTCATGAAGGCATAATCTACATGGGTCGTCTAGATGCCTACACGTGGTAGCTTGTCTTATTATTTTCCATTCGACTACCAGCGAATGTCCGCTTTCTTTGAGTTCCTAGTATTTGTTTGCTAGTGTTGTTTTTATACGGTGTTTTTTATCGTTAAATGTACTTTTGTGGTCATAGTATCGGGTTTTGAAATCTAAGGAAGTCATGCCTACGTAATATTTCTTGTTATTCGGGTTTTCTTTCGCAAATATTGTTGCCTGATAAACTACGCTTTTAGTTAGACATTTATTTTGAACTGGGCAAAGTGTGCAGTGTCTACAGTTGCATTTATCTTGTTCGTTATTAGTATTTTTATTTATAGTATGGTTGTTCTTGTCCGGGGTTGGTTTATTATTATTATCATTGTTATTATTATTATTTCTGCTAGTGTTAGTTTTATTTTTGTCATGGTGTTTACTTTTTTTTAAATATTTACTTCAACAGTGCTCAATATATAGGTAGAGCTAGGTAGTAAGTTATAAAAATATTTATAACAATTAAGCTACACAGAATATTCCGTGTTTCATTCACGTTAGAATTTGTCAGGCTTATGCACATAAGCCTGACAAATTCTAACGTGAATGAAACGCAGAATATTCTGTGTAGCTTAATTGCTATATATATTTTTATAACTTACTATATATATATATATATATATATATATATATATATATATATATATATATATATACTAGCAAAAGTACCCATCGTTGACTGGGTTCAAAAACAGCCTACAGAAAATGAACTCTGATATATGAAAGTATGATAGGTTATGAAAAGGAAGGGTTGTAAAGAGATAGCTTCGAATTTGGGGGCATGAAAACCAAAGCAAAATATGATGAAAATAAAAATAAAATAGATAAACCCCAGAATTTATTATACCATACCTGTTCACACTGAAACACTTATCACAATATTCTGTGGATCTATATTAAAAAGCCTTGTTAAACTTTGTGACATATTTCCATTCTATGGAGGTCAGGCATGAATGAACACCCATAATTTTATTATACCATATTTCTTCAAACTGAAACATAATTATCAAAGTATACTTACGCAGATAGATATGAAAAGTCTTTATTAAAGTTTGTGCCTATTTCCATTCTATGGAGGCCATCTCTATTTACTGGTAACTAGCTGAGCGAAACATGCTTATGACTGTGTAGCAACATATTACTGCTCATGTAAAAACAAATAAAGAATATATATATATATATATATATATATATACACTGCATATCAAATTATTAATGAGTTTACATTATTTTTAAATATTTAAGGAACAAGTGAATAAAAATCCATGAAACTTTGAGCAAGTGCTTACAATACTATTCAGCTACGCTAGTCAGAAAATAAAAGTATTTAAAGCAGTATTAGCGAAACTATGGCAGAAGATAGGAATATCTGTTGATTTCAGTGTCAAGTTAATAACGAGGTTGAGAAAAAAACACAATATACTCATAACTTGTTTATTGAAATAATTTTCAAACATTAAATGAACTAGGAAAAATGCTTAGAACACAATAACTACATAGCATTTTCTATGTTGACATAATTAGTAGGGCATATGCAATCTTTTTTATGAATGTATTGTAAAAGCCATTGGTCCACAGAATTAGTCAAATTTGTGATTTTGTCAACAGTTATTCCTCACGATACCTCTTGGAGAACATCCCACAACTCATTTTTGCTCTTAAATTGGCGTCCACTTGCATAGAGGCGTCGTTTCATGATGCTCCAAAAGTTTTCAATTGGGTTCAAATCTGGTGAATTCGCAGGCTACTCCATCTCCCATAGCCCAGAGAACCCCAGTTGTTGCAAATACTCTTTGCTTTTGTTTGCTGCATGCGAGGGAGCATTATCTAGCAGAAAAATAATGGTTCTTCTGAATATCAACCTTTGCTTCTTCAGCCATGGTTCAAAGTGCTCCTTCAGAAAAGCTATGTAAGCATTAAAATTTTTACGCCTTCTGGGACTCTCCACGGGCCAACAAAAATACCTCCGATTATCCCAGCCCAAATCATTATCCAACCACCACCTTGTTGGTGCCTTAAACGCTGATGACGATGCTGTCTATCTAGGACCCATCCCTTGCTCCAGCCATCTGGGTCATCAAGAGTGATACGCACTTCATCCGTGAACAAAACTTTGGAAAATCCGTTTTCATGTTGTCCTCTGCCCAATTCAGTCGGTTTTGTATGTGATGTTGCTTTAATGGAGGCTTTGTTACAGGCTTAACAGACTTTGCCACTTCTTTCAAAACGACATCGGGTACTTTTTTAGACATTCTTCAATCCGGCTTGGTCAAAAACTTCTCGGCTTGTCTGCCCAGGGTTCTTAACAACTTCATGTTTAATTTGGAATAGAGAATGACGTGAAACAACTCTAGATTTACCTTTATCAGCTAATCTTACGTACCTTTGTACGGCCCTTGACAAAGTTCTTTACAGTTTGATTGTACCTTCCTATCATTTTCGATATTTCGAGCGTAGTTTTACCTTTTGCTAGCTGTTCTGTAATAGCACTCTTTTCAGAACTATTCAAACCACCTTTACGACCCATTTTATTAACGAAACAAACTGCCTTGTTAATAATTTGACACACCTCAAATACCGTGGATTCAGCAATTATGATGGCAAGTTGTTTACATTGCGCGGAACAGTACGAAAATTTCACAGTAGGCGCAGCTCAGCATTGCCAACGTTTCCGAAGCTACAGGTAAGTTTCTGAAACTGGTAAAAAAATGTTATCTCATTAATAATTTGAGACGCAGTATATATATATATATATATATATATATATATATATATATATATATATATATATATAAAAACAAAAAAATATAAAATATAAAAACAAATAAAGAGTGTGTGTATATATATATATATATATATATATATATATATATATATATATATTATTTGTTTTTGCATAAGCAGTAATATGTTGCTACACAGTCATGAGCATGTTTAGGTCAGCTAGTTATCAGTAAAGAGAGATCTATCATTTGGCCGGTCGGGTTCCAATCCTGGCTTGAGGTAGTTGCTTGTCTAGCCACACCGATGAGCTGTGAAACAGTGAAACAGTACTGTATGTGGATGACTATATATATATATATATATATATATATATATATATACATTTTATTTTTTATTACCATTTTATCTGTTCAGTTACATATGTTTCAGTTGCTGGACCAATTTTTATGATCCAGAAGCCTCATCACACCTTGTCTGACGAGGCTGCTGGATTGTAAATATGGTCCGGCAACCGAAACATATGTAACTGAACAGATAAAACAGTAATAAAAAATAAAACGTATATTTGCTCTGCAATAGTATTGAGCACTCTCTTCAGGTTTTACTAATTACCATTTTTGCCAAATATATATATATATATATATATATATATATATATATATATATATATATATATATATTAATTATTTACACACACAAAGTCAGAAAATTGTTTGCATTGGTTGTTGGCATCCTTTAAAACTCTCATGCTTCTCAAAATTTGTCAAAAATACACCTGCACTATTATAGGGTTCAACCTTTTTTTTAATTGGTCACCGTTATCTCCCGGTGATACTCACTTTCACTTATAATAAAGTCGAGTGTTCCCTTACACGGATAGTTGTTTTGGCATTTACACTCCTAATACACTCCCCTCTCCAACTAACGCTGTGCCAGTAAGTAGTTCTTATAAAGACAAGGGAAGTAACTCTCACTTGTTTATCATGATAATAAAGTTCCTTTACACGGATTGTTGTCTTGACATTTACGTCCTGAATACATTCCCCCCCCCCCCACCAGTGCTGATGCAGCCTTTCCACGCACGTGTACTTTTGATGAGTCATGATGCACCTGAGTAGTGTACACAATGTTTTTATTATTACTAGCAGGCTGTCCGGCATTGCCCGGTCACAAAATATATTTAAATATATTTTAATTCAGGCAGATTTCACATTTATTATTATAGAGCCAATTCTCTATTGATTATTATATTGTACCCCATATATAGTAGTGATTTCAAAAGTTAAAAAAAATATATGACTTGGGTGCTACTAGCTACTTAACCAAAACAACATATTCCAGAACAACTGTTTTTGGAAACCCTAACACCGTAACTGATAAAGTATGTCTTTGTAGGTTTTTCACCTACCCTTTATCCAAAAGTTCATATGTATATATAAAAACTTTTTAAAAATAACATTGTTAAAGATATATATATATATATATATATATATATGCACATGGATAGAAGCAACACTTTAAGTCAACTTACGCCTGCCGAATTCTACTTTTTTTGCAATTTTGACCCCCTTAGCAGCTATTTTTAATGGTTAAAAACGATTTTAATTTATTCTACAGGTTCAAATCCTCTATATATCCAGTTTCAAGCCTGTAGATCAAAAACTGACAAAGTAGTTTGGTAGAGACCGTTCCTTACAGAGACAGACAAGGACATATATAATATATATATATATATATATATATATATATATATATATAATTTTAAACTACAAACATTTCTCCACATACAAATAAAAATGGAAGAGAAAAACAAAAATAGGACAACTCACTCTTCAAACAACTTATACGTTTGAATACGCTCTTCTTGATAAAAATAAAACTTTTTCAATAAATCTCTGGCCATCGTACTGTAAAAAAAGAAGAAAACATCATATTATTCATTGGTTGTTGCCTTCGAAATCAAAACATTTTCACATTCCATATAAATTATTTACACAATTCAAATAGAAATGATCACAGAAAAAATTGATTTGCTCATCAAAGAAATGAAAAAATGTAACTTGTTTTTGTCATGTTTTTTTAACCAACCGTAATTGTTAGAATTCAACTTGTGTGATTTATCCATTTATTGCGGACTGTTATCCATTTATTGCGGACTGTTATCCATTTATTGCGGACTGTTATCCATTTATTGCGGACTGTTATCCATTTATTGCGGACTGTTATCCATTTATTGCGGGCTGTTATCCATTTATTGCGGGCTGTTATCCATTTATTGCGGGCTGTTATCCATTTATTGCGGGCTGTTATCCATTTATTGCGGACTGTTATCCATTTATTGCGGACTGTTATCCATTTATTGCGGACTGTTATCCATTTATTGCGGACTGTTATCCATTTATTGCGGACTGTTATCCATTTATTGCGGACTGTTATCCATTTATTGCGGACTGTTATCCATTTATTGCGGACTGTTATCCATTTATTGCGGGCTGTTATCCATTTATTGCGGACTGTTATCCATTTATTGCGGACTGTTATCCATTTATTGCGGGCTGTTATCCTCATCTTCATAGTTGTTGTTTCACAACGTTTCAGCCAACTATTCCGCTGGCCTTCATTAGGTGGGTAACCGTGACGGGATAGGAACGCGGAATCTCCAAACTGCAATTACTGCCCTCCATAGTTGTTGTCGTCTCACCACATTTTGGGCCAATTAAGCCTCTGGCCAGCTTTGAAACCACTAACTTCAGACAATGCTCACCTGGAACCGTAGAGATTCAACGTCTCTGTCCACTGTGGCATAGTAGATAGAGCAGTTAGTGTTAAAGAGCATCTCTCCCCCCCTCTCTGGCTTTCTTACTCTTTCTATTTTCTCTCTCTGTGTCTCTATTAGAGAATAGAGAAAGAGAGAGGGAGAGGGAGGGAAAGAGAGACAGGTGAATAACGTGGACAGTGGACACGTTTGCAGAAGAAGGGTCAGCTGACCAGATGACGTGGTGTCATGTGATGAGGTTAGCTGATTCTTTTTTGAGCAGTTTGGTTTCGGGTGTTGAAGAAGACAGACGGCTTTTCAGCTGTCCCCCCCCCCTGGGCTGGGGAGGACGCTGACGTGTACCATCAAACAAGCAAGGTTCACCTCCATTCTGTGTCGACCTCTGAAAGGTGAATAAAAACATAAAACCTTAATTATCATCTTGGAGTGAATTCTTCATCCAACAGGCCAGCTCCCCTCCAAGAGACAAGGAACACCAGAGGAACAACCGACGACACATGAATGAAAAGGTATGTTAAGAAATGCATGTACACAAACACACACCCACGAAGACATGAACAATAAGATTAGAGACTAGACGATCACGTACACGAATCTCCTTCTTGACACTATTCCCTTTATGATACAATCTCCTTTATGACACCCCACTATATAACATTAGGAGATTCAGCGTTCCTATCCCGTTGCAGTTAATCACCTGAAGAATAATTGGCCGAAACGTCATGAAATAACAACTAGAAGATGAGGATAACAGTTGCAATAAATAACTGGATAAATAATATAAATTACTCATCGCAACAAGAATTCCAATTAATTAAATAGTGAGGTTCTTATGAAATGGAAAGAGCTTCGAGTCTTTTTCATCTTCTTTGTTTTGTAAATTCCAGTCTATATCAATTTGTTAAAATGTTTCTAAATTTTTGAGATGAGGATTAATAATCTTCTATAATATAAATCTCACCTGTCTGTTTAAATGTATGTATGTATGTTTGTTTGTATGTCTGCCTAAAACTTTTGACAGAGTCGACGGATTTTCACAAGATTGACATTGTTTTGAAGCTTGACACTTCGGACGACAAATATAAAAAAAATGGCCAAAAACATTAATTCCTTCACCCTCAACTGGGCACTTTTCTACAGGGAGAGATCGCTTTTTTCGCCGATATTTTCGAAAGTCATTCCCTCTTTTCGATTGTCTAGCCTTAACTTAAAGCTACGTTACTTCCCGTTTGGCGGTAGGCACAACAGCAAAGACATCATGTTTTTGTTTTTTCATGTTCTTTTCCTCCTTTGCAGTACGGGTTCGAGTCTGTCTGCCTACTACCACTCTTTTTCTTTTTTTTTTTGCTCAACATCACCTTCAAACACCTGGGAATACCGAACACTCAGACTAGTTATATATAAATAATACAAATTATCAGTCCTCAAATTGATAATTTATAGTCAGATACATTTTTGAAAATCAACAAAGAAACAGATATAAAGTATTTAAAAAATTCCTATTAAAATAAAAATAGATTAACAAACATTTATCAAATATTTTTATTGTGTTTAATTTTTTAAAAAAAAAGCAAAAAAAAAAGATAAATCTGTTCCTTTCAAAGTAAAATAATATGTCAAATATGATGATTTGGCCTAAAAAATGGATCATGAAAAATGTTGGAACATTTGTTTCTAATGTTATTTTTGCATACTTTCAATTTTTAAAAAGAATGAGGCCAAAAATATTCAATAAATGTTTACAAATTTTTGCATAATTTTTTTCTCCAAAAGCAACCAAAAAGTTAGGATTAATAATGGTTATGTACTTGTGAATCATAAAAAAGTCCTGGTTTGCATTCAGGAAATTGAAAATAATCTACAAACAGTAATAAAAAGAAATTGCAATTTTTCAAGTCATGATACGTTTAAATTGTTTGGATTCTTCAGACTACTGTTCCCATTTTGAGTTTTATTTGCACAACGTTTTGGTTGCTGTAATCTTCGACTTTCTTTAGGTGTATCTTGCCAAACTCAAGAATCTGCGGAACCTTTTATTTAACTCATGGGGGTAGCATGCTCTCGTTCTGTCAGCAATTAAGTATTTCGTAATCATACCACCCACACTGAGAAGAGTGTCGCTTACAGCTGAATTTAACCTTCTGGCAATTCTAATATGAATTTTGAGAGTCCTAAACTTAGTCTTGTTTTTAGAAATACAATCTTATTACTTATCACTAGACCAGCACTTATTACTACGTCCTTATGTTGTTTCTTTTTAGTGAAGAGTTCCGAATTAATATGTTGTTTCACTTTAAAATTGAACTGTTTTTTTGCTTTAAGTTTGTTTTTCTGATGTCTTAAAACGATTTCTGTTTTTTATGCTTTTTGATGATATACTTTATAAAGATTTTTTTCTCAAGGCATACATACATCCATGTTCCTATTTACTTGCCTCCCCATGAGGGCAGAGTTAGATACGAGCTCGGTTTTTAATGTGGGGAAAATCCAGTTCCCCAAAAAGGGGCACTTGGGATAGGAACAAAAATTAAAATTGTCTCAGTCATGAAGGATTCCTCCTCCACTTGACAGAAAAGATGAAGCTTAGCATGTGATTTAATGCCATTTTAAATTTATGATCTTTAAAAAATATTTTTAAGCTTTCTTGTCTTATGTCAATCGACATAATCATCATTTCAAAAATTCAATACATAATATCATGATACGTGTTTGATTATATCATTCAAATGTTTTGATAGCAAGAGTTTCCATCTAAAGAATGGGTTCTTACGTTCAAATATCGTAGATTAACTCTCATAGTCACAAACTAAAATCTGGTGCTACCAGATCGGGCTGTCTGAAGATATTGGCTTCCTGAGCAGAAATGCACCTAACATTGATGCTTTTTGTTTTTCTACTTCCTTTTGCAAAACTTAGTTATGTTCTGCAAACTAAAAAAAAAACAAAAAAACACACATTTTCCCCATTTTCCTTCTTCCCATTTCCCCGTTCTCTTTCTATCTCCTCCACTTCCTGACTAGTTTCCTAACTTAAAATGTACCAAACATTAATACTGTAAGCCTTTTCCATCTCCCATTGCAAAACTCATTCATGTTCTGCCGAACAGGGAACAAAAACGATGAAATCCACTATAAAACAACCAAACCAAACACTACAAACTATCGATTGAAGATACAAAGAGCTTTAAGAATAAAAATCTTCTACAAAATAACTGGATGCAACATGAATACTATTTCCAAAATGACTGGATTTGGCATTAAATAATCTGAAAAGGGTTCATATGCCGTAAAATAAAAACAATCAAACCAAACTCTACAAATAAATATTTGAAGATATAAAGAACTTGAAGCATAAAAACTATTTCCAAAATCACTGGATTCGGCATTAAATAATCTGAAAAGGGTTCATATGCCATAAAACAAAAACAACCAAACCAAACTCTACAAATAAATATTTGAAGATATAAAGAACTTGAAGCATAAAAACTATTTCCAAAATCACTGGATTCGACATTAAATAACACGAAAAGGGTTGATATGCCATAAAACAAAACAACCAAACCAAACCAAAGTATAATACTGCTAATACATATAATAAAACACTTGATGAAAAGTCAGTTTAACAATTTCAAACAAACAGGATTTTATTTAATGACATTAAAATTGTGCATTGTAAATATAATCTGCCAGAATTGAATGATATCGAATTCACTCCTAATACGAAATGTTTACTGGGTTAGTAAGAATAGTTTGTCCTCCTGGGGTTAGGGTATCTTGACTGAACGTTGTTTGAAAAGGAGAAATAATATGCAAGAAATAAACGAGGAGTGTATGCATGTTATCATATATGTATGTATTTGTACAGTATAATCACTAGGACTAGGACAACAGCATATTCTTTTCATTGTTTTGACTCTCGAGTGTGTATCCGTTTATATCTTGTATGCTTTTATATAAAGTGATGTGGTTCTCGGTTGATTAACTGTGTCTGTGTTGGATATATACTCGAGTCAAACAATGAAAAGAATATGCTGTTGTCATAGCTCTAATAATCATGTTGACACACCGGTTCTCATCAGATCACCAAAGTTAAGCAACGTTGAGCCTGGTTAGTACCAGATGGGCGATTTGGGAATTCTTGGCACTGTATATGCTTTCCGCTTATCTCAGCATTGTTTCCAGTCGTCCTGAACCTCCACTTGCCACTCGTATTTAACGATGTTGACTCCGGAGAGCTGAGGATTGCGCAACTCTTGCCACAAAAATTTCATGCACAGGCATCCTTACAGTGGGTATCCATAGTCTGTCAGGACTGAAGGAAGTCACATGTGTGAAGCATATTTGCTGAAGAATATGATGTGATGTACCCCAGAGGAAGATTTAATGTGAACAGTATAGGAAGATTTGTGTAGAAGAGTAGACCTTGATGGTATGGTCACGGTGAATGAACGGATGAGAGCTGTTGGGTTAGTAGATGTAGAACAGTTGAAGTAGCAGGGTCAGTTTTTCTGAAAATTATGGGAGACAGTGATAAGAATGAAGCTGAGAGAAAGAGGAATAAAGAGTTGGCCAGAGATGGGTTACTTTGGGAGTCAATTTTTTAAAGTCAACCAACACTTGTAAAATGTACATCAAACTGATGATGATGATGATGATGATGATGATGATGATGATGACGGTGAGTGTTCCTACCACGTCTGTCTTGCAGAAGAAATCAGACTAGTTAAAACGGGGAAAAAGATAAGAGGTTCTCACTCAAGGTGATTTAGAGGTCGTTACAAAAAACTTGAGTGTTTTATTGTTATGTGAAGTTTTTGACACATGGTTGAACTTTGATTGTCATGTTTCTTTTTAATACGTCAGATTGATTCTTTTGTTTTATGACACATCAACCATTTTTGGATTATCTAATCCCAAATCCAGTAATTTTTGGAAAAAGGTTTTCATGTTTTAAATTCTTTATATCTTTAAATATTTATTCATGGTGTTTGGTTTGGTTGTTTTGAAAGGAGAAAAAACATGACATTAAAATTACTTATCACAAAATTAATTGAAGTTCTAAAAACAGTTTCCTTTAAAAATAAAAAATAAAAAAAAATGCATTTAACAAACAAGTTTCCGCGTTAGAAACCGGTGCCAAAAAAAGAAAAATGTAGTTCAATTACGTAATGGAGATATTCTAACGGCCTTGAGATATTAAATCTTTTATTCATGTTAAAAAAAATACAGAAAAAAAAAAAACAACGATGAACAAAAAACTTAGGCACATGGCCAACTCAAAAGGGGGGATTTTGGGGGTCGTTGGTCATCCTTGTCACTCCAGAACTAAACAAAGTCAAAAGTTTCTCCCAGCTAGTATCTTCTTTCACCATAATACCGCATTCACCCTTTCATATTGGGGGACGTCCTAGTAACTCCCAATTTTTAAAACATTTTTTATTGACGTGTAAAAACAAAAAAGATAACAATAAAATGGTAACAATAATTCATTTGTGTCGAGGGCGGGGGAAGAAAAAACAAAAGGTGATTAGTAGGACCCTCCCAACCCCGTCTAATTGATAGACTGCCCGTTCCACTAGGTTTGTAAAAGGAACCTCGCTTCTGCGGGTCAGTCTCTAGGTGGGGATGCCCTCTAGATGGGGGTGAATGGAGAAAAGAAAATTTTTGTGGGTAAGGGATGGAGGTTAGTTTGTATTTCTTTTTCTCCAAGATGGGTAAAATTTAGAGGAAGGGGTGAGAACAAAAATTGCAGGTAAGAGGGGATGGGGATCTTGGAGGCTTCCTAATCAGGGAGGGATGGAACAGTGGAACACACACTCAGCTAGCTGAGAGACTACTTGTTTAATTTTACTTTACAGAACTGCGCGTTATGATTAAACAAAAAGGTACTTTTGCCAGTTTAAATCCCTTTTTTCCGTGAGTCTCGCTCGGCAACGCTCGGTGAACGACGACAACTGCCGGCTTATACCGAGTGAGCAAAGAGATGCGAGCAGACGGCAAAAAAAGTTAGAAGAAAAGAAGGAGAAAGAAAAGAACGGGCAGAGTATCATTGCGCTTCAAACAACAAGTCTTTAATCTTGTGACAAGGAAGGAAATGAATAAAAGTTTCTCATCGTATATAGATGAATGTAAAGAATTTAAAAAAAAAAAAAGGCAAAATTGACGAATCCCCACCCTTACCCCTCTGCGCACATTTTTTTTTTTCTTTTTTTTTTTTCATAAAATCACTCACATTTGGGATTAATGAAGGGCATGTTTAAAGTTTTAAGGGAAAATATATGGCGCTTCTACAAAATTCGGACAAGATTTTGTAGTCGATAAATGGAGTTTGGAGATTTAAAAAAAAAATGGTTTCAACTGATTTTTTTTTTTTTTCTTTTGTCAATTGTAATAAATTACAACGGTAGTTTCCAAATTATGTAGTCGAAATTACCTGAATATTACTGAATTATTAAACAAAACAACTTTAATCGAGTTAGCAGGTGAAAATTTGCCGCCATCTTGTTTAAATCAAAACGTTTTCATCAAATTCTATTTTTTATTTTCTACCTAATCGATTTTCGCAATTTTTGGGATATAATCATCTTAATATTAGGAATATGGAGATACCATTGTTTTCATGTGAAATTCAGTATTACGATTTCCGCAATTTCATCCCAATAGTGTAGAAGCGTCAAATAAATTAGTTGTTTTAAATATAATTAACAGAATAAAAAAGGGGGTACAAAAATAAATGTCATCAATCGTGCGAAAATAATGTTCTACAGGAATTTGGTTTGATTTTTGATTTTTGAGCAATTATCAAGTTCTCAGGTAATAATGATGGCAACCTGCCCCCCTCTCTCTCTTATTGAACAATGTTTTAAATCAAAACAAGCTTTAAAATAAATTAAAGCACAAAAAATATGCAGGTAGGAGGAAGAGAAACTTATCTTGCTTTTGGTAACATTTATTTGCTCTATATTTGTTATTCAACCACTTTTTGTTCGGTTAACTACAATTTAAATACTCATAGGGGTGCCCTTAATCCTAATTCCGGGTACTCAATACGGAAACGAAATCTAATTCTAAGAATCGAGTCGCATATGAAAACAATAACATTAAAATCTAAAATATATTAATTCTGAAAAAATAAAATGTTGAAACACATTTTTTTTTAATTCGTCAATCTCCATTTTTAATAAGTACGCGGAGGGGGGTTGGTCTTCTGCATTTTTACCAAGAAAAAAAAAAGGTTTTAAAAAGTAGTCTAACCTGATTGATCGATAGGAACTCGCGAGCTAAACTAAAAATAATAAAATGCGTTTTCATATTTAGAGAATTATTCTTCCCCACCGATACGAACTTTACAAATATAAAATATGGCTATTTAAAAATAGGTTATTATTTTGAATGTTTAATAAATTATTTTTCATTGTTTTTCGTTGTGGGTTTTTTTGTTGTTGTTATTTTTTGTTTGTTTTTCGTTTTCAATATAAAAAAAACAAAAAAAAAAACGTACGAAAATAACGAACATATTTTCTTTCTTTAAATGTCTGCCTTTCACGCAACTTTACGCATTCAACGTGATGGACATCTTCTTGTTAACAGAGAAAGGGAAATATCGAGAATGTCTGTTTAACGTTTGAGTAATTTTATTATATTTACAAGAAGAACGATATTAAAAACACTTCAATATGACGCACAACGAAAAACGAAGCCATTGGCTTAAAGAAGGAGCCGTCGGACTTGGCGGTGAGTTTGACTTTAGTTTTTCGCTTCTCTCTGTGTATACTAATTAGATGTTTTAAGGGTTGTATAAGTCATAGTTTATTTATACGGTGTATTCGTCTATTAAGAATCATGCTAGTTACATAATGTGTAGAAAAAAAACTTGCATTTATTAATATATATCGATCCTAATAATATGCGTTGTACATCAGTTTCAATATATAATAATAAATAGTGCATGACACTAAGGGAGGTAATTCGGTATATAAGACTAGGTGTGATCGACATATCTATCTATAAAAGTGAAAGTGTCTGTGTGTATCTGTCTGCGTACATTTCCCGACACAATAACTCTGTCGATTTTAATCTACAGACTCGAAATTTGATATACAGGGTACTGAGATTTGGGAAAAACTTTGTAATCCGTTTTCGACCAGAAATTTGTCTGTTAAGGGGTCAAAGTTAAGCAATTTGACCTTTGAGAACTCCTCCAAACTCCTCCGCCAATTTTGGGTATAAACAATTGAAATTTTAGATAAAGGTTCCTTGGACATGGATCTAACTTAATAACTTGATTTGAGCCCAAAACAATAGATGTTAAGGGGCCATAATAGGGGTCAAAGTTTTTAAAAAATTGACCTCCTGCGGTCTCTATCAAATTACTTAGACAATTTCTGGTCTAAACATTTGAAATTTTACATAAAGGGTATTCAGAGATAGGGCAAGCTTTTTAATCGGTTTGGGTCGAAAATTTGAGCTACCAATATATAAATGTATGTATGTTTGAATGTCTGCCTAAAACTTTCGACAGAGGCGACGGATTTTCACAATATCAGTATCGTTTTGAAGCCTTCAGACAACAAATACCAAAAAATTGGCTAAAAACATAAATTTCTTCATCCTCAACTGGGCACTTTTCTATAGGGAAGGGTAACTTTTTTCACCGATATTTTCGAAAATCATCCCCTCTTTTCGATTGTCTAGCCTTAGTTTAAACAGAAGTCACTTTCGGTTTGATGGTGGTGGTCGTAACAGCAAAGACATCACGTTTTTTTTCCCGTTCTTTTCCTCCTTTTTGGTACGGTTTCGAGCCTGCCTTCCTACTACCACTTTTTTTTTTTTTTTTTTTTTTTTTTTTTTTTTTTTTTGCTCAACACACACCCAAACAGCCGGGGAACACCGAGCACCCATGCTAGTATGAAAAAAAGTGAGAATTGTTTGTGGTCGCTTGATGTATAGTAGCAATAAACGACCATTTGGTATGAAGCTAGTTAAAAAAAAATATATAGGGGGTTTTAACAGAGAAGACAACAAACAAAAAAAAGTGTCAAACATTTAAATATACAACAAATAAATGTTACCAAAGGCAAGATAAGTTATTTTTCTAGCTACCTTGATAAGTTTTGTGTGTATAAACGTATTTTAAATATTTTCTGTTTGAAAACAAGTAGTGTGAAGTAGGTAAGAACACAATGTCTTCGGAATGTCGGTAATCGCTTAAATTAAAGGTCTCCAAACTATGATCTGTGGGTCAAATTCAGCCCACCAGGACTCCAATCTGGCCTGCAGAGCTTTTATGAAAAACAACAATAAGTATGTGCAAAATGAATGCCGATGGGTAAATTTTTAGTTTACTGACCCCTCTGCATTCACCTTTTAATTTGTCGATTTATGTAAGTTTTCAGGTATGCTGAGAACGAATATCGCATTTATTTTTTGCGCAAACAAGTAGTTATCCATATTTGAAGACATTCAATATCCAACATAATCACTATCATTGTACTGGTGGCTATTCTGTTTTCCAATAACGAAAAACACACAAAAGGCCAAATATGCTACTTGTAACTGGAACCCCCTCCCTCCCTATAACCGGCGTTGGCGCAAAAAAAGATAAGGTTTATATTGAGGGGGGGGGGTCCAAGAAATCTTGAGCAGAAGGAAAGAACATAAAGGCAAGACCACAAATTAAAACAGTATTTAGAGTAATATTTATTAAAATAAATAAATTATTTCCTTAAGCTACAACAGAACACAACCACTCTAATTTATTTTTTCAGGGGTATTTGAGGTTGCTGACAACGAATCTGATAATGAAAAATTAAGTTTTCAGGAACGGTTTCTTTTTTTGGGGAGGGGGATATTCAACCATTGAACTTGTGTAGTTTAACGGGTGCTTCTGCATTTTATTTAACCCTTTTTCCGTAAGTAACGCGCCAACATTTACCGAGTAGAATAGGGTCACTTTTATTTATATATAAATATAATTTGTACACATAAAGTTAAGTTTGTTTTTTTTTTTTGTCACACTGGCATTGATATTAAATGCCTACATTTTCTATTTAAAAATTACTAAAATGAACTTAATATACTCCATCATGGATATATAAATGACTTTATAAAGGTCAATTAATTTGCATATTTGGAAAATTAAATTTTAATCATTCATTTTTTTATGGTTTCTTATTAAATGATTGGTTTCATTTAACTATTACGTTCAATTCTATTTATGCATATTTTCTACATTGTGCATAACTGTGTAGTATTTAGGATGAAAATATTCTTGTACACTCACATTGTGTGTGTGTGTGTGTGTGTATATATATATATATGACCTTGTTTGTGTGTGCAGAAAGGTCTCTACCAAACTTAATATATACAGGATTTGGACCTGTGGAATAAATTCAATTTGGTTTTAAACCGGTAAAAATAGCTGTTAAGGGGTCAAAATTTTAAAAGAAAAGTTAACGAAAACTGTTACTTCTATGCATGCGCAAATATACATTTATACATTAAAGTCACTTTATTTTCAATGTTTTCTCATCCATCTATCAATAGCTCGAACGGTAATGACTAAGGCTTGAGCGCTAAATGTTTTGGTTTTGATTTTAGCTGATGGTACCCGAGTCATTGTTTTTTTTTTTAACTTTTGAAATCATTATATATATTGGATACAATATAATAATCAATAGAGAATTGGCTTTATAAAAATAAATATGAAATCTGCGTAAATTAAAATATATTTAAACATATTTTACGCCGGGTAAATTCGAAGAATTGAATAAGCCAAACATAATAAAATTGAAACAATAAATTTCCCACTTTCCTATCGACCATCCTGTAAATTATATCCATATCTTTCGCTTTCATTCGCTTCAGATTTACAATATTCAAATTTTTCTAAATAAAAAACCTCCATTTTCTTATTTGACTTACTTATTAACAATAAAAACAAATATTTAAAACTTCTTGGCGTGAGATGATGTTGGACTTGCAACCAAAACTATTCAAACTGGATTTGAAGTTGTAGCATGTTGAAATTAATTTCTTTGCTCAGATCCATGAAAACAATGTCAATAAATAACTTGCTTTCTTTCTTTCAGTTTATTGGCATGACTAGGAAATATGAAAGCCATAAAAAAAAAGAAAGCTATTAAACAAATATAATTTTTTGTAAGGTATTTATTTCTCTCTCACTGCAAGAAATGTGACACCACGGTTGGAAATTGGGATTGAAAAGTTAGTATGCCCCTACCCTAGGAGAGGTACTCTGACTTCCAAAAAGTTTCTGGGCATTTCCCGATAGAGGTGCTTCAGGCGATTAGCAATAAACTAACACTTTCTCAAAAAGAAAAGGCAAAGCTTGGAAGGGTGGACCTCCTAGAACTGTACATGTATTGTATTATTCCGCAATCAACAGGAAAGAAGTCATTACCAGAATAGTCTAGATTCTGTGGCTTTATATTTTACTAGAGTGGGATGGGGGGGGGGCACCCGGCTTTACCCGGTCATAAAAATGCGATTTTTAGTTTCAGAAGAGATAGTTTGAAAATATGGAAACAGACAGACACATAGTGAGTTTTATAAATTAGATTAAAAACTAGCACAGCTACCCGAGATTGCCCAGAAGCATGAACAAAATAGAAAATAGTTCAAGTTTGTAGGATCTTTTTTTTTTTTTTTTAAACTTATCCCTCTCTTCCATCTCTATACTCTCTCTTTATTATCTCCTCCCTTGCTTTCTCTAACAACTAGAACAAGTGAAGCATGCATGGTCACCCGTGAGTGCACAGTGAACGAGGCATAAAAAAAATGACTGAGTTCAGCATTTGACACCCCCTCCCCCATTTAGCCCCAAAAGTTCCCAGGGGACGTCAAATCCTGAAATGAACAAACGGTGCAGTTTTAGGCCTTAACATATGTAAATTTGAGTTCTGCACCATGCAAAAAAGAAAAATGACTAAGTTCATCATTCCCCCCCCCCCATTTAGCTCCAAAAGTCCTCAAGGCCTTAACATATTTAAATTTGAGTTCAGCACCATGCAAAACTGCTTAATAGAAAATTTTTGACAAATATGGTTAAAATAGTCCCAAAAATGAAGTGTTTTTATTAGGCCTACGCGAAGTATACACAAACAAAATTATATAGAAATCGGTTACAACTTTTCAGAAAGTTTTATAAAATCCAAGGCATCAATTTTTTTTAATAAGCACAAAAGTGTCAATTTTAGCCATTTTAATCCGAAAGGCACCCCTAGGGAGTGCAACTGGAGTTTTCCCGGAAAATCCGTTCTGTTTTTTTTACACATATCATGTTTAATGTTTGTGCAAAATTTCAAAAATTTCCAAGGCATAGTTATTGAAAAAATGTGCGGATAGATGCACGGACGAACGGACAAGGGTGAATTTACAGGTCCACCATCTTTTTTGTCAGGGGACCAAAAATCATGGCACAAATTATTACATGAATCAATACTAGCATTACTACTAAGAAAATATTTTTTTGTGTCTATATTACACATGTGGAAGAAGGGCACGGACTGTGCTATTTTTAGATAGGATTTTCAAATAAAATTCAATTTTTATGGTATCTTTTATTTATTAAATTGTTAGGTGAAAGTACAAAACAGTTACCCACCCCATGTTAAGAATGAGTTTCTAAATAATGTTATTGCAGCACAATTCATATTCTGTATAAGTATCGACTTTTTTCTTTTCTTTTTTTTTTAATCAGTTATTTTTAAGATTAAATCGTCTCTTTTTGCTCATGAAAATTAAGTTTCCCTGTGTGATTATTAACACGCATTCATTTTTATTTTATCAACTAAAGAGATTTGTGTTAGGTTAATTAGTTGTTTTGTATTTATTTGGTCACATCTGTTTATTGATTTGGTCACATCTATTTATTTATTTATTTGGTCGCATCTGTTTATTGAATTGGTCACATCTGTTTGTTTATTTGGTCACATCTGTTTGTTTATTTGGTCACATCTGTTTGTTTATTTGGTCGCATCTATTATTTATTTGGTCCCATCTGTTTGTTTATTTGGTCACATCTGTTTGTTTATTTGGTCACATCTATTATTTATTTGGTCACATCTATTATTTATTTGGTCACATCTGTTATTATTTATTTGGTCACATCTGTTTGTTTATTTGGTCGCATCTGTTTGTTTATTTGGTCGCATCTATTTATTTGGTCGCATCTATTTATTTGGTCGCATCTATTTATTTGGTCGCATCTATTATTTATTTGGTCACATCTATTATTTAGTCAGATCTGTGGTCGCATCTTTTATTTATTTGGTCGCATCTATTTATTTGGTCACATCTGTTTTTTTATTTGGTCGCATCTGTTTGTTTATTTGGTCGCATCTTTTATTTATTTGGTCATATCTGTTTGTTTATTTGGTCGCATCTGTTTGTTTATTTGGTCATATCTGTTTATTTGGTCACATCTGTTTGTTTATTTGGTCACATCTGTTTGTTTATTTGGTCACATCTATTATTTATTTGGTCACATCTATTATTTATTTGGTCACATCTATTATTTATTTGGTCACATCTGTTTGTATATTTGGTCACATCTGTTTGTATATTTGGTCACATCTGTTTGTTTATTTGGTCACATCTGTTTGTTTATTTGGTCACATCTGTTTATTTATTTGGTCACATCTATTATTTGTTTGATCACATCTGTTTATTTGGTCACATCTGTTTGTTTATTTGGTCGCATCTATTTATTTGGTCACATCTGTTTGTTTATTTGGTCGCATCTGTTTGTTTATTTGGTCGCATCTTTTATTTATTTGGTCATATCTGTTTATTTGGTCGTATCTTTTATTTATTTGGTCACATCTGTTTGTTTATTTGGTCGCATCTGTTTGTTTATTTGGTCGCATCTGTTTGTTTATTTGGTCACATCTGTTTGTTTATTTGGTCGCATCTATTATTTATTTGGTCCCATCTGTTTGTTTATTTGGTCACATGTGTTTGTTCATTTGGTCACATCTGTTTATTTGGTCGCATCTATTATTTATTTGGTCGCATCTGTTTGTTTATTTGGTCCCATCTGTTTGTTTATTTGGTCACATCTGTTTGTTTATTTGGTCACATCTGTTTGTTTATTTGGTCGCATCTGTTTGTTTATTTGGTCACATCTGTTTGTTTATTTGGTCACATTTGTTATTTATTTGGTCCCATCTGTTTGTTTATTTGGTCCCATCTGTTTGTTTATTTGGTCCCATCTGTTTGTTTATTTGGTCCCATCTGTTTGTTTATTTGGTCCCATCTGTTTGTTTATTTGATCACATCTGTTTGTTTATTTGGCCGCATCTATTATTTATTTGGTCACATCTGTTTATTTGGTCACATCTGTTTGTCTATTTGGTCGCATCTATTATTTATTTGGTCACATCTGTTTGTTTATTTGGTCACATCTATTTGTTTATTTGGTCGCATCTGTTTGTTTATTTGGTCGCATCTGTTTGTTTATTTGGTCGTATCTTTTATTTATTTGGTCACATCTATTATTTATTTTGTCACATTTATTTATTTTGTCACATTTATTTATTTGGTCACATCTATTATTTATTTGGTCGCATCTATTTATTTGGTCGCATCTGTTTGTTTATTTGGTCGCATCTGTTTGTTTATTTGGGCGCATCTGTTTGTTTATTTGGTCACATCTATTATTTATTTGGTCACATCTATTATTTATTTGGTCACATCTTTTCAAAAAAATGGCTAATACATTTTAGGTCTTCATAAAAAGAAAATGGCTAACGTTGACTTATGAAAAGTTTTATCTTTCATTGTATTTATCTGAGAAACTCTTTACTTTCATTTTTATTTCACAGAAAAAGAAAAATGAAACAAATGTGTAATTCCTGGAATAGTTTAACTTGAAACTACAAAACGTTTGAATACCCCAAATTATTTTTAAATTTTTCTGAGAAAGATTCAGTATATGCACGGAAAATGTTTCTTTATTTTTGTTAAATATTAATTTGATTAATAAATATGAAATAAATTAATTTGAAACGAATTTTCTTCTTTTTTTTTTTTTCCTTTTTTTATTTTCTTTTTTCTTTTTCGTTTTTTTTTTCTTTTTCTCTTTTTCTTTTTTCTTTTTTTCTTTTTCTTTTTCTTTTTTTTTTTAGATAAAAACGACATCAGATCAAATTCGGTGGTCATTTTGTTTGGATTTAGCCTATTCACATAATGTTTACGCATTTCAAGTGTGTTTTTCTTAATTTTGCATGCATAATACTAAATGGATTTTGAATGGAAATTATTCCACATTTAATCTATATATTAATACAATAGCGTGTGTGTTATTTTCTGTGTCGCACTTACATCCAGGTCATTTAATTGTTATGTACTTCCATTTCTTGTCATAACTAGTTTTACCAAGAATTCTTCATAAGTTTTGGTTTCGATTATAGCTGAAGAATCTCATATATATTTCATAAGTTCTTAATTTCGGTTTTGCTTCAAGCTAATGCATCCAAGTCATATGGATATATATATATATATATATATATATATATATATATTTTTTTTTTAATCACAACTTTATAACATATAAAAATCGATAGAACATTAACTCTATAATAATATATACGAAATCTGCAAGAATTAAAATATCATATTTAAGCGTATTTACGACCGGGCTTTGCCGGGCTTTTGTGCTAGCTTAGATAAATACTTTTGCAGTTTTAACAAAAAAGCTACAATAATATCAGGGCGTCTTCATTTATGCTGAACATCTACAGAATGCCAACATCAATATATTACATGTGAATTAGTTCCCTGTGGAATTTCCACAGGTCCTGCTAGTATTTATTAACAATATGAATTCTGCTTAACAACAAAAACATTTTTAATGTCTGTGCATAATTTTTCTTGCATTCTTCACTGACCACAACCTTTAAACCATAAGCTTTTGATAATTTAAATAAATTTTAATGTATTCTTTTGTTCATTATATTGAATGAAATTGTTCAAAATGAAAACTTAACTCAAACAGTTAAGTTTGTGCATACTATGTGTACCCCCCACCCCCAACGTGGGTTGAGCTGGTTCCAGTAGTGTTAACTGTATCGCACTTCAAGGCCATCCACCTTTGTCAATCATCAGCAGTCAATGGTATGTTCTAGCCATTCACAATTTCAGCATTGGACACCAAAAACGCAAGGACCAGATACAAGTTCCATCTCTGCTTTGACCGTTGTGAGCCACACCTTGAGCTGACCATCTTGGTGCTTCCGCCAACCAGTGGATGCCATCAGTTTGTGGATAAACTCCTCATCCATCAAGTCAACACAGTATCGAGGTGGCCACGTTTATGCGTGAAATAACATGTTAAGTAAGATTGTCAGTAGTTGCAAGAAAAATCGAAACCCTTAAAATGTTTGTCGAGAATAAAAGTTTAAGACAAAAGTTGAGTATTATGGTTCATTTGTGCTAATAAAGAAAAGAGTAAAAAAAATGAAGGAAAACAAACATGTAATTATTTAACTTAACACAAGAACAACTTTGGAGGGTTTTTTTTTTTTTTTTTACTGTTAAATCTATCTATATATCTATAAAAGTGAATGTGTCTGTCTGTCTGTTTGTACATTTCCTACACAATAACTCTGTCAATTTTTAGTCTACAGACTCGAAATTTGATATACAGGGTACTGAGATTTGGGAAAATCTATGTGATAGGGTTTCGGCCAGAAATTTGGCTGTTAAGGGGTCAAATTTCAACGATTTGACCTTTGAGAACTCTACCAAACTCCTCCAACAATTTTGGGTCTAAACACTTGAAATTTTATATATAGGTTCCTTGGACATGGATCTAACTTAATAACTTGATTTGAGCCCAAAATAATAAATGTTAAGGGGTCAAATTAAAAAAAATTGACCATTTTTTTGGGGGGGTGGGGGGGCTCAGCATACACCTCCAAATACCCGGGCAACACCAGGCACCCATGCTAATTTATAAATAAAGAAAAACTATAATTTTTTTTTTTTTCATGGTAATAGAAAGTATAGGTAATAGTCAGCTAGCATCTTTCCAAAATTTTTGTGCTTGGCACTTCCACAATTGGTAAGGGTAAACAGTACGTTGACATTTTATTTTTTTATTCAGTATTTGTATTTTGAAGTGATTTTTTGAAATATGAAAAAGGACATTAAAAAGTATATTTTAATTTAAATCTATTCATAAAAATATTTACTATAACATTCACCCCCCCCCCAAAAAAAAAAACTAATGCTAATGCACTAATTGTTATTTTTTTATCTTTATAATTTTATCTTTTATTGTAAATTTTTCAATAATGTCCTTTCTAACAGTTTATAAATCACTTTAAAATTCACTTGTGAATTAAACGGTTCAATTCGAAATTCTATGCCAATTCCAGAATTGGACATGATACTCTTAAGACAGAAGTTACATTAAATGAAATGTTGTGCTAATAACAGTCTGAATAATAGCAAAGAAAATATCTTGTCTAACAATTTTATTGAATAAAAGAGATTAGTAAAAGCATAGTGTGATTATGTATGGAAGTAAAACCTGACTAGTGGGGGTTGAGGACATGCTTTGTATGGAAAGAAATAAGAGAATGATAAACTGTAATGTCAGTTTTAAAAACTGGTTAAATCTGAACAATATAGGAAGATGTGTGCACAGAGACTTTGATGATATGGCCATGTTGAAAGGATAGAGTTCTTGGACTAGTAGATGTAGAACAGTTGAGGTAGCAGGTTCAGTTCAGAAGAAAACCAAGAAAATCATGAGAGGGAGTCATAAGAATAAGAAAGAAAAAAGAATGTCAGCAAAAGAAAAAAGAATTACAAAATGATTTGTCTGAAATTGAATTAAATCGATTTTTTTTATTTTTGGTTCACCTTAATTTAACATAACAAACATAAAAAAAAAAAAGAAATGATCCGTGCATACACCATCTCCTATTTCGATGAGATACATAAAATCACTGACGGTTTTTAAAATTTCGTTTCTTACAGTTGGAGTTTTGTATGGTTTGACGAGCATATGTGTTGGTCATCCAATTGATACGATAAAAACAAAAATGCAAGGACAAGTGGGATTTGAAAAGACGAGCATGTTTCAAACATTGGTGCGTACGGTCAAGACTCAGGGAATCCGTGGATTATACAGGTAATCGCTTCTGACTGTGTTTTTTTTTTTTTTTATCAACTTTAATTCAGTTTCGGTATCTGTTTTTTTATCAACTTTAATTCAGTTTCTGTATGTGTTTTTTTTTATCAACTTTAATTCAGTTTCTGTATGTGTTTTTTTTTATCAACTTTAATTCAGTTTCTGTATCTGTTTTTTTTTATCAACTTTAATTCAGTTTCTGTATCTTTTTTATCAACTTTAATTCAGTTTCTGTATCTGTTTTTTTTTATCAACTTTAATTCAGTTTCTGTATCTTTTTTATCAACTTTAATTCAGTTTCTGTATGTGTTTTTTATCAACTTTAATTAAGTTTCTGTATCTTTTTTATCAACTTTAATTAAGTTTCTGTATCTTTTTTATCAACTTTAATTAAGTTTCTGTATCTTTTTTATCAACTTTAATTAAGTTTCTGTATCTTTTTTATCAACTTTAATTAAGTTTCTGTATCTTTTTTATCAACTTTAATTAAGTTTCTGTATCTTTTTTATCAACTTTAATTAAGTTTCTGTATCTGTTTTTTTTATCAACTTTAATTCAGTTTCTGTATCTGTTTTTTTTATCAACTTTAACTCAGTTTCTGTATCTGTTTATCAACTTTAATTCAGTTTCTGTATCTGTTTTTTTATCAACTTTAATTCAGTTTCTGTATCTTTTTTATCAACTTTAATTCAGTTTCTGTATCTGTTTATCAACTTTAATTCAGTTTCTGTATCTGTTTTTTTATCAACTTTAATTCAGTTTCTGTATCTTTTTTATCAACTTTAATTCAGTTTCTGTATCTGTATCTTTTTTATCAACTTTAATTCAGTTTCTGTATCTGTATCTTTTTTATCAACTTTAATTCAGTTTCTGTATCTGTTTTTTTATCAACTTTAATTCAGTTTCTGTATCTGTTTTTTTATCAACTTTAATTCAGTTTCTGTATCTGTTTTTTTATCAACTTTAATTCAGTTTCTGTATCTGTTTTTTTTTTTCTAATGAATGTTTATTGACTTTAGTTTTAAAGCAAACTCCATTTTAGCATCAATCTCATAACATGTTCAAAAGATGAATAGTTCTTCAAAAGAAATTCTGTTCATGAAAATTCTTTTTCTTTTTTCCCCTTTTCTTTTCTCTTTTTTCTCTACCTTTCCTTTTGCTTTCTTTTTCCCTTTCCTTTTTTCCTTTCCCTTCCTTTTTCCCTTTTTCTCTTTTCCCTTTTTCTCTTTTCCTTTCCTTTTTCTCTTTTCATTTTTTTCTCTTTTTTCTCTTTTTTCTTATCTTGACTCATGATTCAAATATTAATTTAAAAGATTGGCATAAAAAACATTTAGAATTGGATTCTATATGTCTTCTCCACTGATAATGAAGCTGAATCAGCAGGATACCCTACCGTGCTGAGGGTGAAGACGCACGAACATATGTAAATTACAACATGACGGCTTTGAAGCCAACTGACAAAAAACAGTAAAAATGTCACAAATGTTTTCATCACTCCTACTATAAGAAGAAATTAAAAAGTAAAAGTACAATTATTTCTAATTCAATTTCGGCCATGATTTTTGAGGTGTGAAAAGTGACCATCATTTATAATAGCAAAACTGCAATGATGGACAATTTTTAAAGTATCATAAAATAAAACTGAATTAAATGACAGTAAATATGAACATTCAATATAATTCCATTCATGATGATTATTATACCTATTTTTTTAACAATTCCAACTTCTACTTAATTCATTATAAGTCGATAAAAATGCTAATACGTTTCGTTTTGGTTGCGGAAATAAAGTAGCAAATGTCATAAACATATACTAATTTCGAAGTCACACATCACAAAAACTGTTAAAATATACAGATCTGGAATATTGCATGTCTAATCAATACATATTGTAGTAGTTAAATAATCAATACATATTGTAGTAGTTAAATAATCAATACATATTGTAGTAGTTAAATAATCAATACATATTGTAGTAGTTAAATAATCAATACATATTGTAGTAGTTAAATAATCCATACATATTGTAGTACTTAAATAATCAATACATATTGTAGTAGTTAAATAATCAATACATATTGTAGTAGTTAAATAATCAATACATATTGTAGTAGTTAAATAATCAATACATATTGTAGTAGTTAAATAATCAATACATATTGTAGTAGTTAAATAATCAATACATATTGTAGTAGTTAAATAATCAATACATATTGTAGTAGTTAAATAATCAATACATATTGTAGTACTTAAATAATCAGTACATATTGTAGTACTTAAATAATCAATACATATTGTAGTAGTTAAATAATCAATACAAATTGTAGTAGTTAAATACTCAATACATATTGTAGTAGTTAAATACTCAATACATATTGTAGTAGTTAAATAATCAATACATATTGTAGTAGTTAAATAATCAATACATATTGTAGTAGTTAAATAATCAATACATATTGTAGTAGTTAAATAATCAATACATATTGTAGTAGTTAAATAATCAATACATATTGTAGTAGTTAAATAATCAATACATATTGTAGTAGTTAAATAATCAATACATATTGTAGTAGTTAAATAATCAATACATATTGTAGTAGTTAAATAATCAATACATATTGTAGTAGTTAAATAATCAATACATATTGTAGTAGTTAAATAATCAATACATATTGTAGTAGTTAAATAATCAATACATATTGTAGTAGTTAAATAATCAATACATATTGTAGTACTTAAATAATCAATACATATTGTAGTAGTTAAATAATCAATACATATTGTAGTAGTTAAATAATCAATACATATTGTAGTAGTTAAATAATCAATACATATTGTAGTAGTTAAATAATCAATACATATTGTAGTAGTTAAATAATCAATACATATTGTAGTAGTTAAATAATCAATACATATTGTAGTAGTTAAATAATCAATACATATTGTAGTAGTTAAATAATCAATACATATTGTAGTAGTTAAATAATCAATACATATTGTAGTAGTTAAATAATCAATACATATTGTAGTAGTTAAATAATCAATACATATTGTAGTAGCTAAATAATAAATATATATTGTAGTACTTAAATAATCAATACATATTGTAGTAGTTAAATAATCAATACATATTGTAGTAGTTAAATAATCAATACATATTGTAGTAGTTAAATAATCAATACATATTGTAGTAGTTAAATAATCAATACATATTGTAGTAGTTAAATAATCAATACATATTGTAGTAGTTAAATAATCAATACATATTGTAGTAGTTAAATAATCAATACATATTGTAGTAGTTAAATAATCAATACATATTGTAGTAGTTAAATAATCAATGCATATTGTAGACTGCTATACCATGTACTCGTTGAAAAAATGTCATTTTTTTTGTAGTGATTTTCATTTTCTTTACCATGTCGATGTAATAAAGTAAATGTAAATTGATTAGAATTAGACAATTGGATTTAAATTTGGACTTAATTCTTTCTAAAGATCACCTTTGAAAGTGTCTTCATGCAATTCTATGCTCGGTTCGTTTTCATTATATTTTTTTACATCTCCTACATTTTTTTTTCACTCTTTTTTTTTTTTTAAAGGACATGTACATTTTTGCAATTTATGACTAATTAATTGCAGTTTCATTTAATGCCCTAACCAGCAAGTTCTACCGTTGCTACAAATATAATTTGCTGATGTCTTTCTGTCCTCTGAGAAGAATAGCGTTCTTTGAAACTCCGCTGAATAAGGACTTTGTAAATTGTTTTTTGAGTATTCAATCGAGCAATGAATTTGATTGTAAATTTCAACTTTTAATTTCTTTTCTTAAATGATAAGCTGCACTCTCTATTATTTGTGCATTGAGCTTTTTTTATTTGGTTGGGATGAAAATATCTCTATATAAATACTTGGTATTTATATTAGACCGAAGTTTACCATTGCTTATATCAGGTAAACATTGCAGCTCCTTTGATTAAACTATATATATATATATATATATATATATACACGTTTTATTTTTTACTACCGTTTTTTTTCTGTTTAATTACATTATTGTTTCAGCTACGCGACCGTTTTTTGGCCGTTATGTAGCCTCCTCAGACTGTACAGAAATGTTCCTATATAGATATATAGATAGATTAATATTAATTCTTTATATGTATGTATGTATATATATATATATATATATATATATATATATATATTAATATTAATTCTTAATTTTTAAGATATATGTATTAATTTTTAATATATATATATATATATATATATTAATTCTTAATTTTTAAGATATATGTATTAATTTTTAATATATATATATATATATATATATATATATCATTAAATCATTTCTGTCAGATAGACTCATAAGAGTAGTGGTTGTTTGGCAGAAATCAGAAGCTCACAGTATTAAAGCTGGAGTCCCTCAAGGGTCCATCCTGGGCCAACTCTCTTCCTGATCTACATCGATGATCTTCCAAATAATATCCTAACATCATTCATTGACATTTATGCTGACAACACTACCATCTATGGCAACACATCAAAGGCCGTAATGACAAAGTTATCTCTGACTCTCTCTCTTCTGATCTTGAGCATGTGGTGCAATGGGGAAAGCAGTGGCTGGTTACTTTTAATGCATCTAAAACCAAGCTCCTATCTTTACATCATCATCACTGCTCTTATTCTCATTTGACATCAATTGAAATGGACAGCTCTCATCATGGGGAGGCTCTATGTTTTGACAATCTTCTGAGCTTGACCTTTACTCCTGATCTAAAATAGAACACGTACATCAAATCCGTTGCCAAGGCCACTAGAAAAATGGTAGGATCCTTCTACCGCTCCAGTTGATATCTCACTCCTGATGCAATTCTTTACCTATATAAAAGCCAGATACGGCCAATGATGGGGTACGGTTGCCACATTTAAGCAGTACTGTATACCGATACTCTAAGGCTGACTGGGATAGCTTCCGTACATTCATATCTGATTTACCTCTGCACTCCATGTTTAAAAAGGAAGTGTCCTCTATAGTATAAAATCTTACCGAATGGTTAATTGTAGGCATAGACCAATTCATACCATCTAAAAAATTCCAACAAAAACCTAACAGCCAGCCATGGGTCTCCCCAGAATGTGCTGCTGCTATCGCGCACAGAAATCACTTTTTCAATAGCTACCAACGTAATAGATGCACTGAGACTAAAGCTGCTTTCAGGACTGCCAGCAACCACTGTAAAAGAGTAATAAAAAATGCAAGAGAGCTATATGCCCAGTCTGTTAAATCCAAGGTAGCTGATCAGAGGCTTGGTTCCCACCAGTTTTGGCAAATAACAAATAGGATCCTGAACAGAAGTGTGCGTTCTATCCCATCTCAACCATTATCAATGGACCAGAGGTCATCTCATCAGCGTCAGGTAAGGCCAAACTATTTGCCAAGAACTTTGCAGCTAATTCTACCCTATGCGACGAACGCCATCAACTCCCCATATTTCCTCCTATAACACAGAATACGCTAGGTAACATACAAATATCCGTGCATGAGGTCGCCAAGCTAATCAAGAACCTTGATTCCAGTAAAGCAACTGGCCCTGACGGCATCCCAATTATAGTGTTAAAAAAGCTTCAACCAGAACTTGCTCCCATACTTACGAAACTGTTTAAGCGCTGCCTTAAGGAGAAGTGCTTTCCAACTCCCTGGAAGACCTCATCAGTTTGCCCTGTATTTAAGAATTCAGGTGATAAGTCATCTCCCTCTCAGTACAAACCAATGTCTCCTGTGTGTTATGAGTAAGTTGCTGGAATCCATATTAAATAGAGAAATAGTCAACCACCTCAGCAGAAACAACCTTCTTAGTGACACACAATATGGTTTCCGCTCTGCAAGATCTAACACAGATGTGCTGACGGTTATATCTCACAGGATTAGTGAATCTCTTGACAAAGGCTTCCTTTCTAGGGCAATTGCTCTTGACATATCAAAAGTCTTCGACAAGGTACGGCATAAGGGTCTACTTCACAAGATTTCCAGCTATGGTATAACTGGAAATGTTTTCTCAATCATTAAATCATTTCTCTCCGATAGGCTCATAAGAGTAGTGGTTGATGGACAAAAATCAGAGGCCTGCAGTATTAATGCTGGAGTCCCTCACGGGTCAATCCTGGGCCCAACTCTCTTCCTGATCTACATCAATGACCTCCCTAAACACATACTTAAATCATTCGTTGACATCTATGCTGATGACACGACCATCTACGGCAACACATCAAAGCTGTAAATGACAAAGTTCTCTGATTCTCTCTCCTCTGATCTCGAGCGCGTGGTTCAGTGGGGGAGACGTGGCTGGTTACCTTTAATGCATCTAAAACCAAACTCCTATCCTTACATCATCAACGCTCTGATTCCCATCTGGCATGGCTCTCATCTGGGAGAGGCCCCGTGTTTTGACAAGCTTCTGGGTTTGATCATTACTCCTGATCTGAAATGGAACACGTACATCAAGTCTGTTGCCAAGGTCGCTGGAAAGATGGTGGGATCCTTCTACCGCTCCAGAAGATATCTCACTACTGATGCAATTCTCTATCTATATAAAAGCCAAGTACGTCCAAGGATGGAATACTGCTGCCATATCTGGGCAGGAGCTGCTAAAAACAGCCTATCCTGCCTTGACAGAGTACAAAATAGACTTTGTGGCTTAGTGGGGGATGCCCTTTTCTCTACCCTGCAACCTCTCTCCCACAGAAGAGACGTTGCGAGCCTATCCTTGTTTTATCGTTATTTCCATGGCAGGTGCTCGTCTGAACTCGAATCTCTGGTCCCCCCTCGCCAATCTTTCACGAAAAACACCCGTCTAGCCGAATCCACTGTGAAAAATTTCCCCCACTCTTTATCTGTGCCGAAATCAAAACGTGGATTCCATGAACAAAGCTTCTTTCTTAGAAGTGCATGCCTGTGGAACTCTGTTCCGTCTGCCTGCTTCCCACCTGACTACAACTTGGATGTGCTGAAGTCCTTTAACAAATTCCTAATGAACCGCCCCCTTAAGTAAACACTTCATCAAATCTCCACACTAACGTAATGAACTTGCAATAACCCTTATCCCTGAGTGGCTTCCGGGCCTTGATAAGTGGTGACCACTGTAAAAAAAACAAAAAAAAAAAAAACTACTAGAAGCAGCTTATCCTGCCTTGAGAATTCAGAATAAGCTTTGTAGCTTAGTTGGGAATGCTATTTTCTCTTCCCTGCAACCTCTTTCCCACAGAAGAGACGTTGCGAGCTTGTCTCTGCTTTATCGTTATTTTCATGGCAAGTGTTTGTTTGAGCTTAAATCTATGGTCACCTCTTTCATGAAAAACATTCGTCTAGTCAAAACCGCTATCAATAATTTTCCACACTCTTTATCTGTTCCTAAACCTAAACAGATTCCATAAACAAAGAACTGCACGCCTGTGAAACTCTTCTGTTTGCCTGCTTTCCAGCTGACTACAATTTGATTGTCAAGTCAAACATAAACAAATTCTTGATAAACCATCTCCCTAAGTAATCCAATTTACAAAATTTCTACTACTTATGGTTATTATGCTATAATCCCATTGACTAATGCGCACCCATTAATCCTTATCCTCGAGTGGCCTTCAGACCTTGCTAACTGGTGATTCCTTTTGTAAAATATCTATATATATATATATATATATATATATATATATATATATATTTTTAATATATATATATTTTTTTGTTTATTTTTAAAATATTAATTTTTAAGATATATATACATATATTTTTAAGATATTATCATATATCTATGATATATATATATATATATATATATATATATATATATATAATTTTTTTTTTTTTTTAAGATATTAATTTGTAAGAGATATATATCTTCCTATATAATATTTTAATTGCAGAAATTCCCCTCTGGACCAACAGATACCACATACAAATTTATTATGTCTAGACTATTAACCACTATTTTATGTAACTTTAAAACAGTTTAGACACATTTAGTCATTATAATAAAATCCTACATTTCTTCCTAGGAGCAACACCATCACAATCGCAGCATTTTTAGAGAATGTGGTTCCTGTTTTTTCCCCTAAATATTAAGTCCTCCTACCACCTCCAGTCAAGACTAAGAGAAAATATACACATTCTACAGATATGGTGCTTGCACCCTTTGTAACTGAATCATAAACTTATAGACAACATAATCTTTCCATTTCCTGATTCAAAAATGATTAATTCTCCCTTCTCAAATTCCGCCCATTCTCATTGGCTGAGAGCTGACAATTCGATTATTTTGGAATCTAGCTCTTAATATATAACCGAACACTTCAAAACAAATATGGCAGCACTGTTTACAAGAGGCAATGATTTCTAAAAAAAATAAATCAAACACAAACATTATAACCGCTCATAAACAGAAAATTAAATAATGATAACCTTACACTTACCTATGCACACATTAACAATATGCCACTATCCCCCCCCCACCACCAAACAAAACAAACCCTGAAAAAAAGAAATGTACAAGTTCGATTGTTTATTTTTCTATTTCAGAGCAACTTAGTGAACCTTACACAATGTTAATTTTTTTGTATTTTTTTACTTTGTGTTATAGTGGGGCGTTTTGGTTTTTTTGTTTTTTGTTATATACTTTTTTTACATTTACTTTTAATGTGGGTGATTTAAATTGCTTACATATTTTCCTATGATTAGCTAGATGGCAATCATGTTCCTCATCTTGCCCGCGTAGGTTTTCAACTATGAGAGAGAGGGAGAGGAAATAAAAACTGGCGTTCACCATTCACTATTGTTCACCCTGTATGTTCTTTTTATGCAAAGGAAAAAACAACAAACATTTTACGGTGTCAACATTATCTACAAGTTTTTATTTCCTCTCTCTCTCTCATTACATTTATTTGTATGCCGAAGAATAAAAATTTCACAGTGAACAATGTCTACATTCCTTTCTCTCTCTTGCTTTTTACATTTCTTTTTTGACAAAATAAAAAAAAAAACATTTTACAGTGTCAATATTATCTACAACAGTTTTTATCTCCTCTCTCTCTCCATCTTTATATATTCTTCCCAATTCTCCTTCTCTCTCTCTCTCTCTCTCTCTCTTGCTCCGATTATTATTTCTCTTGTATGTTTCTGTGTCCGTGTGTTTGTTTTACCATGCAGCTCGCTATGATAAATTGCTATCACAAAAGCAAAAGAAATTCATCTATCTACTTTTCATTATTAATTTTTAAGAAATATATATATATTCGTTTTTATTGTGTCATATTTATATATATTGTTTTTTTTTTTTGTTTTTTGTTTTTTTTTCTTTCCTCAGAGGTTGTATTCCTCCTTTATGTGGGTCTGGAATTTTTAGATCAACACAGTTTGCTGTATTTGAAGGAGTGTAAGTTGCTTTTTTTCTTGGTTCAGAACAAAAACTCTTCTCTACTATATGTATTTTTAGTCATTGCAATTTCTCCTAAAATATTGTGGGGTCTTCAACATCCCTTATTTTAATTAATGCATACATATAATTTATTTATACTTATCTGATATATATATTATATATGATACTATCATTAACAATAAATTAAATAACTTCTCGAAATAAAAGCAACTCCACAAATTTGATATTGCATATTCATGTAATCATTACTAGCAGAACATGAATTTGATTTGTCAGTTTTTAGCAGCAGCGTTTATAAATAGAATCTCCCAATTGTGAGGGGACCATAAACCCCCCCCCCCTCAGTTATAAGTAAAAAATATTGCAACATATATATATATTACAAGAAATAATTTGCCTGGTGGATTAATTCGCAAAAAAAAAAGAAATAAAACAATAATAATGTCGTTCGTCAAATTCCGTCTGTGTTTGTTTACAATATCACGTCAGCTGATATTTGGGCTTGACAATGAATGCCCTGGAAAAGTCACTTCTGATTAATGTTTAGTTTTAAAATATGCAAATGGAGAAATGGTTTACGGCGATTTTTTTTTTTTTTTTTTTTTTTTTTTTTTTTTTTTTTTCTGATTTGCTGAGAATGGAATCGCCCTTGATTTGCTGACAATTATCTCTCTTGGCCAGTGTAATGTAAAAAATTCTATAAAAATTATTTTTTATCTATAAGAAAGAAAGCACTGCTAAAACAATTTTTTACCCCTTCTAGAAGATAAATTATTATTTTAAGTGAGCAGTGATAAAATAAAACTCTGAAAGCTTCCAGAGCACTTCTGAAAGCACTAAATAAAAGTAAGGAGGCCTCCAGAGCATTAATAAAATGCACCTTCTAACTCTCACTTAGAAGAGAAATTATTTTTTTAATTGAGTATTTAAAAAAAATAATAACTCAGGAGGCTTCCATAATGCTACTTAAAGCACTAATTGAAATTATGGAGGCCTCCAGAGCATTACTAAAACTCGGTTTCTAACTACCCCTCCCGCAAGAAGAAACCTTATTCTTTTAAGTGAGCACTGAAAATAATAATACTAAGACCTCCAGAGCATTACTTTTTCTTGTAATTATCTTTTTATTGATTCATTTTCCATAATTTTTTGAATTTATACTAAATTCAACATGACTCATAAGTATGTAATGTTTTCCCTGAAATGCATTGGTTATAAAGAGCACCAATCTACACAAGCACCATATTTTTTCTTGTAATTATTTTTCTACGGGTTTATTTTCTTTTGATTTTTATAATTTATACTAATTTCGACATGACATGTAAGAAGGTAAAAATGTTTTCATCTGAAATGTCTTGGTTTGAAAGATTTCTGACCTATACAAGGAGGCATCCAGAGCACTAATAAAACCAAATTTTTAAACCCCATCCTGTCTGTGTTATTAGTACTAAAAAATGTCCTCAAATAACATAACTGTTTACTAATTGCATAAAGTTTTTATTTTCACTCTATTGCTATATATCTTTTACTCTTTCTCATTTTATCTGTATTTCTCCTACTGCCACTATGCAACCATCTCATTGTATGCAATGTCTTAAAAATAAATCTTAAAATTTCAGAACAAAAACCTTTAAGTAACTTCCTTCAAATGCAAAATCTTTAAATCATTTAAAATGTTTGGAATGAAATAAGGAACAAATTTTGTATAGGTTTTATTAACAAATATTCTGTACATTTCAAGATAAAAATTTAACACGTCCAAAAACAAGAGAAATTTAAAGAAGTAAACAATTATATCCTCACACGCGAAAGCGTCTATTAGATTAGACAGACAAAAGTAGAAAAATTTTGTGTCTTAATTATTTGTTGTAAATGTTTATTAATATTTCTTTCTTGTTTATTATTAATGATAATGTTTTTTATTTAAGAAATAAGTTTTTGAAATTTTTATTATAAAAAGTAAAGTGAATAAAACTGTTTTAAATATATTTTATCAAAGATTTGACAAAACAAATTTAAAACAATTAAACTATAAAAATTCTCTGAATTATCCTATAACTTAGTCACAAGCTGACGTTTAATTTTAGCAAAGCGATGCCAAACAAAAAGCTAATTTCATACAATCTGCAATCTTAGCTGAAATTATATATATTTTTTTTTCTAAGCTATACATTTCTGGACACACCTTTGGGTACAACTGTCATTCCTGGATCTGGAGGCTTACAGATGTGAGTATTGCTATAGTTTCGTTTTACTTTTCTGTCTATTCCTTTTTGAGCAAACTTTATACTAAAATTATTCAAATATTTTCACATTATTTTCCAAATTTTTAGACTGTTCAGTTTTTTCCAAATACAAATCACTTTGATACTTCTTAAAGACTTTGGAGAATATTTTGGAAGGAACTTTTCTATTCATATAAATATCTATACTAACCGGTATAACTAATGTAATTCTACTCCAAACTTGTTTAACTGTCAGAGATCACTGTTTTAAAATTATCTTCTTGCTGAAAACTTGCATCAACTAGGACAACATACTTTTTTCCTTTTGTTTTCCATGAATATCTAAAAAAAATTTCAGTCCTAATTTTGGAGTTTTACCTTACCGAAAAATGTTTTCGTTATAGTCAGCTCTAATACTTCCTAACTTCTGACAGCGCCTTCATTTTTATTGTTCTTCAGTATTTTTATTCTGAAGCGACTTATTGAAATAAATTGAAAAGGACATTATTGAAAAATATACAATGAAAATTAACGAAATTATAAAAAGATAAAAATGTCTTTATTTACACTTTTAATAACGAAATTTTTAAAGTTTTTATTTTATTTGAAATTTTAAAAGAAATATGCTTTATATCATACATTTTTAATTTTAAAAGTAAGTTTTTTTGTTTTTATTATTTGAATTTATATAATATGTTTATGAAAGTATAAAATTATTGAAATCAAAATAACAAAATTTCAAGCACCATAAAACAAATGTATCCAATACATAATATTCCCAAAATAGTTTTAAAATATTTTAAATAATTCTTAAAACACAAATTTCAATAATTCTTAATTAAAAGACCAAAAACTTTTCAATGAATATAAAAAAAAAAAAAAAATCGCAAAAAACGTAATAAAGAATACATACACACAGGGGAGATATACATGTGAGAGAGAACAAAAAGAAGGAACTGATTTGCCGCTGCTTCCAGTAGCAGACACACTGGAAGTTAGAAAATACATTAGCTGACTATAAGCAAATTTTTTGATATTGTAAATGTTTGATAAGATGGGAAAAATTCTACTTTAACATTTTTATTCATTCAGTTTTTAAACTGGAATTTGGTTTTTGAATTTCCTGGTAATTTTTTTTTTTTTTTTTTTTCATTTATATTGACTAACTTTTCTTTCCAGAGAAAACTCAAAAAGAATAGATAAGTTGGCCAAAGAGAAACAAATAATGCTACTTTCACACGAGTACAATATTTAATTTAAGTCCATCTACATAGTCAGAACATTGACATCCCTTCACTTTCAAGATAAACTGGACCATTACTATGACTATCACAATTTAAATAAGTCATTCCTGGCTGACCTCAGACTCATTTATATATATATATATATATATATATATATAAAAGCGAGAATGTGTATGTATGTACACTTTTTGTGTATGTCCACGAAAGGCTTTTTTCCAAGGCCTCCTGGGTCGGCTCGCTCATTCTTAAAACTTTTTATAACGGGCTTTTTTTTTCCCCCCTTTCCTTTCCACCTTCGCATCAAGGCTTCGGGGGGTTCAATCCTACCTTCCTACTAAAACTTTTTTTTTTTTTTTTTTTTTCTTTTACCTGGCCAACGTTTTTTTTTTGTTTTGTTTTTTTTTTTTTTGTTTTTTTTTTTGTTTTTTTAACCCACACACCTCCAAACATCCGGGCAACACCGGGTACCCCACCCTCGCTACTCTATTATATAAAGGGCAAAATAGGTGTGAGCATTTGTGTATGTCCACAAAAGGCTTTTTGCATCGAGGGTCTCACGTCGATTAGATTTCGTGAGAAGTTTTCGCATACTTCCCAGATCGTAATATCTCGCATTCACAAACGAACATCGTCTATCTTTTTTTTGATCGAGTTAAACAAAATTCCTACCGTGCCATTGTCACCAGTGTTTGTTTGCCTTTTTTATATAAATAAAGCGAAACTTATTGGACGCAACTGCCTGGTCTTCGGGCCAGGTAGTATCTGTTCTGTAATTGGTCTTTGGTCAATGTAGGGAAAACCCTTCATACTGAGACAATTACTATTTATTTGGATACTGCCAGAGTGCCCCCTTTTTGAGGAAGCTGGTCCCCCCCCTCCCCCGCATTGAAAACGACCTTGTTTAATTTGCTTTCGTGAAAGGTTTGAAAGCAACGCCATTTCTGCAAGTCATCTTTTGTTTTTGATTGACTTTGTTAGATTTAAACACTTTAGACTTCCGGTCGTGTCATGGCATAGCAGTATGACGTCAGATTTTGTTTCACTTTCTTTTCCGTCTTCATGTGATGTGTTCAAGCCTGCCTACTACCACTTTTTTTTGCTCAACACACACCTACAAACACCCGGGCAACGCCGGGCACCCAGGCTAGTTTCCAACATAGGGCAATAACGAAAGGTGAATGTTGAATTATCTCCTTTGTATTGAGATATAAAAATTCTATTCTTTTGTGATGTGTTTTTAGAGTAATTTCCCTTGTTATTAGTTATTGCCTGGGAAAACAAAGATGGCAGTTTAGACAAATGGGCGTGTCTGTCACTGGATTTATGTAACACAAGTAAACTAACAGATGTATCCTCACGTTACTCCACCCTGAAGTTGAAGGGACTTAAACATGTGAATAATCTTATAGATAACAGGATTAAACTCGTGTCTATATTTCAATGGCATGGCCTTTAAGAATAAAGCCATGGGAAATGAATTGTTATGTCTGTCAGCTATCGACTTAAAATTGTTTGAGGATAAATTCTTTGATATTTTACGTAGTAATGATAAAAATCTGAAAAATGTCCGAGATATATCAGAAGTAACTTTCTAGAAGTAAAAAAAAAAAATGTCTCTAGAGAGAATAAATATATTGGTTCTTTAGTTATTTGTAATTAAAAAAGGACTAACTGCTTCCACCTGTGCTGGTGATCAAAATAGTTTTGTGAAAACTCCATGTTTTAGAAAACATGGAGATTTCATTCCCAACAGCGTTTTTTTTGTTTTTTTTTGTTTTTTTTCAGCATGAAGGTCGAAGACATGTTTTTGGATAAAACTTTTGATAGAGAAATGATGGATAATTTCTGTTTATAAATGTTCATATGTTATTGACCTTAGTTTTTTAATCAAATAATCATTGTTATGTAATCATTGTTATTGTTTCTAAAAATGATTAACTTCAAAACAACACTTGGTTATAAATGTAACTGAAGATATAGATCAAACCATATCATCAATAAACCTGTATATTTTCCTCCCAACTTTCCACTTTAAGATTCTTAGGTGTTTAAGGTGATTTAGATGTCCAGATATGTTTTCAAATAGACCGCAGAACAAAGTTACTCTTCTATTTACTTGGATTAAGTTTTTTTGTTTTAAGTTATTTTAAAGTGTTTATTAAATTTTAAATGCAATTAGTACTGAGCGCTTGAGTCAAAATGAAAACAAAGGTGGCAACATGAGTCTGCTGTCTTTGGAGTCCCAAGAATTGCTTAAAACTCAAAAAGTGCAATACTGATAAAAATCCACCAAATAAATATGGTAACATATATTGGGTGAATTTCTATCAGTATTTTTTATTTATTTTCGAGTTCTGAGCAATTCTTGGGACTCCAAAGGTGGCAGACTCGTGTTGCCATCTTTGTCTATGTTTTAACTTAAGCGCTCAGCACTACTTGCATTTCAAACTTAATAAGTGCTTTAAAATTAGTTATAACACAAAAAAGTTATCCAGGTATATAGAAGAGTAAGTTATCTTGCCTTTGGTAACATTTATTTTTTTCATTCTGTTTATTGTAAAATATACCCAAATGTCCTTGTATAAAGAGTGAGCTGCCTGTGGTTTCAAGGAAAGTTTTGCAAAGCAAAGGGAGATAATTTTAAAATATGGTGATCTCAGACGATTAAACAAGGTTTGAGTATAAATGAATGGGTTATTCTGATAAGTATAGATATCTCATAAAAAGGTTTTACTTAAAATAATAAATAAAAAATTAAAAAAAAATCTTAAATAACTTGTGATATAAAAACGAATTTGCAAATGAGAATCATTACTGTTTTCCATACACACCTACAATTCAGTGTTTAACTTTATGGTAAATGATGACAGTAAATAACAAGTAATTTCTACTCTTATTTCTAATTTCAATTTTGTAAAGTATCAATTATACAGATTTTTAATAATGATTACTTCATATAATTACAGAATATCATTTTTTATTGCGTAATTTAATTGATTAGAAAAAAAAATGATTACAGTAGGTAGAAATTTAAAAAAAAAAAATTTTTTTTTTTATGTGTAATACTTTGATATTTCTTTTATTTATAAAAGCTTTAAAACTTACCTGTAACGTTTTTTTTTTTTTTTAATATCCTTTATTCAATAAAGTATATCCACAATAGACATGCCAACATAAAAAATTTATTGCAATTACATAATCAATGTCATTAACAATGTTTTAAATTTTCGGTTTTATATTAAAAAAAAATATTTGTAAATATCAAAAATAAGTTGTATGAACCGATATTTAATTTTAGAAAATTGTCTTTTCTATATCATAACAAACTGATTTGTCAATGAAATGTTTTTTGCTTTTTTGTTTTGTGTTTCTTTTTGATAGATTTTGTATTTGAATTGCTTTCAAAATTAAAAAGGAAAAGATTAAAAGATGGTGTTTTATTTGGAGACTTGATTTAAATAAATTTATGTAAAACTTTAAAATTCTGATTACCAAATGGAGGCATTTTCTGCTTTTGTTGATTTGTTAAAATACAATATTTTAATTTTCTTTCCATATGCATATTTATCATTATTATAGAGATTATTTGTCTATAACTGAAACTATGTATTAATTTCCCTCAATTCCCCAATTTTGTTTTTACATTTTTAATCAAAAAGAATCTTATTTATATTGTTGCCGAATTGATTTGACTTTTGTATCAATTCAATTTATATACTCAACAAAATGGTGATTTGCTAACATCGGTTATTTGAAATTTATTTTGACGAGTTAGGAGTAGTAAGGATTTCTACTTGTTTTTATTAAAGTGTTTACATTTACATTTTATTTATTTGAATATCATTTTTAAAATGTTATCCATGCAGAAAAATTTAAAAGGTGTCTCTCTTTCTTTCCAAACACACACACACTTGTTCTGATTAAAGTGCAATTTCTTTCAATCATAACTCAATTCAAGAATTCAGGAATATTTTAGCATGTATTTTATTATTACAATAAATAGGAAAAAATAAACTTTGATTAACTCAAGTTCAGTATTATTATAATAGTAGAAGTTATAGTATTTAATAGGAGACTGGGGATTGAGCAGCCAGATGTCTGTTCATGTTAAACTTCTGCAGGTTAATACAGTTCAGATATGAAATCAGCAATAATATAATTCAATGAAATAAACTAAAGAAAAATAAACTGTATGAAAAACACTAATATAAACATGTTTAATCACAAACATACATGGTCAAAATTTATAAACATGCAATTAGCGCAATGATTTTCTTTAAGAATGAAATGCGCATTTGTGTATAGCTTACTTGTCATAAATATATTTCTATATAACTACTAAGCTCTACTCAGGAACTGAGCACTGTTAAAGTAAATATTGAGACAAAAAAAATGTAAACATATTTTGTAATTGTTTCAAATTTCATGACTTTTAAAAATTTCCATTTTTCTTTTACTAAGATTTATCTTTTTAATCCAAGGGTAAAAAAATCTGTTTTTTTTTTTTTTGTTTTTTTTTTTTGCCTCAAAGAACATAAAATCTGTCTCTAAAGAATTTCCACCGTTTAACGAAACATGTGTAAGATGCACTTTCATCCCAGCTGTGCTATTAAAAAAGTGCTCAGCCGAAGTAGCTCCAGTTCTCTCCAAACTCTACAACAAATGCATTAATGAATCTTGCTTTCCGGGCTGTTGGAAAACTGCTTCTGTGGTACCAGTATTCAAGAATTCTGGTGAAAGAACTGGCTCATTAAATTATCGCCCCATTAGCCCCCTCCCACTTTTTGCCAAAATATTTGAGACCTTAATTAACCATGCTCTAGTCCATCATCTTACAGATGCTAAACTTCTGACTGACAAACAATATGGATTTAGACAAGCCCGTTCCACAGCATACATCCTAACTGTAATCTCTGAACGTATATACTATTCACTGGACAAAGCGGGGGGGGGGGGGGGCAGAGCAGTAGCTCTAGATATATCTAAGGCTTTTGACAGGGTATGGCATGAAGGTCTCCTCAGGAAGATTAGATCATACGGTATCACTGGTAGAATACTTAACATAATTAAATCCTTCTTAGATAAGAGAAAAATCCAGGTTGTCCTTGACGGTCGTACATCTAAACAATATGATATAAATGCGGGAGTGCCCCAGGAGTCTATCCTTGAACCTCTACTGTTCCTGATATTCATAAATGACCTCCCCGACAAAATTGCCTCCGAGATGGGTATATATGCTGATGACACCACACTCTATAACAGGCACGACAGGAAAACAAATGAACATATATCTAAAGAAATGGTAGAAACATTAGAGGATGACCTCCAATCAGTAGTGGAATGGGGACAAAAATAGATGGTTACATTCAATGCCGCCAAGACTAAACTAGTTTCCTTCAATAATTACAAGAAACCTTCTCTACCAGCTATAGCAATGGCCAATGACTCTTTATCTGAGAGTACGTCTTTCAAGCTCCTTGGCCTAACGTTCACAGGAAACATGAGTTGGAACAATTACATCGAGGGCATTGCCAGGGCCGCTGCAAGGAAGGTGGGTTCTCTCTACCATGCTAGAAAACTACTAACACCCGAAAGTATCCTGTACCTCTATAAGGCAACCATTCGCCCATGTATGGAGTATTGCTGTCATATTTGGGCTGGTGCATCGGCTACTAGTCTCTCGCTCCGTGACAAGGTTCAAAAGAGAGTCGCAAATCTGATAGGCCCTAAACTGGCATCTAAGCTTCAGCCTCTGTCCCATCGACGAAACGTTGCATCCCTCTGCCTGTTCTACAAGTATTTTAATGGAGAATGCTCTGATGGACTGCAAGCACTTGTGCCCCCAGGACATGAATACCTTCGACAAACCCGACAGACTGCAAAATCCCACCCCCACACTGTAGAGATCCCTAGATGTAAAAGATCTTTCTACTCCAGTAGTTTCTTCCCCAGAACCGCTAAACTTTGGAATTCCATTCCAGGTCCCTGCTTCCCCAACTGTACTGATATGCAGAAGTTCAAGTGCAACATGGACCAACATCTTGCTGCCCAAATCCCTACATAGTACCCCAGTAGTTGTTGCCCCTGATAGTAGCCCCCTACACCAAAGTGGCAATTTGCCTTGTTTGGGGTGAAAATGTAATAAAAAAATACTATGAGTGTGAAATAAATACAACTTTGACTTTGGAATGTTTTCTAGCTATATACTATAATTTTTTTCTGTTTAGTAACTGGTTTGTTAGCACACCGGGTGTTTGACTGCTGGTCACAGTTGGATGTGACAGACAGTTTGGGCTTTAATTTTTGGTGTGAATGCACTTTCTATATCTAATCACACTGATGTGTCTGAGATGCCCATATATATTTTATTTCTGTGGAAATATATTTTCTCATAATATATACTAATCCTTATTTAAGAAGCTCAGTGTAATTACAGAGCAATATAGTGAATAAATGGCGAAAGACTATATTCCAAATTTCATGATGTTGACCATCTTATAATTTATTCCTTTAATTCAGTTGACATTTACAATTTTTGATAGTATCTGTTTCGTCGCGCAAAATCAATCATTTAATTATTATATCAATCAGTGAATCTATTTTGCCCTTAACTCATCACACACACACATATATATGAAGATAAAATCCATAGCTAGTTTTTTTTCTGCTCAATCTAACTTCAAAATAAGTATATTTCTTACTATATTTCCTTTTATTTAGATGAACTGTTCCTATTTTTTTTTAAACAAGATAAAGTGAGAGTAATAGAAACTTGGTAAAAATTTCAAATTAGGGCTGATTAGAATTATTCAAATGGAATTTTTTTTCAAACATAACTCAATCCTAAAAACCAAGTAATACTTTAGTATTTATTTTGTTGGATATATATATATATATATATATATACTCGGGTTTTTTATATTCAAAAGTAATGGACTAATGAATTCAACGAGGTTGTTAGATAGTGCTCAATAAAAAGAGCTGATAATACTTGTTTATTGTTATATAAACATGCTTACATCCCGCTGCTACAAATAGCCACTTGTTTCAATCAAACAACAGATATCATCAGGCAGCGACTTGACTATTCAAAAGTTCAATGAATAATCATTCATTCATTGAACTTTTGAATAGTCAAGTCGCTGCCTGATGATATCTGTTGTTTGATTGAAACAAGTGGCTATTTGTAGCAGCGGGATGTGAGCATGTTTATATAACAATAAACAAGTATATATATATATATATAAAACTTTAGGAAAACAAACGTCAAAATAGGTTATCATTGAAACTTATATCTGTTTGGAAAGAAAAAAAATCTTAAAACCTGTGACATCTTATTTCTTGTATAAAATTAAATTTGAAATTTAAGAGTATGAGGTTAGAAAATGAAGAATTTACAATTGTAAATTCAAAAATTAAAAAATGCAATAATTTGATATAGCATAGATTAACTTATTTATACAAGTTAGAAATTTCTATTTAAAATCACTCTTCCTTGCATCAATTGACAAAGGATTATCTCCCTTGCATCAATTGACAAAGGATTATCTCCCTTGCATCAATTGACAAAGGATTATCTCCCTTGCATCAATTGACAAAGAATTATCTCCCGCTTATTATTTTATCAAAAATCATAAATTTAGCAATTCTGATCTCCAAATAAACGGTTTATAATTTCTTTTTTCTTCTTTTTTTTTCTTTTTTTGTTTTTATTTCTTCTTTAATTAAAATTAATTTTTGTTTCTAACTTTTCAACTCAGCCGAGTTTTAGCAGGCGGTGTCTGTGCAGCCACTGCACGGGCCATCATAGAGACACCCCTTGAGTATGCCAAGGTGAGATGTGACGGTTTCTCTTCATGCCAGTCTCCTTCTAAAAATGTCTTTGTTTTCGACAAACAAAACAACTGGCATGACTCTGGTGAAAGTGATTTTTTTGTCTAATTTTCTGCATTCTATTTTTGTACTCATTTTATTTTCTGTTCATTTTTTTTTTTTTTTTTTTTTTTTTTTTTTTTGCACTGCAAAAGATTATTCGCTTTTAATTTTAATTTCTCTCTTTAACTAACAGGAATCATTTGGATCATTTGGACAGCTATTCTTATTTGTTGGTTATATGCAATGTCTGACCTTCTTCAGATGCATTAGCTAAAACGTTGTGAGAATAACGGTGATAAGACTAATAGTCCAAATAATTCAAATGATCATCTCAAAATCTTAAAACCTAACAGGAATCGCTTAATGTACACATCCGAATTAGCGTCATTTCTACCTTTAATAATGCCAGTCCATAACTCTGCCCCTCCCCACCCTGAAATAATAAAAAATAAATGAAAATCTTTGATGTATGTAGCTGTGATTGAAAAAAAAAATATCATACACTAAAATTCTGTAAATGGATCAAGTAGTTTTATTTTGAAAAGAAAATCAAATTTTATGAATAAACAGTAATCTGTTGATGCCCCTTTTTCAGGATAAGGGAGATGATTACAAATAATTCCAACTTTTGCAACATTTTACAAAGCCATTCTTAATGTCATGCCGACGAATTCCCATTAATCACTTAAAAATGATTTTCTTTAAAAAAAAAAAACCCAAAAAACTGATCAGTTAACATGATTTTTAATGTACAATATTTTCTTTCCGTCATGAATACGTACATCATAAAGATTTTTAATTTTGTCTTTTTATAGTGAGGGAGAAGTATAGACTAGCACCTAAATAACATATGAACATCATGCACACGCCTACTGTGTGTAGAGTTTTGTCGCAGTCATTCAATGAAATGAATATTAAAAATAAAAAATGGCAACTGAGGAAAAGGCAGTTCGTAGATTTTAAATAGTTAAAAAGAAAAAAACTTTTAACCTCAAGCAGTGGCACGTTGAAACTAACATAAACAATAGAATTTCACAGAAAAAGTTACATTGTGTCACCATAGGCAATGTGCAACCCACATCTGATGTGGAAAGACATTAAATGAAAAAGAATGTATATATTGTACAGTTGACTACAATTTGGTAGTCTTCAAGTCCAATGTAGACAAATTCTTAATGAACCGTCCCCTTTAGTAATCCAATTCATCAAATTTCCACTACTAACAATATTATCTCATTGACTACTGTACACTCAATAACCCTTATCCTCAAGTGGCTTCCAGACCTTGATAAGATATCCTATATAAAAAATATATATATATATATATATATATATATATATATATATAATTTTTGTTCATTTGTAATTCATTATTTCAAGTTGCCATACCGTCTTTGTTTTGAGATGAAATTGTGTAGAAATTGTCTAAAATTTATTTCGTTGGACTTTAGCTTTCAACCCATCTAGCTCATTAGAAATTTTAGAATGACTAAATGCACGTTTAAAAGTTCCAATTTGTGAAAACTGCCACGGATATTTAACAATTCGTGTTCTTAATATCCTTTTCATAAACTTTGAAATGTGCAGTCTTTTTATATGCTTACTTTTATAAAGTATTTTAACATTATCACCAATAAATGGTTCATTTCATTCTCTAGAAATAATGGATATACCCCTGTAAGGGTAGTGAAGCAATGGCTACACAGCTCCTACCATATCTTAGTAAAACCAGTATTGTCTGAGAGCTGGTGGGAGGATATATGTCTTTCCCAAAGTTATTAGTAAAATGTGATGGAGTAATCCTGACATAACTTTAACCCATCATGTTGAGCCCATAGTCTGCACTGCCTGTAACCATTATCCTTTGTCATTTCAATGTTTTTTTTTATGATTATTGTTATCTAATAAAATGTTGCTTAATCGAATTTTGTTCAGATGAATACAAGTCCATCCGTTATGTCTCGTAGTAAAAGCAACGAACCAGTTGTAAAAAAAGCAACTTCATCAATTATAATACATATGAGTCTGTATGGCCCCTACCTTCTATCATTGATACAAAACTGATACTTATTTTAATTAGTTTTGAATCCTTCTTCAATGCTATAATTTTACAAGATTTTACTGTTTAATGTTGTAAATGTGTATACATATATTAGTGTTTGCGACAAAATTGATATTGAGTTTGCATGAAGATGTTTAATGCTAGCTTTAGTGAATGGTTGTGCTGTGTTATCTATATAGATATTATTTCTTTTTATATATATATATATAGATATTATTTTATATTTATATAGATATTATTTCTTTTATATATAGTTTTCATTTTTTTACTTTTAACATTTATTTACAAGCAATGTGTTCTATGGAAATTTGTTTTAAATTGTGTTTGTTATACAGAAATAATTTAATTCTGCATTTAAATAAAAACAAATGGAGTATTTAAATTTAAAAAAATAAAACAAAATTTTCACTTAAAAAAAAAAAATTATTAGAGTATTTAAATTAAAAAAAAAATTTTTACTTCAAAAAAAAAAATTCTTTGAAAACTGTATTTAAGTAAATAAATATTTACAAAATTTGAATTAAAAAATTAACAAAAATTATATTCGAATCATAAATTGTTGCTTCATAAAACAAATGAAGAATAAATTTGTTTCAAGTAAAAATGTTAAATTTTGTAATAAAAAAAAAAATTAAAAATTTAATCAGTTTTAAATTTTATTAAAAATTACCAAATTGTGTTAAAATAATGCGTCAAATGAAAAAAAAAAAAAAAAAAAATTTCCAGATGTCGCTTGTCCTTAAAATGGCTTTATAACCATTTTAAGAATTACAAGCAACATCCTTTTCCTTGGAAATATTCCTTACGATAAAAATTGACATAGGTACAGTATGGGGTGGAGGAGGAGAATATGAGGGTGAACATTTGTTTTAAACAGACTTTCAGAAACTGTTTTCATAATGTTAAACTTGCAAGACATATTTTTTATAATGAACTTTTCGTATAAAGTTGATATCTTTTTTTCTGTTCACCTTATGATCTTTTGCAAACCTTTTATCAATGAGGCCAATAAAGAAATAAGACATTCTCTGTAGCAAAAGTTTATATACAAGATCACAATTAAAGACTGTAAATTAGAATTTACAAAAAAATTTATTACCAGACAGAGTGCTCAAAAAAAAATATTAAGAATTTCTTAATCTGCTTTCTTGTCTGGTTGGGATTATTATATAAATATTAAAATTTATATTCTTAAGTTTGCAGGAACTTTTGACTGGTAAACTTAATATTTACTGGATGTATGTATGTATGCATGTATGTATGTATGTATGTATGTATGTATAAGTCGCTGGCAGAACTAAAAAGTCATCTTCGAGAACATGGACTTTCAGTGACTGAGGGAGTGGCACTCGTCTGACAAGACATTGCAATCATCATATGTTGTGTGTATGTATTCCTGCCGTCTAAACATAACAATGTTCACTTAAAAAGACTTGTGATCTCATTTGTAAATATGGTAACGGTTAGATTTTTAAATCAGAAAAAAGTGAGTTTGCCAAACCCAAACCAATTAAATATTAGGTTGGTGCAAAAATAATATTGCTTTTTGACATGGGCATATATATATATATATATATATATATATATATATATATATATATATATATGATATAAAACATTATTTTTGCACCAACCTAATATAAAGACAAAATCTAAAAAATTACCTTTATCTTCTGCTTACTATATACCTCTTTCTTTCTTTCTCTCTCTCTCTCTGCTACAGATTAAAACCTATTACTAATTGTGGTGTTATTCCCTTTTGTTTATAAAGTACTACAAATCTTTTTATTCTTTCCTTTATTACCTTTGACTGTTAATAAACAATCATGGAAGCAAGAGTGATATACATCATATAAAATAGACACAAAGGGTCAAACAAGATGAACTGAAACAGGAAGTGATAGAAATTTTGTAATTAAAACAAAGTGCAATTTCTTTCAATCATAACTCAATTAAAAAGACTAAGGAATATTTTAGCATGTATTTTGTGATTAAAATAAATAGGAAAAAATTCTAAAGAAAATAAACTTTGATTAACTCAAGTTCAGTATTATAATAATAATAATAGACATATAGTATTTAATAGGAGACTGGGGAGTTGAGAAGCCAGATGTCTGTTCATATTAAACTTCTGCAAGTTAATACAGTTAGGAAAACAGGGAGGGAGTTCCAAAGTCTAGTGCAAGGGGAAAAGTTTATTAGTAAAAGGCGTTTTGGCATCTAGGGGCCTCAACAGTGAAGGGGCAGAATTTTGCTGCTTATTTCATCATCAGAATATCTATTGCTAGTTAATTGCAATTGGATTGAGTGTAAATTTAGCATTCCAGTTCTTTTACTGAAAGGAACAGATTTAGCATGTCACCGTATTGACATCACTTAAATATGTGATGCCTTTCGAAATGTAAACAAAAAATGAACATGTTTCCAAATTGACTTGCTCTCCAAACGTTTTTTTTTTAATATGAAACAATTTTTTTATTTACAAAAAATTAAACCATTTATTTGTTTCTTCAGCAAACTTCTGTCCTTACTAATTGTAATCTATAAAAGTGAAACCTGGCCAGTGAGGATTGAGGACATGTGTTGCATGGACAGAAAAGATATGAGAATGATACGATGGATGTGTAATAGTCTTAAAGACAAATTTAGATCTGAACTCAGAACAAGATAGAATCTGGGCAGTATAGAGAGATGTGCAGAAGAGTAGACTTTGATGGTATGGTCACATTGAAAGAATGGATGAGTTTTGGGGTTAGTAAATGTGGAACAGTTGAGATAGCAAGTTTAGGTTACTGGCAAAGACCAAGGAAAATATTGGAGGAAGTGAGAAAAATGAACGTGATAAAGACCTGGCCAGAGATATGTTAATTTGAAAATCCGTTTCTTAAAGTCATCCAATGCATGGCAGCATGTCAAACTAACATTAAACCGACGATGAAGAATTAAGCATTTATTACTTTCTGCACTTGGAAAGTTATCACTTAACTTATTTTTCATGACATCCTATGTCGATATATGCAACATTGTGTATGGGAATTTTTTCATTCCTATCAGATGACCTGTTGCTTTATCAACAGAAACAGCTGAGTTTCTCTTGTTATTACATAAGTAGTTTTTACTCAATGCGTAGTGATGTCTCTCAAGAGTAGCAGTAATAACGCTCAGATTACATTTCTGATTTTTTTAGATGAGAATTGGTTATTCATATTATTTGGATTCTTCGGATTACTGTTAACATCTTGAGTGTTATTTTCACAACGTTTCAGTCGATGTAACCTCCAACCTTCTTTGGGTGTATTTTATTTTATTTGGAATTGCAAACGGAGCGCTTTATTGACTTCACATGAGTAGCATGCTCTTGTTCCGTCAGCCAAAACTGGATAGGAGTCCTAAGTAATTTGCAATTGTATTTTTCAGTCACCCACACTGAGAATTGAACTTTCAACCTTCAGGAGAATATCACTTTTTGCAATTGATTTTTTTTTTTCAAGTACTCTAACCACTGCGCCGTGGGTCCATGCAGAACCCACAAAGTAAATAAAAGGTTCCACTCAAAATTCCGTCCAAATTCCTGAGTTCAACAAGATAGATCTGAAGAATTTCTGAGGTTACATCGACCAAATTGTTGTGAAAATGACACTCAAGATGAGAACAGTACTCCGATGAATCCAAATAATGCAAACTCATAGAGATGTTCGTTTTTTTTTTTGTGGCTGGAACAACAAATAACGTCTTTTGTACAATAAATAGCATCTTGCTCTTTGGTGTTTTATTTATCTACATCATTGTGAATTGACATGTTTCCATCGTCTGCTCCATGGAGGAGCAAAAACGATTCTGAGAAAGAATGAACAAATTTTTTCAGTTCAGCAGCCAAAGAGTGCTCTATACCATATCAAATTTCCAACTTCTCGTTTCGGATGCAACTTCCTGATATGTAGCTCTAACTCTAATTTTCTAATTGAAAATTCTTTTTGCTTAAACTAACCTTGCGTGGAATTTTCCATTTTTAACCTTATTTTTGCACTCGCCACCAAACAATAAATTACATTTTACCAACAATTCGTTATATTTTATGAAAATGAATTGATATACTTATTTGTTTGGGGGTTTAGGGGGAGGGGGTCCACTTCAGGATAAATAACATTCAGAACGTATGTAACATTTTTCTGATACATTTTGTCATAATTAACTATGCTTTTCAACGTGCAGAGCAATGTACATATTTTGACATCTTTCAATTTTTTTTTTTTTTTTTTTGTTAATAAATTTATTTTTGGTGGTAAACTATTAAAAGTACTAATCAAGGTGTTTTGTTTTTTAATTAAGTTTAAAAAAAAAATTTTTTTTCAATTGATAAACTTGATGTTTCTCTTTCTATTTTTATCATATAAAAATAATTATTTTCGTTTTAATGAAATTAGTCAAATTGTAACTGCATTTTCTTTTGTAAGAAATAAATACACTAGGTTTAACTACCTACAGTTGCCTGGGATATAGTGAAATAATTTTAGTTAATTGGTTTTCGTTTGTGCATATATATATTACAATAGAAAAATGCGAGTAAATATGTAAAGTAATATGGTTAAGCTTAAACATGGAAAAGTAAAGGACTAGTTGTTAAAACTGGAAAAGAAAAGGACAAGATATTCTAGTAAAAAATATAATAAATTTATAACTTAAAATATTGCAGCATTAGGACTTATATAATGTTATAAATTGAATTTTTTAAAATTTTTAATGCTGCAATATTTTAAGTTATAAATTTATAATATTTTTTACTAGAATATCTTGTCCTTTACTTTTCCAGTTTTAACAATTAGTTCTTTACGTTTCCATGTTTAAGCTTAACCATATTACTTTTCATGCTCGCATTTTTTTATTGTAATCCGTGATATTTTTAGACTTCCAGTAAATTCACTTGTTCTTTGTTTAATTTCAGTCTTATTTCTTTGCCCCCATAAACATAACATACACATATGTAATAACAATGTACGGCACTCCTCTGCTTTCAATAAAATCCCCCCAATTATCTCCCTTTCATTAATTCATTCTCTCTGTTTCACTTGTTACTTCTCTTTTCATGAGAGCGGTGAATTGGTAGCAACAGTAGTCACTTAAACAACGTAGTTGTTATGGAAACTAGTCATAAAAAAAGTTGCTCACCTCCTTACATTTTTTTTACGATTTTGAACACCAGTAAATTCATAACTTTTGTTTTACTGAACGAAAATTGAAAAAAAAATTTCACAATATAGCTGAGGAGGTGCTCTTATAAACTCTAATAATTGTTTGAAATTTGGTTGAAAATGAGTGAGCGGTGAAACTTTAAAGCAGTTCTAAATGACTGCCACTTAACCATATATTTAAACACTACCATGTTTGAATGAAATATATATATATATAATTTGTATAGAAATAAAATGTTATTGTGAGGAAGACCATTCTTTTTTATTCTTTGATTTAAAACTAGCGAGGGGTACCCGACGTTGCCCGGGTGTTTGGAGGTGTGTGTGTGTGGAAACTCCGGGGGGGGGGGGGGTTAAAAAAAAAGAAAAAAGTAAGTATGAGGATCGAACCCGAACCGTTGAGGCAAAGTTGTAAATTAAAGTGTGAAAAAAAAAAAAAAAAAACGTGCGACGTTAACCATTGCCCCACCGCGAGATGCTAACGGAAACACGTTTGAATTTATTTAATTACTTGGATTTGGCAGGTGCCCGTTTTAATGAGTTAATGAGGTCAAGTTTGACTGTGGGATAGTATTCATTTATTGCGGAAGATGTTATAGGAAAAAGACTAACCCACATGCGGCAAGCAACAAATGATGAATATTTATCTTCCCGAAATCGAGCAAATTAAATAGACAGGTGAGCTTCATTGTTAACTGTGAGATATTACGATTTATATGTGATATAAAAAGTTATAAAAAGTTGTGAAGCGACCGACCGCTTCTCTGAAAAAAGCCTTTTGTAGACATACAGAAAAAGCGAACACACATACATACATTTTCGCTTTTATATGCTTTGAATATATGTTTTTATAAGCATGCTTTGAATCGACCTGTTACGCACACCATTTGAAAAGGGAAAATTTTTCCGAAGTTAATAATGGAATACGTCGCATAGACTTACAAGTAAGACATTTTACCATACAACTGAATAAATATATATATATAAAAAATATATATATATATATATATGTACTTATTGATTTGTAAATCACCGCTTGTTCTCGTCTCCTCTTACCAACAGCGACTATAACTCATTCCTCGCATTGTGACAGCCTTCTAAATCTCTTCTACACACCTATCCCACACAATGCTTCAAGCAAACTACATATCAATCCTATATATATATATATATATAATATGCACACACATAAACATTCCTTTACTCTATTTCCATAACCAGACTTTTTCTTTCCATACCAATTGATGTTTTATTTTTTTTCTTTGTTCATTTTTAGTTTTCATTATTTCTTCTGCACATTGTATATTTGGAAAATATTTCTATCAATTATTTATAATATTTTAGCTTTAACTAAAACATTGCCTTCATACGATGCCCTGTTGCAGAAACCCATTTTTCTATTCCATAAAAATATTTCCGACATCTTCAGGTTTTTCTACGCATGAGGAATTGCTGTGTACATGACTTTGGATTCGTTCCATCACTTTTGCTTGTTACTGTTTAGATGGCCATTGCATCTTGCACTTGTTGCAAACCATAACATTTGAGAACTATGCCAGGACTTTGTTGCAAGTGAAACAGTCACATTTGCAAATGTTTTTTTTTGTTTTTGTTTTTTATCACTGACAATCTTCTAAAGCTTATTCCTGAGTGAAAAATATCTTAACACTTTTTTTTTTTGGTTTTAATAAAACTAGCAAAGTCAGATTATTTAAGCAATAAAAAGTTTAATAGAACAATACACTCTTTTTTTTTCTTTTCTTTTTTTTTAAGCAAAGGTTGTTTGAAAAAACATCTGAAGAAATTCGAATGTTTATACGTTCAAGTCTCAGCATAAAATTCGGTGCCTATTTTGAATTACAATTATTAAAAAACAAACAGAAAAAATCTTTATGATGTACGTACTTGTCATGGAACGAAGATGTCATATTCCAAAAATCACATGGGTTTGCCTAGTAAACGGAAATATTTAAGTTTGTCAAAGGTCAACGAAAGATAAATTTGTCATGGAGTCCTGTACGATCAATAGCTGTTCTTTAAACTTGGAGCATAATTATGTAATGCATGCACTAAAGAGAACACTCGGAGTTGATAGCCCTGTGCCAAACTGGTGTAGATCTAAATGAAAATTAAAACCATATTAGGACCGACTTTTTAAAACTCTGTAAGAATATTCATTCAGTGATTTTCATATCGTTTCTCTCCATGCAACGCATGTCCTCAACCCTCAGACCAAGTTTTGCTTACATCGTCACATTGCGTACAGATGCCACAGAGCAAACTAGCGAAATAAGGGATTTAACGGTTAAGTAACATTCGGTGTAGGTGGGAAAAAAACACATAAAATAAGAATTAGTTTCTTTTCTCTCCGACCACAATTTCTGAAATCTTATTTTCTTAACACTTTTCTTGGTGAAATGGTGTGCATAGTTGTGTATTAGAAAGATGACTAATTTTGGATTTCGAATTTAAAATGAACTCCTAAGTATTTTAATCTTTTGCAGATTATCATTAATTTTTTTTTTTTTTATATTAAATATATTTTGAAAAAATTCCTTCTGTACAAAAAAAAAAATTGCCGCGTGTGTGTCAAAATTAATATTTTATTTGTATTTGATGTTTTGTTGTAGTTTATATGACATGCAGTTCTATGATTAAAGTCTCTTTGCTTGCAGGTCATTTTTAACCTGATTAAATTCTTTTGTATACATTTTTATCATATATACTAGCAGGGATACCCGACGTTGCCCGGGATTTAATGATGATCAACGAATATTTCACACTCCTATATTTTTATTGTCATCGAAATCCGTGAAATCGCCTGGGAGGAAGCTTCACATACCTCCATTCAGTAACTTAATCCAAAAAATGTTATTCTACATTTCACTCAAGAGAACCTACTGATTCTTTTATAAAATTATTTTATATAAAATTCTTTGCAGTGAACGAAAAAAAAAACATTAAGAAATTTACGTGCGGTGTTTGAACCTACAGATCATATTGTGCAAAAAAAAACAAAAAAAACACCTCTCAATTTACCCACAGTAGAATTTTCACGGCCCATTATTCTATCATTGTTGCTAAGCAACAACATGGAAAAAATGATCTTACCGATGATAGATAAATTAAAATAACACTTTTGATTATCGGTAATTATTGGGAGTATTCTGAGACAAAACGTTACTAAGATCACTTTCAGACTTATACACTAAAGTTCTGTAAATTTTAAAGAAAATCTGTTCAGCTGTTTCAGAGTCTATAAGGAATGAACACACACACACACACACACAAAGATATATATTACTTACACTCTCTTTCTCGGTTACCGGTTAAATTGTATTACTATTGATGGTGATATTCCCTTTGGTTTATAATCAACTATTTTAGTTTTTTTAAACTCACACATTCATGACAGTTCAGTCTTAGTATCAGCAGCAGTAGTACTTTCTTTCTCCTTTTCATCAACAACAAAGATATATGACAATATTCCAAAACATGCAACATGGTATCCAAAACAAAACTGATCACTAAAAAAAACATCTTTCATGTTTTATTCAACCGTTTTTGAACTCCCAAAAATGCCTAACACCATATTAACAGCAACAGCAACACACTGTGAGCTAAATACATCTTTAGCTTTGGAATGTTTACTAGTGAGATATATATATATATATAATCAAAACAAATACATCACAAATACAAAGTATTTACATACACGATTTATTAAACAACTAAATGCTCACACCTAGACAACTGTGGCAGTGGAACCTAATGTTTTAATTTTCAGACTTCTATCGACCCCATCCCGACTCGAATGCCAAATTTTTAACATTTTTTAATCCAAGGGAAATAACTCTGTATGCTAAAATAGCAGTTATCGTTCTTTCTTTTAGTAGATTTTTTTTTTTTTTTTTTTTTTTTTGAATGCTATTGATGTTGTAAATTTATGTGCTTGTTTTATTTGTTTGTTAGTTGTATTTTAATATTTGTTTTTATTTTAACTCTTTTTTTTCTTACTAAATGTATGTTTTCTTTTCTTCATAGTTTGACATTAAAAATATATTGAAGACAAAAGGAATCGAAACATTGGTTCTGCCTACTTTTGCTGGGCTTTTCTTTATTTTACTTTAGTGCGACATTTCTCATATCAAGGGAGATAACTTATCTCACCTTATTTATTTCATTTTTCCAACAATTCGTTCTTATTTACAAAAAAACAAGAAAGTTTTTTATTATTTTATGGAAATGAAAACATTTTTATTGGCTAGTTAAAGGAAAATGTTTCCATTGGAAGGAAAAAAAGAAAAACGACGCTTGTGTAGACGATGGGGTTAATGCAGGGAGAATAATTATGATTAACTAAGAAAATATGGTAGATGTTAACAATTTTTTTATTTATTTTCAGAAACATTATAGAAAATATCCCTACAGTTTGTGTTGATGATACCAATATAATTAGAAAAAAATTAATTTCTCAAACTAATATTATCATTGCTCATGTTGTCTAATGGTAACATTTTTAGCGTAAATTTTAAATGTAATATACTGTCTTTGCATGCATGAACATGTAAATATCAACGTAATAAAATTTTCTATAATCCTGAAAAAAAAAAAATATTGACAGCCAGAATTTGAATAAGTATGGATGCACAGCATTGTAAAAGAAAATTAAATTAAAAAAAAAATTTTTTAAAGATGGCTCCAATATAAGTTTGGATTTTTTTTTTTTTTTTTTTTTTTTCATTAATAATTAATCACTTTCTTTCAGATTTGCATTCCTTTAACTTTTTTTTTTTTTTTTTTTTATGTTAGCATAATCAATGAATTTAATTGACTTATGCACTAATCAAGTTTGAATTTTATTTAATTTAATTATTAATGTTAGCTTTTTCAATTAATAAATTGTAAGTGTAATTAATCTGTGAATTTAATTGACTTTTCAACACTTAATATGCATAATTAAAGAAAAAATTGAGGCATTTATTAGAATATCTGAGAGAACAAAAAAATAAAAATTAAATATAATCAAAGAGAAACTACTTTTCTACATACTTGCTGACTTAGAATGAAAAAGGTCTCTTTAATGCCATAATTGAGCCTGGATAAATCTACCAGAAATCGAAAAATAAACAAAATACTGATGGAAACATCCAAATGTCACCAATCTTGTGAAAATATAATATTCTACAATTTTATTTTCGATTTTTAATCACCTATCAAGGTTCGACTATGAGTAATAAAAGTAGATTATGTTAATATGAGCTTCCATACTTTTTTAAATTTGGGCACCACATTTATTTAGACACATAATGTGGAACTTTTTATGCTATTACCCACTTTTTTTTTTTTTTTATAATTATACAATCTATAGTAAAAAAAGTACATTTATTTATTAATTCATTTTTTTAAGACTTAATTTTTTTTCTTTTTTTAATAATTCCAGAAAACTGATCTTTCCAGAAAAATGTAACACTTTATTTTTTATTTTATTTTTTTTTTTTCATACATTTTTAAACATAAATGCAAGGGTTCTTAATCATCTTTATCTTTCAAAATTCTATTTCATTCACTTTTTACATTTTTAGAAAATAACTTTAAGCTGTTATATTTCAGACTCAATCAAAATTCAAACGATAACTCATAGAAAAATTAAGGCTAAGCCCTTTAAAAAGCATGATGATATTGTACATACCTGATTATCTTTGTTCGGTTATAATATTCATTAAATCATTTTTATTTTATTTTTTAAAATTCCTAGTTTATAGATAAGTTTATTTAATTTTAATTTTTTTTTTTTTTTTTTTTTTTTACAATGTTTCATTTTTTTTGATTAAATACTTCAGTTTCCTAAGTTTCTAGAAAATTATTTTCATAGTCAATTTTAGTTATCTCCCTAAACGACTCTCCTTTCCTCACGTCTACACAAGCATTATGAAACTTGGCCCTTACATTCTTAGTGTTGTTTTCCTTTCTTTCAATGGGAACATCATTTCTCTTTAACTAGCTAATAAAGTTTTCTTCATTTCTATTTGTAAATAAATTGTTGACAAAAAAATAAGTTGAGACAAGTTATCTCCCTTGATTCCATATTGCCACCCTAAAGTAAAAAGGGACCTTTTGTTAATACTGATTACCTTTTTGTGTTATTTTAACCTGTTGATAAAATTCAAAATTACTGTTTTTAAAATCATAAATATCACATTGTAGTTAATCGCCAAGTAATCTCTTCTGTTGGATGATCTATCTTTTTTTTTTTTACTTTTTGCTCCCCCCCCCCACACACACACTAAGATAGACCAGATTTATAGGGAGAAACCTGAGTGGATAGTTGTGCACAGCAAGATGTTTGTTCATACAATCTAAATTTCTGCATGTTGGTGTGGTTGGGGAAATGTGTGGTAGGGACAAAATTACAAAGGCCAGCTGTCTGAGCAAAGAAACTATTAGAGTAGAAGATCTAACATCTTGGGACCGCGACAGTGAAGAGTTAGGATTTTGTTGCTAGTCGAATTGGGCATGTTTGCGTTGTGAGGGGGGGGGGGTACAAAAGATCATCGGAGTATGCGGAGTTATTTGTATAAGAATTCAACACTGCAGTGATGTGACTGACAGGAGATTGGCAGAAAGTGCGCGACCTATTTGGTTTAGAATTTTTTTTTTTTTTTTGTCTTAGAGGGAACAGGTTAGTGGTTAATGCAGCAGCCCCCCCCCTCCCGAATTATGACTCTAGGATGATTACGATATCATTACTGTCTAATATTTATATAAAGTTATGTGCCTTTAGATATGTGTATGTTCAGGATTCACTTCTAAACTAATAAATCATTATGAATTTTGGAACATGGCTAATTGGTATAAGGGGTCCAAATGTGTGCTATATTTAGTTTTGTGGAAAATGAGATGGAAGCTCTTTGTGAAAATGCCTTTATCTCAGATTTTTATGAAATTTTAGCATTTAGACATTACTTGATATTCCCCAAATTTCAGTTTCTCTTGAGTATTTTAAAAGAATTTTATTGGCCACAAACAATTTAAAAAATTAAAATATTTCAGATTTGCATTGAATTTAATCCATGATTATTAAACACAAGCTAAGCAAGATTTCTTAAAATCATTTAAGTTTAAGCGTTAAATTTTAGACATTATCTAGAATCCAAATCATGTAATTGATTTTGATAAAAACTTGAATAAGGATTCTAGACAAAAGACTTCATTATTTCTTGATTTTAATTTTTGTAACGAGACTTTAAACTGGTGCAAAACTGTTATAGTTAATTTTATCTGTCCTGAAATGGGTGTTTTTTCTAGTCTATATATATAAAAGCAAAAATGTATGTATGTATGTGTGTATGTTTGGATGTCTGCTAAAAACTTTTGACAGACGCGACGAAAATTCACAAACTCGTATCACATTGAAGCTCCATCCTTTGCTCGAAATATATCGAAAAATTGGGCAAAAACGTTAACTTTTTCACCCCGAAATCGACAATTTTCGACCGGGGGGGGGGGGGTCAACAAAAACGGTCCTCTCGTGACAATGACCGATTCTACGCATGCCTCAGATGACGTTGTGACCTGATTTACTTTAAATAGTTGAAAAACCGAACAAATTTTGTGAACGTCGCCTTAGCTCAGTTGGTTAAGGCCTTGGTTCATTATCTAAACGTTTTAGGTTCGAATTGTGGTGTGAGATTTTTAAATTTTAATATTGAAACAGGCTTATTTAAGCCATTTTTTACGTGTTGGTTTGTCTGTTTTCATCGTTCGTTTGCCTTACGTTAGTTTTTTTTGTGTTTTTTTCCCCCGCTTAGTGTTAACGTTGTGTTTTTTTTTTTACTTCGCTTATAACAAACAAACCTACGTCGCCGTCGTAATGCTCGATGATTTCCGGCCACGCACCTGTCAATTTGGTTCTTAAATAAATTCAAACATCTTTCACTAACTCATTCTGGCTGGCCGATTTTATTTTCAAACTTTGCCTCAGGGCTTCAGGTTCGATCCTTTCTCCCCCCTCCCCCCCCCCCCGGATTCTTTTTTATTTAATACCACACACACCTCCAAACACCCGGGCATCGCCGGGTAACCCCCGCTAGTTTATTATAAATCAAAATCAGTCTATTGATTAAAATATATCTAAATTGTAAGGAATAAGATTAAAAGTTAGAAAACGCGTTGTTGCTATTGATAAAAATTTGAGTTGATTACAATGTTTGAATCCAAAATGATAATCAACTTTTATGCATCATACGAATGTCAGAACATCCAACCTTTTCTCTTTAACAACGTATTTTTTTTATTTCTAAAAAAAATAAATTAACCAAATCAATCATAATTTAAAAAAACTTTTTTTTAATACTTATTCTTTGACACTTATCAAGTTTTATTACTTTTATAGATTATTTTATACTTATTATCTTTCCATTCTTTTAACCCAATTTAGGTCCGCCGTCAAGTAAATACAACCTGGAAGTTAAGAAATGTTTATACGGTAAGTTTTTTTTTTTTAATTCAAGTTATTTCTTTCATATTTTTTTCTCAAAAAAAAAAAAATCATTTTATTTTGTATTTATGATCAGTTTTCATTTCATGATTGTTCTTGTTGGATATTCGTGCGTGAATGGCTAAATTTGCATGTTCGTACGATCTCGGCCACTATCTTGTATTTCATTTTCTTTCTTCACAGGAAGCTGCTTTTGAATGAATTGATGACCATCATCATCATCATAATAATCATAAGATCTGTTTTACGTGTTGTGATGCGTTGAAATGTTAAATTAATGTTCATTTGCTGCTCTTCCAGTTAGATTGTGTGTTACTTTGTATATTTTTAAGACCCTTTTTTTTTTTTTTTTAATTTATAATTTCCGTGTCTACCAGTCATGATGATTCATATGTTTGGATGCATTTCAGCACTATTTTAGTTTATTTCATAATCCCTGCCTTCTAACTTAAGACTAACCATTCAAAGCCTTGACCATCTAATACTATGGTCATAACGGTTTGACCTTTGTAACCTTTTACAACCAGCAATGGAAAGGGTGGTATTTCAGTCTTTCATTGGAAGCAAGTTCAATTCCTATTCTAATATTACCTCCCCTCCCTCTCCTTTTTGACATTATTTTGCTTATTTATAGCAAACCAAAAATTATTTTTTGTAATTCTGATAAAATAAACAAAAATGATACTTGTACTAAGGAATATTTAAATGTTGCATAGCTTATTTTTATAATCAATAATTGGATTTAATTTCCATTATTTAAATGAGTGATGACAAAACTTGTGACAATAGAAGGCTGACATTAAGTGAAATGTTGATAGAAATTTATAGAGGTGATAAAAGGATTGTTTGAATCCATTAATACAGTACGTGTGTGTGTATTTCTAGCAATGGGAGAAAGGCAATTCGGATGCAGCTGATTCAGCAGAAGTAAAATTTCTTACTTCTGGGTTTTAAAAATCAAATTTCAATAGAATCATCAAGTTCTGTGGATTGGAAATGCGTGTTGATTAGCTAAGAAAAAATTAAATGCAAATTCTTATATACCGTCGCAAGTTATCGACATGGTGTAATCTAGATGAATCCAAAAGAAATTATTGGAAGATAATTTGGGTTCTGTGATTTTATTTCAATTTTTTATTATTATTAAAGATTAAACACTAAATGAAAAGTTTATTCAAAAAAAAAATAAATTTAAGAAATTTTTTTTTTTTACTTGCCAAGTATGTTTTGTTTTCAAAGTTAATGTTTTGCAAAATAGAGCCTGATCAGTGAGGTGTTTTTCTTAATTGTCATAAAATTTTAACTTAATGAATTTTTTTATTATTGGATGTGGGCAACAACTAAGAAGCACCAATATATATATATATATATATATATATATATATATATATATATATAAACTTGTTCAATTTTAAATTGAGATAGGGTATTGTTTTTGCAAGTTTAAGATGCAATTGTTCAATGATTTTTTTTTTTTTTTTTTTTTTTTACATGGTGGTCACCAATTATCAAGGCCCGGAAGCCACTCGGGGATAAGGGTTATTGTGTGTACAGTAAGAATTGATAAAATGTCTTACTTAAGGGGGCAGTCCTTCAGGAATTTGTTTATGTTGGACTTGAAGACATCCAAGTTGTAGTCAGGTGGGAAACAGGCATACGGAAGAGTTCCACAGGCATGCACTTCTAAGAAAGAAGCTTTGTTCATAGAATCTATGTTTTGATTTAGGCACAGATAAAGAGTGGGGAAAATTATTGACAGTGGTTTCAGCTAGACGGGTGTTTATCGTGAAAGATTGGTGAGGGGAGAGCGAGAGATTGGAGCTCAGACGAGCACTTGCCATGGAAATAATGATAAAGCAAAGACAGGCTCACAACGTCTCTTTTGTGGGAGAGAGGCTGCAGGGAAAAGAAAAGGGTATTCTCTACTAAGCTACGAAGTCTATTTTGTACTTTGTCAAGGCAGGATAGGCAGTTTTTAGCAGCTCCTGCCCAGATGTGGAAGCAGTACTCCAGCCTTGGACGTACTTGGCTTTTATATAAATAGAGAATTGCATCAGTAGTGAGATATCTTCTGGAGCAGTAGAAGGATCCCACCATTTTCCCAGAGACCTTGGCAACAGACTTGATGTATGTGTTCCATTTCAGATTAGGAGTAACGGTCAAACCCAGAAGCTTGTCAAAACATGGAGCCTCCCCAAGAAAAGAGCCATCCATTTCAATTGATGCCAGATGGGGATCAGAGCGCTGATGATGTAAAGATAGGAGTTTGGTTTTAGATGCATTAAAAGTAACCAGCAACCTCTTCCCCCACTGTACCACACGTCCAAGATCAGAGGAGAGAGATCAAAGAGAACTTTGTCTATTACGGCCTTTGATGTGTTGCCATAGATGGTTGTCATCAGCATAGATGTCAACGAATGATTTAAGTATATGTTTTGGGAGATCATTGATGTAGATCAAGAAGAGAGTTGGGCCCAGAATGGATCCCTGAGGGACTCCAGCATTAATACTGTGAACCTCTGATTTCTGCCCATCAACCACTACTCTTATGAGCTTATCAGAGAGAAATGATTTAATAATTGAGAAAACATTTCCTGGAGATCTTGTGAAGTAGGCCTTTATGCCATACCTTATCGCAGGCCTTTGATATGTCAAGAGCAATTGCCCTAGAAAGGAAGCCTTTGTCGAGAGATTCACTAATCCTATGAGATATAACCGTTAGCACATCTGTAGATCGAGCAGAATGGAAACCATATTGCATGTCACTAAGAAGGTTATTTCTGCTGAGGTGGTTGACTACTTCTCTATTTGATATGGATTCCAGTAACTTATTGTACTGTACTGAGAGGAAGATGACTTATCACCAGAATCCTTAAATACAGGGCATACTGATGAGGTTTTCCATGGTGTTGGAAAGCACTTCTCCTTAAACAGATTAAACAGTTTTGTAAGTATGGGGGCAACTTCTGGTTGAAGCTTTTTCAACACTACAATTGGAATGCTGTACTGGAATCAAGATTCTTGATTAGTTTGGCGACATCACACACAGATATTTGTATGTTGTATAGCATGTTGCCTGTTATAGTAGGAAATACAGGGAGTTGATGGCCATTGTCGCATAGGGTAGAATTAGCTGCAAAGTTCTTGGCAAATAGTTTGGCCTTGTCTGATGCTGACGAGATGACCTCAGGTCCATTGATGATGATTGGGATAGAACGCACGTTTCTGTTCAGGATCCTGTTTGCTATTTGCCAAAACTGGTGGGAACCAAGCCGCTGCTCAGCTACTTTGGATTTAACGGACTGGGCATATAGCTCTCTTGCATTTTTTATTATTCTTTTACAGTGGTTGCTAGCAGTCCTGAAAGCAGCTTTAGTCTCAGTACATCTATTACGTTGGTAGCTATGGAAAAAGTGATTTCTGTGCGCGATGGCAGCAGCACATTCTAGGGAGAACCATGGCTGGCTGTTAGGTTTTTGTTAGAATTTTTTGGATGGTACGAATCGGTCTATGCCTACAATTAACCATTCGTTCAGGTCTGATACTATAGAAGGCACATCCTTTTTAAACATGAAATGCAGAGGTAGATCAGATACAAATGTACGGAAACTCTCAGTCAGCCATAGAGTATCAATATACAGTACGGTGAAGAGGTATGTCTGTGAAGACTTATTACATTTCATTTTTCTCTTAACTGATACAACTGAGTGGTCGGAGGATCCCAGAGGAGATAGAACGGGACATGAACATAGCTCAGGGGAAGTTGTGAGAAAAAGGTCTAGAAGTCTTGCATACTGACCAGTAGTATCGGGCACACAGGTGGGTTCATGAACAATCTGGGTGATTTTTTAACCATACAAACATTTTCAAATGTTTTATCAGAATTACACGGGGATCATCTTATGTTCAACTTGTAAAACAAACCTCTACTTCTCCTTCTCAAAATTAACAGTAATTTTTTTAATCTGCAAAATTGTTATTCAATAGTTTTGCAACGATTTTCTTTCAAGAATTTGTAAAAAAAAAATTGTGGTTTCTGTAAGATGAGTGCAGTGGAATTGCTGGTAAGATGCGAGATGATAACCAGTTTGTAAGAAGTTAAGATAATGAAGCTGTGTAAAATAGTGCACGTGAGAGCATGGGAAAGTATCAGCAAAGGATAGCTGGCTTGTGAAGAGATTAGCAGCAGCAGCAGCCGAAAAAAGCATATATGCAAATTAGAAAGTGTGCGTGAGAAGAAAAAAAGAAAAAATGCACCACGTGGTTGAGAGAAAGAAAGTCGATGTCAAAGAAAAATGGACATGTAAGATGCAAGTTGATAACCAGTTTGTGTGCAAGAATTTAAGATAATGAAAATGTGCAGGAACTCGTATATAAAGTATATTTGTGTAGCAAAGCTATTGAGGTTGTCAAGAATTTTTCTTGTTACCTTTGTGATCCGATTGGAGCATAGAGTGGAACAAGTACGATTGCGATTGCAAGAGTTGAGAATGGATGGAATAAGTTCAGAGAACTTCTGCCATTACTAACCAGCAGAGTATTATCACTGTTGACAAAGCGTTTGTATGCAGTGATCATGCATGGAAGTGAAAACAGTCAGTGAGAGTTGAAGACATGCATTGCATGGAGCAAAATTATATGAAAATTGTATGATGGATATGTAATGAGTCTTAAATACAGACTTAATTCTGATGTCGTCATAGGAAGATTAAATCCGGACGATAAGATGATATGTGTGCAGAAGATTTTGATGGTATGGCCATGTTGAAAGAAGGGGTGAAAGTTATTGGGTTCGTAGATGTAGAACATTTAAGGTAGCAGGGTCAGTTCATAAGTAAGACCATGGAAAGCATAGGATGAGTGATAAAAATTGACTTGATAGAAAGATAAAAACGTGGCCAGATAGGTTACTTCAGAAGTCAATTTTTAAAAGCCGTCCAATATATACCAACATAAAAAAAATGGATTTTAAACTAAATATGAAGATAAACGTGGTTAAAACGTTCTCAAATCCATTCCATTTTATGTTAAGCTTGCATAGTAAACTTAACTCTAACCTTTTTAAATTGAATAGATTGATTTAAAAAAAAAAAAAAAAATTTTTTTAAGTGAAATTAGTGTTTAATTTAATTTAATTGATAAAGTTTAATTTTCAAGTTGTCCATTATTTTTATTTTCCCATAAAAAAAAAAGTTTGTAAAAGTCTAGCATAAATAATATTTTTTATATTACAAACGTTTTTGTATCCATTGAACAAAATAATTTCAAAAAATCAGTTAAAAATAATTTTAGTTTTTTTAACAATAAAAAAAAAAAATACAAAACCAATCTCAAACGTTTGAAAATGCAAAAGAACATAAAATGTATATCACGTTAGAGTTCTTTCTTTTCTTCATTTTTTTTTTTTTTTTTTTTTTTTCCAAGTGTGCATCATCCACACTCACTGATGGGCGTCCGTCCAGGTAACTGGTTAGTTGCACGCGTCACAGATCTCGCTCCACATCTTTAAGAAACTTTATCATGCAGCTAAACTGCAGAAAGCTTCCATGCTATACAATCTCTCTGCAACGTTTCTTGTCAAGGCAACTTGAGTTGGCCTCTCACCTGCCTTAGGGACTTACAAATCCCGATCGTTCTACATGTCCATATCAGCAAAGCCTTTTTTCTCTATTAGCTGTTTCATCAAATCTTGTGACCATACAATTGTAATATCGTCAAGTTTCAAATTGCAAATTTCTTTAATCATTGTCTTGTCATTGTGGTAACTAAGAAAACTTCAATCAAAATGGCGACATTCATATGTGCAAATTCAGGTTTGCTTTTATCAAGTTTTAGTTTTTCACGCGTTCTTAAAAATGTTTCAGTGATGGTCAGTTTCTTAAGTGTTTTTCTGAATTGGCCACCCTTTTTCTTTGATTTTTAAAGACAAGCATTATGCAATAATTACATTATATAAATTATGTTACAAATATTATGAAGCATATAAAAAATACCAGAAACACTGTTAAAAAAATGGAAAGTAAGTCATAAGAAAAAAACTTGTGCTTATGGTTTCTTTTTAATTTGTTTTGGTAAGATTATTGAAATCACATCGACTGTTTGATTGTAGTGATTAGGAATTGTTTAGTTTATAAATTTTGTCAACATCGAAAAATATAAGCAATATTGCTGGGAAAAAAATGTGAAACAAAAAATCCAGATATATCAAAACTTATGTCGTAAGTAACAGGTGATGATGTGATGTTCATGTAAGTGTTTTCAATTTTTTATGGTTTTATTGCATTAAACACTGAGAATTATTGCGTTGAAATTGGATTAAAAAAACTTTGTCAATCGTCAATTAATCGGATATTAGTATGAATTTTGCGAAATGTAAATTCAGTTTAATGTGAATTGTTTCGATTGTTCAAACTATTGTTTTCATCTTGGATGTTATTTTATTATTTTCGGTGATGTAATCTCGATTCCAACTTTCTTCAGGTGCATCTTCTCAAATTCAGAATCTGCATGGAATTTTGAACAAAACACTTTATTTAATTCACGGAGCCACTTTGCTCTTATTCCGCCAACCATAAAGTAGAATTAAGTAATTTGTGATTTGCTCGCACTAAGAATTGAACCTTCCATCTCTATAAAAGTGTTAAAGTAAGAGAAAAGTTTTTGAATGACTTTTTTTTTTTTTTTTTTAAATAAGATAAAGCTCTTTCTAAACATCAACGTCACAATCACGTTGACACACTGGTTCTTGCCAAATCACTGAAGTTAAGCAACGATGAGTCTAGCCAGTACCAGATGGGTGACAATTTGGGATGACTAGGTGCTGTGTGTACCTCACCAGGTTGGTATCTGAGAGCGTTTAACTCGCTGGGGGAGATACGCCCCCAAATCAAGACAGAAAGCAACAGGAAACTACCGTCTTTATTTGTCGTCCTTAGATTACCATGGCTCTACAATTTGGAGAGCCGTGGTCACTGACACTGTTAGCAGGGTTGCATGCAAACATCAAAAAATATTAACACTGAAACACTTCATTATTTTTACGGTTGATTTTATCAACGAATGCTGATATTCAAAAGTGCTTAAATTAAATAATAGCCAACATTCCAAAAAAAGAAGTATTTAAACTGTTGAGTAGAAAATCATTTAAACCGTAAAATTCTTAACAAATCCTTGTGTATTAAGATAGAAAGCTGTTTAGCTCACTCCCTCTCTCAACGTTCATAGAAAATTTTGATCAACCAAAAGACTCCCTGACAATGCGGAGTAAGAACAGTTCAATATAAGTAGAAATTTTCAAACCACTTCATCATACAGCACAGAATTTTTTTTCTTTTACTAAAATTCACTTAAGAAAAAAAAAGATGAGGAAAATATTTTTTTTTAAAGTTTTAACTTACAATATATGCATGATGAAATGTATCAAGTTTGAAAGGGAATTTTTTTTTTTTATAATTAACATTTTTATCTCGTTTTTTTATGCTAAGTGAACCGTTTTTCTTGTATTGACAGGGATTTGGTGTGACATGGTGTCGGACGATGGGTTTAATGTGTACATACTTTACATTGGTTGACTCTGGTCGCAGACACTTTCCGGAAACTTTCAAGCGTCCAATTCTAGGCCCATTTTTGGCCTCCGGCCTTGCAGCCACAATGTCCTGGTGGATTGTATGGCCATTGGAATACATGAAATGTCAAGTCCAAAGCGGTTATGGAAACAGGTTGGTCACATTCTTTCATTTCAGTAACATTTTTAGTTGTTATTTTTACTAATAAAATTAAGCTGAAAAATACTTTTTGCAACAATAAGGCAAACCTATCTAGATAGAAAAAAAAAAAAAGCTCTACATGGTTAAGAGGAGCAAACAATAGAATAAGTTAAGATAAAAAGTAAAGTTACATAGGAACTTTATTACATTATCAAGTCAATAAAAGTTACAGAGGAATAAGGGAGAAACCTGTTTAGGCCATAGCATTTTGAAGCTAAATGCTTCTCATCAGAAGAGAAAAGGCTGGCATTATACAAAAGTAAAAGTGAAAAGACAACACTGACTTTGAAAACATTCAAATTAGGATTGGGGAAAAAAGGTAAAAGAACTGTATAAAGCAAAAGCTAAAAAAAAAAAAAAAATCCTCTTTCTGTAATCCTTATTGACTTTATAATGTAATAAAGTTCATATGTGATTTTACTTTTTATCTTATTCTGTATTTTTATCTTTTACTAGACACACAGAGGACTAATTCACATGTAATATATTGATGCTGGCATTCTGTAGATGTTCAGCATAAATGGAGACGCTCTGATATTGTAGCTCTTTTGTTAAAACTGCAAAAGTATTTATCTAAGCTAGCATGAACGCCTGGCAAAGCCCAGTCATAAAGTATGCTTAAATATATTTTAATTCTTGGAGATTTCATATATATTATTATAGAGTTAATGTTCTTTCGATTTTTATATGTTATAAAGTTGCGATTTCAAAAATAAAAAAAAATATATCCATATGACTTGGGTGCATTAGCTTGAATTGAAATCGAAACCAAATGCTGAACTTTTTTTTTTTAATTTTTTTTTTTATACCTCATTAACTGTGCATGCTTTACTTGTTATTTTAATTTTTAATAAATTTGAGAAAAACAAGTTTATTTTTTAAACCTGAACCAGTTATAAAAATGATATTGCTTACATTATGAACGAGACATAAAAAGATAAGATTGTAAATTATTTTCTTGTGTAGGGGTTCCTTAGGACATCATTATTATTGGAAGAGTTTCACAAAAGTAAAAAGGTTAGGAAATGTTGTTCTATGCAGATTCTAGACAAATACCGGGTCCTGGATGAGTTGATGCTATTCTCACAAGAATATTTGGTACATTTGTTTATACTTTATCAAATTGACAACAGGTAAAAAATCCTGTATTTCAATTATTTAAACACTTATTTTTATTGTGGATATTTTCACAAGATTCCAGCCAATGGAATTTATGACCTTCTTTAGGTTAGATCATAAAAATAACAAAATGAGATTAGGTTGATTGAGATTGTTGGACTGACTTCCTCATCTTGGTTGTTATCGTCACAACGTTTCGGCCGTTTTGCCCTCCAGCCTTCATCAGGTGTTTTGTATTGAACTGGATAACTGTTTGTTAGGAGTCTCGAACCCAACCCTTTATTATTATTACGGGGGTACCGTCTCGAACCCAACCCTTTATTATTATTACGGGGGTACCGTCTCGAACCCAACCCTTTATTATTATTACGGGGGTACCGTGTTCGGACTCCAGCTAGGATACAGACAATTACTATGAGATGAGGTGTGCAAATAAAACAAATTATCATTTTTCAATTTTGTTATTAATAAGTTTTTTATTGGTCTCTCGACAAAGGAGGGATTGGATCTAGTAATTCACTCCTGTTCATCCATTCACACTTTTCTCAATAACCTCTCGTTGAATTTTTTTGAAATTTTGGATAAGCATTAGTCATGGTGAAAGTAAATTTTTCCCTCATGGAGAGGAACCCTGCATGCTCAACTTATTTATTCAAATGTCATTTAAAAAAGCAGCATCATTTGAAAGATGCACAAAAAACTTTACGAAGCATCAGGAAATTCAAAAGAATTGAAAAGAAATAGTTTGAACAAACTAAGAATGAAGAGATTTTCTTCAAGAAACTGGGGTTCATTTTAATTTAAAATATTTTTTTAGATACAAATGTAAAGCCATTTCCTTTTTTATTTTTATTTTTATTCAAAAAGTTAAAGAGCTACGAAGAAGGTAGTGGTACCATTAAAACGAGTGAACTTTTGTGCTCCAGAATTTATTTTTCTACATAGTCATAACTATTCTCAATGCATTTTTGCTAGAAATTCAATGACACATCTCTGCTTCTGATCCATGACAAGAGTTGCTTTCTAAGAATTTCACACTGTCAATATGTGTAACGAGAGATGAAACTTTCAGTCATCATAAGAATGTAATTTGCGATCTCTTCTGATCCATTTGTTAAAAAAAGAAAAATAGGAGGCATTCCAAAAGTAATGCCGCCTATCATATATTAAATTCTCTGAAAATGTTTGAATTTAAACAACTGATTCTACTTTTTCCATTATTAAAATTTCAAAATATTTTAATTTAAAAAAATAAGCATCTAATCTCTAAATAGCTATATGTCTGTCTTCATATTTTCAAACTATCTCCCCCTCGAAACTAAAAGTTGCAAAGCAGTGCTAGGGTCCTCAAATGATTGGATTTTTACAGACTGTTCTTTTATGGGTTTTTAGCCGGTTAAAATAGTTTTTAAGGGGTCAAAAATGGGTCAAAATTGAAAAAATATCGTTAAACTTTTTGTACATTCATCTTAGTTTATTTTTAATCAATTCATATGCGTGTCATGTTGGTACAGTGGTAACGTCACCAGTTTTGGATGCTGCAGTTTCGGTTTCCGTTCTAGCTGATGGCACCCAAATACTTGTTTTTTACTTTTGAAATCAGGACTTTATAGTAATCAATATGAAATCAGGGAAAATTAAAACATTTTTAATTAAAAACATATTTAATTAAAATATATTAAAAACATTTTTAATTAAAATATATTTAAATATATTTTAATTAAAATATATTTAAATAAAAACATTTTTAATTTAAATATAAAAACATTTTTAATCAATATATTTAATTAAAAACATTTTTAATTAAGATATAAAAACATTTTTAATTAAAATATATTTAATTAAAATATAAAAAAAAAAATTTCTTTTAATATAAATGATTACATACAATTTAATTTCCAAATGTATTTTTTTTATATTTGAATCATTTTTACATTCCTCAAATGTAATCCATGGACACACATCCTTGCTAACTAGCAGTCATCATAGCAATCATGACTTAAATTCACACGCTGCTACGATTGCTACAAAAAACAAAATTGTCTGAGATGTTTACTCACATATTGAACTCTGGTTAAATTGTTTGAATCAGGAAAATGAATTTGCAAATTTAATTAAATTTTTAAAAACATAAAAATCCAAATCCAGCATCTTTCTGCTCTCACAATTCAGCTACAGGTTAAATATTATTACTACCTTTAGGGATATTTCCTTTTGCTTATAATGACCTATTTCAATCTTTTTATCCTTTTCTTTATTACTGATGACTGGTGCTATACAATCTTTCTGTCTCCCATTATAGCTTAGTGTGATGCTAAGTCAAACTTAATATCTATTACAGCTTTATATTATAGACAAACATATTTCTATATGATGAAAACAGATGTAGGAAGTTTGTTGTAAAAGAAAAATGAAAATTCTGACTTCAGGAAAAAATGTCCAACTCTGGGGAATCATCTGCACCCCACTCCACCCAGCCTCTTTTGTATGTGTATTTTTTGCCATTTTTTATTTAACTTCCTTTATTTTTTGAAATTTATAAATAGTGAAAATAATTTACAACAGCTAAGTGATAAAAAAATATTCCAATTGTAATGAGACAAAAGTTCATAAAAACATCTTTAAATTTTTTTTTTTTTTTTTTCAATCGATTGCATCATTTCATCAGATTGTCAATTTCATAGGCAAACAATTTGAACTTGTAACTTCATCTGTTTTAGTTTTTGTACTTTAATTTCATTCAACATTTAAATTCTTTTCACAACTTTACAAGAAATGTACATCTTTTTTTATCTTTGTTATTAGCAAAACTATACAATCAAAACAGGAAGCAGTAATGCTTGTGAGAATGGTATTATGATAGACACTACATTACCCCCCCCCCCCACTCCCAGAAAAAAAAATTACTGTAATGCCTGGGAAGATGGTATCATGACATAAGATATTATATCAGCTCTGCTTCGCACACAAATGCATTATTGAATTGAGCACTAAAATACTAAACTGAATTGAAAATTTAAAGATATTATAACTAAAAGTAATAGTATAGTTTCGGCTTCAGACAGTTACTAAATCGTCATGTGTAATAGATGAGGGTTTGTTTTTTTTTGTTTTTTTGTTTTGTTTTTTTTTTTTTTCATTTAAGTTTTTAGGGATTAGGGACATAAAATGTGATTTACAACTACTATACCTACCTGTTTTTCATGAAAAACACTAACTTAGCAAATGAGATTTAGAAAGCTCTCTCTCTCTCATCTACTATTATAGAAAAGGAACATTGTGGGTCTGTGTGAGTTCATTCCCTATGTACTCGAAAATGGTTGTTGATTTTTATGAAATTTCATACAAAGGTACTTCACGTGCCTGGCAGTATTCTTAGATAGGTTTTGTATCGGAATGTCTTTGATAAGTATTGATAATCAAAAAATCTGGTAAAAGAAGGAACAGACGATTTTGACCAAAGTTAACACCTTTAACAGCCTAACATCACAAGTGCTTTTGAGAAGTTTTATTAGCACATAAGCAGAAAAGCCTGGCATATGAAATCAACAGTAGGTTCTTTAAAATGACAGGGGCACATTCGAAATGAATATTTTCTGTTTAGAACACAATTGAAGCATGATACTGGAGTTATTCATTTTTAACTTTAATTCAAGTCATTATATATACAATAGGTTCTCTACAGTGCAATTTTGACTACAATTTGTTGTGGAATAAGTCAGTGCAGGCATGTGAAGCTTCGTCCTAGTGCACCGTGCACCACGATGCATCTCCGACTAGAGCAGTCAATCAATTTAATTGAAAAATGGGCGATTTCACCGATTTCGATGACAATAAAAATATGGGAGTGTGAAATATTTGTTTATCATCATTCAATCCCAGGCAACGTCAAGTCTCCCTGCTAGTGTGTGTGTGTGTGTATATATATATATATATACTAGCAGTTCCGCCCGGCTTTGCTCGGGTCCTATGTACTGTTCATAACGTTATGTGCATATGTATATATTAAAAAGTGTGAATATGTAAAGTAATGCCTTTCTGTATAATAGTCTTCCTTAACTACCATAGAGAAAAGACAGACATTTTCACTTTTATAGATAGATAGATTGATAGATAGATTGGATGCAATATATAGGAATGATTTAAAAAGTATATAAAAAAAAAAAGACTCATGCGCCACCACCGAGAATTGAAACCAAAACGTTCAGCTCACGATTAATTTTGCCTCTGCCGTAAATGACTGGGCTATAAAAACATGTTTACTGCAAGGCTAAAAATTAAAACATGAACCAATACCTACTGCGCTATGCATTCGTAATGCCGGCGTTCGCGTTATGCATTCATAATGCCGGTGTTCGACCATCACCTGGCAAATTTCATTTTTTTTAATCTTCACACTTTTGCACCGATTTTTCCGGGCTAAAACCTAAATATAAAGTTTTGCATGGATTCAAATACCTTATATATGAAGTTTCTGTAGACCAAAAACTCTAGGAGGAGTTTGGTAGGCAAAATTTGTTAAACAAAAATATATATGTATACATAAATATATATGGAAACAATTTTGTGTTTACTATAAACATTTTACACAAATATTATTCAAGTATAAATCATGTAGAATATCTGCATGAATATAATTACACGTAATAGTTAACTAAAGATGATTATCCCATAAGAAAACCGAAGCAACTAATAGGGAATTAATTAAAATGAATGTTTAAAAGAAGATGCAAATTAGCTAGATCTTTTGCTAGTGAATGCAATTCCACAACCCATATATAAGAAAATTGTATTTTCTTTTTAAATAAATAGAAAAGAGGGTTTTTAATATGAATATCAATATACACAAAAGTAAAACAAATTTTTAGGAGTGTGTGTGTGTATATATATATATATATATATATATATATATATATATATATAATCTCAAACATGGATCTAATATAACACACAATACAAATATTTTTCGGATTTATGTGTTCATGTCCTTTTATTTTTAAAAAGTTCCTATTTTTCTGAAGAGTAAGGGCGGAAAATATTTAAAATTGACATAATTTTACAATTGTTTCTGTGCTACGAAACAGGTGCTATCAAAAAGTGGATGTTTTAACATGTTGAAAGAAATAAATGGTAAGATAATCTCTTGGAATTTGGAATATAGTTGTTTTGTCATATATTTGTATATGCTCTGTAGTTGCATTTAACATACATCGAACTTCATAAATAAAAGGATTTGTATAAATAAAGAGTAAAATATAATTGTAAAAGCTTATTTTTCCCCATATATATATATATATATATATATATATATATATATATATATATATATGATGGGTGTACAATAAGTAATGCTCCTGACCAACTTCCCATAACAGTAGAGCGACATAACTTGGCACAGTTATTAGTCTTTCTCTACATAGGAACCACCCAGAGTTATGCATTTCTCCCATCGTTTGATGGAGCTCTGGAGACTGTTTTTGTAGAACACCCCAGGTTGGTCCTCCAACCACGACGTGACTTCAGAAATCAAGGCTGCATCATCTGGGGAAACTCTTTCCTTTCAAAAACAACTTCATGGCTGGGAAAAGGTGAAAGTTAGAGGGTGCAAGGTCAGGAGAGTAGGGAGGATGGAGGAGGATTTTATAACCACACGCGCGTGCTTCTGATCTGGCGACATGCGAGTTATGGACCAAAGCGTTGTCCTGCAGGAGGAGGGTACCTTTGCTGATCTTGCCCCGCCTCTTGACTTTCCATAGACTTCCGGCCATGTTTGAATTCACGATGCCAGCGTTTTACAAGGTCATATGATGGGGCATTATCACCATAAGTTTCTTTCATTTCATCAAGTCTCCTGTGGTGTGCGTCCTTTCAAATACAAAAACCGGATCACTGCTCGACATTCAACAGGCTCCATTTCACACCTGACTCAGTTCAAACACCTGTAAAACAGAAACCACAATTAGTTCAAAGCTGTAATTTGCCACATAACCCGTAGAGATATAAATCATTGCACATACATAATTTAAGCTAGATTAGACAACTGGAAGTTGGTCAGGAGCATTACTTATTGCACGCCTCTCGTAAGATGAATTAATATTTAGGTCTTGTTTTATTAATTTTAGATTAAGGTGGAGAAATGTAAGTGACGCAAGATTAAATGAAGGCTATGAAATATGACACCTAAATCTATTTCTTACCAGCCAATATGTTCACCTTTGATGTGTAGCAAAATACATTCGATTTAACTGTCTAGCCCAAATAAGCATATTACATCTATAAGTGACTCTGTTATTGAGCACTGTTATATAAAAACGATGATTTACTGGATTAACATTTTTGAATAAAACTTTATCAGAATTCTGTCATACGTATATAGAAACTCGATCTAAGGATAACAAACCTTCAATTTAACTTTGTAACCAAAATATTTGTCTGAATAAAAATTGATATTAAATCTATAGCTCTGTTTGTTATTGAACACTATTATAGTAAGTAATGATTCATGGAAATATATTTCTGTGCAGATAATACAAACTCAATTTAAGGATCACATTATTCAAAATTTCATCAGAACTAAATTTAAAATGTGTCATCTGGGATGCAACTTTCCAGTCATTCTCCCCCACCCTCCACCTACATAGACCTCTTCCCTCAAATTAGAAACACTTGACAAGATTGGCATGCAGATGAAATTGTAGCGAAGAGAAATAGGAAAAAGGATAGGCAAAGAATACTTTTTATTGACAACAAACAAATATTTTTTAAGATTACAAATTTGTTTGTGTGGAAAACATACTTTTTTATTTTATTTTTATTTTTTTTTTAAAGAAAATTGTGCACTGTATCCGACAAAGCAATCACGTTGATGCACTGGTTCTCGTCGGATCACTGAAGTTAAGCAACATTGAACCTGGGTGAACATTTTGAAATTCCAGGTGCTGCAAACTCTCCGTTTATCTCAGCATTGTTTCCAGTCATCTAGTACTCCTTGCCACTTGACTCTTAAGCAGTGCCGATTCAGGGGGAGGTTGGAGATTGCGCAACCCTTGCCTCACAATTACACATGCAGCTGCCCTTACAGGGAGTATCCATTGTCTTTCAAGACTGAACAGATGCAGTATATGTATATTTCATGCTTAGATTTAAGAAATTTAGTAAAACAATATGAAAAAACGCACCTATTTTTGTTCCCCCGACAAAAGGAGGGTGAACCTGTAAATTCACCCTTGTCCGTTTGTTTGTCCGCATTTTTCTCAATAACTACGCCTTCGAATTTTTTTAATATTTTGCACAAACATTAAACATGATATGAGTAAAAAAGTAACAGAACGGATTTTCCGGGAAAACTCTGGTTGCCTCCTTAGGGGTGCCTTTCGGGTTAAAATAGCTAAAATTGACATTTTTGTGCTTATTAAAAAAAATTTGATGCCTTGGATTTTTATAAAACTTTCTGAAAAGTTGTAGCTAACTGATTTCTATATAATTTTGTTTGTGTCCCAGGGGCTCTTTTAGGGTTAATAAAAACACTCCATTTTTGGGACTATTTTACCATGTTTGTCCAAAATTTTCTGTGTATGTCTATTTAGCAGTTTTGCATGGTGCTGAATTCAAATTTAAATATGTTAAGGCCTTGGGGGCTAAATTGAGGCGGGGGGGGGGGGAATGATGGACTTGGTCATTTCATTTTTTGTATGGTGCAGAACTTAAATTTACATATGTTAAAGCCTAAAACGGCACAGTTTGTTCATTTTCACCAGGATTTGACGTTCCCAAGGGACTTTGGAGACTAAAGGAGGGGGTATGGGCAAATGCTGAACTTAGTCATTTTTTTTATTTTTTTTTATATGCCTCGTTCACTGTGCACTCACGGGGAACCATGCATGCTTCACTTATTTTCTTTTCGTTTTTTTAAAGTAGTTTTAAATATAAGACTGAATTGATGAGAGTTGCATGATTCATGCGAATTTTAAATAGAGAAAATTTGTTACGTGTTTGAAAAGCTTTTTGATTACTTCTAGTCATACATAAGAAAATACTTTAAAAAAATAAATAAATAAAATAAACAAATGTTCTTTGATGACAGGAGAATATAGAAATGTTTTCTTTTAATTTGCAAGCTGAAAAGAACCATTCTAACTGGAAAGCGTGTTTAAGGGCTTTAAAATTATTTCCAAACTTTTTTGAAGTTGTAGAAAGTAGATTATATATTTGCTCGAAATATTATTACTGTTAAAGGTAACCTTGAAAAACCTAGCAACTTATTGAGCCCAAAATTAAAATTATTTTTTTATCAGTTTCCTGAGTTTTTGACATATATTTAAATCAAATATATTCCATATATTTATCAAGTTTACAGAATTCCAAAGAAATATTGAAGCTTTTAATTTTTAATTTCAGTCATAATTTTTATCTAATAGATCTCATACGTACATATCATATTAAGTAACACAAGATAATTATGCATACATTTTAAGTTTTGTATTTTTTTTTTTTTTAACAGAAACTTATCCGTGCTGGAACGCATGAGACTGATCATCAAGGAGCGTGGAGGTTTCTTTGCTTTATACCGTGGTATTTGGCCTGGAACGATCCGAAGTTTTCTAGCCAACGGAATTAGCATGATTGTCATGGCCAATGCACAGAGGAAGGTCACTGAGTGGGGACTTCGAAATTAATAAAAACAAAATATTTGCTTTTTGGTTTTCCAACTGATTCTTCAAAAATATTGAGACTTTTTTAGATCTGACTTGAAACGTGCACGATGTTGCATGTTTTGTGGGGAGCATGCTGCGGACGACAGGTTGGTGATGGGAATAATATTTATCAAAAAGAAAGGATCGCTCAAGAAATTGGTTAGGCTCTTTAAAAAAAAATAATGACTTCTTGAAAACTAGTTTATGCTGCAAAATTAGACCACTTGAAATTTTACAAAATTAATGTCCACTCCAGATAAGACTCCCTGATCAGTCAGGTTTTATGTGCTTAGATGAAACAGCCGATAATTTTCAAGTGGTCTTGTTTCGGTCCGGCTCTTGGTATAGTCAGGAATTTAGGTAGACCTGTCTGTTCTGTCTGTTATTTTATGTTCAGTTGAGAGTGAGTGTCATTCTGATTGCCAGCTTGTCGTCTAGTAGAGAAACCAAGTATCATTGTAACTTCACAAAATAAAACATTGTTATTGTTTAAAAAATCAGAGTTGTAAATTTATTTTGGAAGGGAAATCTATGTTACAGTACTGACAGACCAGATGATTGATTCTACAGCCAGTGTTAAAATCCACCATTGAATTCAGACGGAGAAAACGAGCAGACGATGACAACCTGTGCAGTGAATGCAAACGAATTGTAAAAACATCTGAAACCTTTTACGAAAACACGAACACTAAATTTCCCTTTTATATCGAGTTCCTTCGATGAGATCATTTTTTTTTTTATAACAAAAGGAGTTAATAAGAAATATTCTGTTTCTTTGTTACGACCAAAGTCTTTTTGTCAAAAAATGTTACTTTTAAAAAAAATTTTTTTTTTTTCACCAACGAATCAAACATTGCCAAAGTATTTTTCTTTGCAAATAATTCACCAGGCCAAAATGGACTCGAATATAAGGGTTAATAAGATGGATTGTAAGTTGAATGATTATGAATATTGTGAGAGGATTTAAAACAATGAATGAAATAAGCAAAAATTTGACTACGTAGTCATTTTTTTATGACAAATATTTGTTGATATTAAATGTGGAAATGATTGTTTTAGTCTACAGGAAAGCAGTCTCATAGTAATGTTTTCCATAGATAAGTTCTTGGAGAGAAACTTTGTGGAAATTCCACTTGATGTCTATGGAAGAAGGACAGTTCTTTGCAATTGTGGTAAAAAGATGAGTTCATGTTGTGAACATCATACAAGAAGGAGCCCAACATTGGAGCTCAGTTGAACACCTTCCATGGAAATAAGAGCAGAGAAAGACTAGCAATATCTCTTCTATATGGCACATAAAATTTATTTATATTCAAATAATGAATTATTTATATCTCTAGTTTTTTCTTGGATATTGTTTTGTAAAATTCATTTTTGGATGTGATTAAAGAGAAAATGAAAATGTACTACCCTAAACAGGGATTGAACCCATAACCTTTAGATTATGAGACTTTATGTTTAAAACAACATTTTGCAATTCAGTCACCCTTTGTTTTCACCTGTTACATCATGTACAGTAGTAATCATCATAAAAGATGCAAAGAAACACACGCATCTCACTATTACGTTTATTAATGGGTTCGTCTTTAATTGTTGGGATGTGTGATTACCTTAATGGATACTGTCACCGTTTATGGAATGTGCTTTAATAAGTTCAAATCCTACTGGATCCTGAATCTATCATTTATGTGCACACTAATTCTTTTCTAACATAGTTGTTAACATGTAGACTCCGTGGCAGGGAGCATAAGAGGAAAGAAATAACACTCTGTGATTTCTCGTCTTGGCTGTGTCATCACCCACGTCTCTAAAATCATCATCGGAATACGCACACATTCTTTTTATAACCTTTTTCCTTGCCGTGATGTCACCTTGCACACGGCTGTATCAGTTACATTACAAGAATTTGTTTACATTGGATTTGACAGTTGCAAGAATTTGTTTACATTGGATTTGAAAATATAGTCAGCAAGTAGCTGTCTGCGATAGTATATTTTTATGAAAGAACATTGCTTATGGCAGTTCTGTTTTAGTTCTAGTATAAAGTAGAAGGGGAAAATTGATTATATTATTGATTATAGCAAGACGAGTTTTTGGTTTTGAATGTTTTTCAGAGAGGGACCATAGAATGAAACCAAGTCGCACAGGGGAGATGATGACATTAGGTTTTTGCAGCTCTTGCAAGGTGTCGACATCCTCCTACATACAGCACCTGGTATTCCTAAATGGTCACTCATCTGGTACTGACTAGGCTCAATGTTGCTTAACTTTGGTGATCTAATGAGAACCGATGTGTTAATGTGATTGTATTAGAGTAGAGAAAACCTAGCAAAGTCTTCTGTGAAAACAAGGCTGTCGTCCACTAAATTTCAAAATCAGTTTTGTACTATCAAGAACGAAAGAGTGTTTTCAGCTGCAGCTTTCAAGATGTGACAGCATTACTTCATCTTCGGATCCATTTGATTCTTATACAGGATTGTGCCAAGGGTGAGAGACTTTTTGAAGTCGCAGAAAGATCCATTTTTCCAACAACCTTGGCAACAGATTTGATGTGAATCTTCTATTTTGGGTCTAGAGTGAAGGTCAGTCCCAAACACTTATCAAGATGAGAACTATTCGTTCCAGTTGGGATGAAGTGAAGATCAAAGCATTGGTGATGAAAGGAGAGAAGCATTTTAGCAATAGTCAGCACAATTTGTTTTGCTTATTTTTTTTCTCTACGTCTACAGTTAAAGGGAAAATATTTGTGCTGCTGCTATTCTAATGGGTGTTTTAAGATCCTCAAAACTGACCTTTCACCTCTCCACCTTAAACTTTTAAAACCAATTCAAATTACCACCGGCAAAAAAATCTTTGTCAACAAAGATTTTTCCTCAATAATGAATCAAAAACCTTTAAATATTTTTTTCTATTTAAGAATTTCTAAAACTATTACATTTATTTCCTTGTTTGGTTGCACATAACTTTTGTTGAAAAAAATGGTGCTTATTTAGAATAACACTTGACAAAAAAATACAGAAAAACCTTTATGATGTACATATTCGTCACAGAACGAAGATGTCATATTCCAAAAATCATGTAAATTAATCAAGTTTTTTTTTTATAATTAAGAAATTCAAATTTTATAATTTTTAGCGATTTAAAGTTTTATTTATTCTGAATACAAACAAAATCTCTGTAGTTGAATTAAATTGTCACTTGAATTTTGGCAAAATTTAAAACTATATGGTCGCTCTCATAATTTTTTTTTTTTTAACTATTTAATCAATTTACAAGATTTTTGGAATATGACATCTTTGTTCTGTGATGAGTATATACATCATGAATATTTTTTGTATTTTTGTTTTTTAACTGAGTGTAATTCTAAATAAATAGCAGAAAAATTTATAAATTTTTGTTACAGATTATTTTTTTGAAGACTTAAAAAAACTTCAGATCTTTTATTCTTTTTCAGTAAAATTTTTTATTTTTATTTATTTTTTTTTTACATAAGCATCACCACTTATCAAGGCCCAGAGGCCACTCGAGAATAAGGGTTAAAGAGTGCACAGTAGTCAATTGGACAATATAGTAATTGTCAGTAATGGAAATTCAGTAAATTTAACTTGAGGGGAACGGCTTATCAAGAACTTGTTCACATTGGACTTGAAAACAACCATAATGTAGTCAGCTGGAAAGCAGGAAAACGGAAGACAATTCCACAGGTGTGCAATTCTAAGAAAGAAGCTTTGTTCATTGAATCTACGTTTAGGTTTAGGCACAGATAAAGAGTGGGGGGAATTATTGATAGTGTTTTCAGCTAGACGAGTGTTTCTTGTGAAAGTTTGGCAAGTGGGGGGGGGGACCATAGATTGAAGCTCAGTCGAGTATTTGCCATGAAAATAACGATAAAGCAAAAACAAACTTGCTACATCTCTTTTGTGAGAAAGAGGTTGCAGGGAAGAAAAAAGGACATCTATGAGGCTACGAAGTCTATTTTGAACTTTATCAAACCAGGATAAGTCCTTTCTAGCAGCTCCTGCCCAGATGTGGCAACAGTACTTAATCCGTGGATGAACTTGGCTCTTATATAGATAGAGAATTGCATCAGCAGTGAGATATCTACTGGATCAATAGAAGGATCCCACCATTTTTCCAGCGGCTTTGGCAACAGATTTGATGTACGTGTTCCATTTCAGATCAGGAGTAAAGGTCAAGCTAGAAGCTTGTCAAAACATGTGGCCTCCCTAAGACGAGAGCCATTCATTTCAATTGATGCCAGATGGGGATCAGGGCGTTGATGATGTAAAGATAGAAGCTTGGTTTTAGATGCATTAAAAGTAACCAGCCACTCCTTTCCCTATTATACCACGTGCTCAAGATCAGAGGAGAGAGAATCGGAGAGAACTTGGCCGTTTACGGTCTTAGATGTGCTAGGATAGATGGTAGTATCATCAGCATAAATGTCTACGAAGGATGTGATTTGGAAGATCATTGATGTAAATCAGGAAAAGAATTGGGCCCAGGATGGAACCCTGAGGGACTCCAGCATTAATACTGTGAGCTTCTGATTTTTGCCCATCAACTACTACTCTTATGAACCTGTCGGAAAGAAATGATTTAATAATTAAGACATTTCCAGTTACACTATAGCTGGAGATCTTGTGAAGTAAACCTTTATGCCATACCCTATCAAAGGCCTTAGATATGTCAAGAGCAATTTCCCTAGAAAGGTTGCCTCTGTCGAGATTCGCTAATCCTATGAGATATAACTGTAAGCACATTTGCTGTAGATCTAGCAGAACAGAAACCATATTGCATGTCACTAAGAAAGGTATTTTTGCTGAGATGGTTGATTACTTCTCTATTTGAAACAGATTCCAGCAACTTACTCATGACACACACAAGACTTATTGGCCTGTACTGAGAGGGAGATGAGCGATCTCCTGAATTCTTAAATACAGGGCAAACTGATGAGATTTACCAGGGTAATGGGAAGCAATTCTCCTCAAGACAACAAAATTTTATTTTTTCCAGTTTTTAAACTTAATTCTCTAACAGTATTCGTCTGATGGAAAAAATTACAAAGTTTCTTAGGGAACAATTTTTCTTTATTAATCAAACCACTTTTTATTGTTTAAATCTCAATATTATTAAAATCAAAATTTGTTATCATTATCAATCTCAATATTATTAAAATCAAAAATTTATTATCAATCTCAATATTATCAAAATTAAATGTTTTATCATTATCAATCTCAATATTATTAAAATCAAATTTTTTTATAATTATCAATCTCAATATTATTAAAATCAAAAATTTATTATTATCAATCTCAATATTATTAAAATCAAAAAGATTTTATCATCATCAATCTCAATATTATTAAAATCAAAAATTTATCATTATCAATCTCAATATTATTAAAATCTAAAAAATTTTTATCATTATCAATCTCAATATTATTAAAATCAAAAATTTATTATCATCTCAATATTGTTAAAATCAAATTTTTTATCATTATCAATCTCAATATTATTAAAATTAAATTTTTTATCATTATCAATCTCAATATTATTAAAATCAAATTTTTATCAGTCTCAATATTATTAAAATTAAATTTTTTATCATTAACAATCTCAATATTAAAATCAAAATTTATTATTATCAATTTCAATATTATTAAAATTAAATTTTTTTATCATTGTCCAACGTTTATAATAAAGAAATGATTTGTTTTGCTTTCCCTTATATCAATGCTGAATCCTGTCATTTTTTCTAAAAGATTTTCTGCTTCAAATTATTAATATTTTCAAATATTTATTCATGCTGTTTGTCCCAACTAGTAATACATTGTGTAAATTAATGTCTACCACCAAATATCCAATATCCATACCGAATCAGCACTCATTCCAGGTGGGTTGAACCGGCTTCCTTCAAAGGAGGAATTTTTAAAGGAATTTTCAAATTCACAAGCAATGGTCACTCATCTGGTACTGACCACTGTTAACGTTGTTTAACTTTGGTCTAATAAGAACTGGTGTATCAACATGATTTCTATGCTGTATACCAGATACGATCAAATGCATTTATATCATACTCACGACAGATTTTTGCAGGTACTACCATTCATTTTTTTTTTTTTTTTTTTTTTTTTTTTAAAATTACATTTTCACCCCAAACAAGGCACATTGGCACTTTGATGTAGGGGGCTAATATCAATGACATAATCTACAGGGGTACTATGTGGGGAGTTGAGCAACAAGATGTCGGTTCACGTTATACTTGAACTTCTGCATTTCAGTACAGTTGGGGAAACAGGAACCCGGAAGGGAATTCCAAAGTCTAGTGGTTCTGGGGAAGAAACTACTGGAGTAGAAGGCTCTCTTACATTTAGGGATCTCAACTGTGAAGGGGTGGGATTTAGCTGCTTGTCGGTTTGTTGGGGGTATTTATGTCGAGGGTGCTTGCAGTTCGTCGGAGCATTCACCGTTGAAGTACTTGTAGAAAAAGCAGAGGGATGCTACATTTCGTCGATGGGACAGAGGCTGAAGCTTAGATGACAGTTCAGGACCTATTAGGTTGGCAACTCTTTTGAACCTTGTCTAGGAGTTAGAGACTAGTAGCAGATGCACCAGCCCAAATATGACAACAATACTCCATACATGGGCGAATGGTGGCCTTATAGAAGTACAGAATACTTTCGGGCGTTAGTAGCTTTCTAGCACGGTAAAGAGAATCTACCTTCTTTGCAGCGGTCCTGGCAATGCTCTCAATGTAATTGTTTCAACTCATGTTTCCTGTGAACGTTAGACCAAGGAGTTTAAAAGATGTACTTTCAGATAAAGAGTCATTGGCCATTGCTATTGGTGGTAAAGATTTCTTGTAATTATTGAAGGAAACGAGTTTAGTCTTGACAGCATTGAATGCGACCATCCATTTTTGTCCCCATTCCACTAGATTGGAGGTCATTCTCTAGTATTTCTGCCATTTCTTTAGATATGTGTTCGTTGGTTTTCCTGTCATGTCTGTTAAATAATGTGGTGTCATCAGCATATATACCCATCTCACAGACAATTTTGTCGGGGAGGTCATTTATGAATATTGGGAATAATAGAGGTCCAAGGATAGACCCCTGAGGCACTCCCGCATTTATATCATATTGTTTAGATGTACGGCCATGGAGGACAACCTGGATTTTTCTCTTATCTAAGAAGGATTTAATTATGTTAAGTATTCTGGGTCAGAATAAATCCGTGAGTAATGGTAACTTTATTTCGAACGATCCCAAACTGGGATCACATCAGCAGATGTAGTTTAATGTGATTTGCAGGAAAAAATAATTTGTATGTATTTATTTATGGCAATAGATAAGACGGGCAGCCATAAAAACAAAAATCTGTGGGAACTAGCAAATCCAGATCAGAGAGAGGAAGTGGGGCTGGCTGGGATACACCATATGAAAAACAGCCAGGCCTTCCTGCATCATCATGTTTTTATGAGAATTGAAAGAATTTACTACACTGTGCCAATATTTACGTTATTCTATTGCTGTCAACATGTCTCTCCTCAGAAAAACAAAAATTATCGCTGAGGTCCCTAGAAAATAAGTTATCTTATGACTACATCATTTTGCAATACACATGAAAAAATTTGAATGACTTAAAATATCTCAGGGATAGCATACATAGAAATTGATGATCTGAGGTAGAATCTTTTTAATTATTTCAAATCTGACTAAAAATAAGGAAGTTATGGCTATTTTTGTGCTTTGCACATTTCGATAGTTTTCCCTCTATAAGACAATGTGTTTTGTTACATTTTTTTACTAGTTTTTCAGTAAAAATGTTAGACCTTTGTTAAAACAAAAGATTAAGCAATGAAACTTGCTGTATCAATATACTTTTGTATATGCCACTGATAATCTACAGAAGTGTATTAGAAAAAGTATATTCACAATATATTTACATAATTGTTGTCAGGTAAGAGAGTCTTGGCTGGAGAACATATCTGCTCTCGGCTCAGCCTTCAGTGGCTTCTGGTTAACACACACTCAGACTAACCGAGTCTTGCTATTTATGTGTAATATTATCCACATATGTAAATGAGTGGGTGCCACCACAACAGTTACATTTTTTTTTTTTTTTTACTAGTTTTTCAGTAAAAATGTTAGACCTTTGTTAAAACAAAAGATTAAGCAATGAAACTCGCTGTATCAATATACTTTTGTATATGCCACTGATAATCTACAGAAAGTAATGGTTTCTAAATAACTTGCAGTCAATGCACATATGCCGCAACAGCTTTAAAATACTATGTATAAAATGTTTTTAAAAAAAACAGAAGCTAAAGAAGTCAAACTTAAATTGTAACGCATCTTATGTACAAGAAATTGAAATCTAATACTAAGGTTGTTTAAAGATATTACAAGATTTCTTTTGTATTATTGGAGTTTAAGGACTTCTGCTAAATTGTCTCCCCAACTCTCAACCCCTGCTTCTCCAAAATATGCAATCATCCCATTTATAGGAAAAACAATAAAAGATTATATAAAATAAAAAATATTACTTCAGAATTTGAATGTAAAACATTTGATTAGTGTTTCTGGAGATTTTCAAAACATGGAACAAAAAAAATTCTAAACTGTTTGTTCCCGAACCTTCTCGAGCGCTATTTATAACTCAGTTATAATACGACGTTGGGATGTAATGATAGGCGACCAACTATTATAACTCTGAATGAAGGAAAACACAAGAAAACTCGAGTCGTTAAAATAACCGATGAACCAAACAAGATATAGAGATCTTTCTTGTTTTTCCCTTTTAATTAAGTAATTTATTATTTTTTATTATTATATAATATGTTAAGCATTTTTATTTTGTTATAATTAATATTATTAGTAATAATTATTTTATTATATCTATTTTTATTATGTGTTATTATTTGGATTATTAATATTATCTTTTGCGTAATAAATCATTATTTCTTCATATCATAAGAGGAAAATGTATCATCCCATGACAGTTGGCTTTCGGCAGCCTTGTAACTTTCTATTCACTTATTTTGTCTCACGTTTCAGAGCAATGTTTTTGACAAAGGAGGAAGAATTGCAGTTTTCTGAGTCAGAATCTATCCATCTAACACTTATTGTTTTTGACCTTGAAATAATATTTTTTATTTATTTTTTTTTGTAGCTCTTTACATCAAGTGGCTTCATAGCTTGTCTGAAGCGATTTCCATTAAAAAGTTTAAGTTCCATTAAGTCTACTGAAAAGATCAACGTTATAATTGGATGTAGTTAAGATATTCATCTCACGTATGTTCACAATATAAGTTGATAATTCTGTTTTCATATTTTCCAAGCAAAAACAAATTCGATAATCAATTAAAAAAGGAAATCAGGAAAACCTAAAGTTTCCACTAAATTTATGAAATTAGCAAACATAGTTTTTTTATTAAATTTATTTCAAACATTCATTGCATTTTTATGAATTCAATAAAACAAAATCAGCAAGAAAATGTAAAAATGGATTTTCCTTAGAATTTCTTCTTTTTATTAAGTGGCAACAATATCTTGTCCCTTGGAGATTGTTGACACATTGTCGGATTCATGGCTACTTTCCTTTCCAAATTAAAAATTGTCTGCTTCATTTCTGATATTCTACCTTCATAGCCTTCTTTAAGGTGATGCAATTTCTGAAATTTAAAATTTACAAAATGGATCCAAAATATAACAGAAAAAAAAAAAAATTAAAATTTAATTAATAAATATCTATTTTCATATGTTTTCTCATTTCTAGCCCTAAAAAGTTAATTCCGTTAATGTACCTATTTACTATGCCTCCCCACGGGACAGAGTTAGACACCAGGGTCGTTTTTTAACGTGGAGAAAAGGTACAAAAATAAAAATTGTCTCAGTCGTGAAGGATTTCTCCTCCACCGAAAGAGAACAAGAAATAGAAGTGCAGCATCTGAAGAACAGATACTACACTTTGATCTTGTCCCGAAGGCCATTTTACTTTATATTAACTTGTAATATTTTACAAAAATTTATTTCATTGTATATCATCGAAAAAAAAAAAAAAAAAGTGTGTTATATCATCTCTTTAATTAGTCAAGGATGAAAATGTTCTGTCGTTTATTTTCTTAAGAGGCTGATATATTCATAAAGATGACAATGATTTTTTTTTTATTTTAAGTTCAACTTTACTTTATTGGCCTAACTAATGGATGTCCATTCCCTTGAAGTGCTTTTGGTTGGAGTGTCTAATTGTCCCTAATTCTCTAGACCATATTTTATTTCTAATTTCATTAAAATTTTATCAGCAACTAAAATATAACTTCAAATCTTTTCGATGTCACATGATTAAAGCAACCAATCAACTATACTGAGATTAAATCAACTTCAACGCCATCTCTGCTCAGTTATATCAAACCAGTTTTTTTTTTTTGTTGCAGATCATCTACTAGTTAGCAGATTCTGTACAAATGCTAAAAGCAATAGGAGCCTTCTATCATGTCTGAAAATGACACAATGTTCAATGAGTGAGATCGGAGATGTGCCGCTGTACAACTCATGCTCTGTATCGATCCAAGTTATAACAACAGGCCCATTGCTAGCACTCAAAATGCAAATCTGGACAGTTCAACGCTTGAAGGCAGAGCTCAACAAAGTTTCCGGCCACAGTTGGGGTCTTTGGTGTGGTTTCAAGTGAGGGACACATCATGCAACCTCACATCTTCAAAGTGGACTTGAAAATCAACACCAAAGTGTACCTGGATGTGCTGAAGAGTGTGGTGATCTCCTAATGCAATCAAATGACGTTAAAAAACTTCTTTTCTATAGATTTTTGGGTGTGCTGAAAACGTATATCACATTCAAATTTTCCACAAATAAGTATTTTTCTCGATATCAAGCAAAAGTATGCACATGCTTGCATGTACAACAATGGCCACCACTTATAACATAAAAAGTTACGTTGCTTACTAGCTGGAAAAATACTTATTTGCGAAAAATTTAAATGCGATATTTGTTTTCGGCACAACCAAAAACCTCTAGCAAGTTTTTTAAAGTAGGTTTTGTGTTGGCCTACCAGGCCACAATTACCAAATTTTTTGTGGGTGGAAAGATACTGCACCTTTACCAATATTTCAATCATATTCATTTGTTTTCCTAGTTTTGCGTATGAATTACAAATACTTGATATTTCTCCCAAACTTTTGACCTTGATCGAGAGGAGACTAAAACTTGTTGCTATGGTTTCAAATGATCTGAAATAACAGCAAGGGGATACTTGATTCCAAATATTTTTCATCTTATATCTCCCCTCTTTGGTTTTCATACATTTCGCAGTGTATAAAGACTATTTGATACTGAAGATATTTATAATCGTCTCTTATTTCCAAAAAGAGGAGAAATATAACATATGAGTAATATTTGGAATCAAGTCTCCCCTTGCTGTTATTTCAGATCATTTAAACCATAGCAGCAAGTTTTGATCTCCCCTCCATCAAGGCCAGAAGTTGGGGGGGGGGGGAATATATATATATATATATATATATATATATATATATATATATATATATATATATATATATACATACGAGAGAGAGAAAAAGAAAAAAAAATATCCATAATTAAATATAATGATAGCTTGTTAAATATAAAAGGAGATTCTTTCAGACTTTATGCGTAAGATATGGTTCAGGTTAAACCATTGTAAAAGATATGGTTCAAGTTAAACCATTATAAAATATATGGTTCAAGTTAAACCATTATAAAATATATGGTTCAGGTTAGACCATTATAAAATATATGGTTCAGGTTAAACCATTATAAAATATATAAATATATTATAAAATACATGGTTCAGGTTAAACCATTGTAAAAGATATGGTTCAGGTTAAACCATTATAAAATATATGGTTCAGGTTAAACCATTGTAAAAGATACGGTTCAGGTTAAACCATTATAAACGATATGGTTCAAGTTAAACCATTGTAAAAGATATGGTTCAGGTTAAACCATTATAAAATACATGGTTCAGGTTAAACCATTGTAAAAGATATGGTTCAGGTTAAACCATTATAAAATATATGGTTCAGGTTAAACCATTGTAAAAGATATGGTTCAGGTTAAACAATTATAAAAGATACGGTTCAGGTTAAACCATTCTAAAATATATGGTTCAGGTTAAACCATTATAAACTATATGGTTCAGGTTAAACCATTATAAACTATATGGTTCAGGTTAAACTATTATAAAAGATATGGTTCAGGTTAAACCATTGTAAAATATATGGTTCAAGTTAAACCATTTTAAAAGATATGGTTCAGGTTAAACCATTGTAAAATATATGGTCCAGGTTAAACCATTATAAAAGATACGGTTCGGGTTAAACCATTTTAAAAGATATGGTTCAGGTTAAGCCATTATAAAAGATATGGTTCAGGTTACACCATTATAAAAGATATGGTTCAAGTTAAACCATTATAAAAGATATGGTTCAGGTTAAACCATTATAAAAACCCATAAATGCATTACCCTGAACTACTAAAAAAAAGAAACCATATGCCGATTATAATAAAATTAAGAAATAAAAGTTAAAATTAACCGGTGTTGAATACCTTATATAAATGGCTAATAATTTACAACAGATAATCTGCATAAATAAAAAATAAACTTCAACTGAATACCAATAAGTATGGTTGAAATGTAATTAAATACTAAAAAGCTAATAAACTACAAAACCCCATTAGCATTCCAATATTTAATATAAAAAAGTGTAGTGTCTTTTCTGATACTAGACTTTATTTTTTCTGGTCTTGGTCAGTGAAAGAGAAGTACTAGGCTGAGGCAATTTTTATTTTTTGTATTTTTTTTTTCAATCATGAGTATCCCATTTTTTGTGAAGCTAAATTTTTTCTGCATTAAAAAAACCATCAATGTGTTTAACTCTAGAACAAGCAAGTAAATAAGAATTAATGGTCACTACCTGGCAACTCTAAGTAGTTTTTTACTCCCTAATATCTCTATATATATATATATATATTTTTCTTTTTTTTTTAAGTAAGTATATAAAGATATAAAAGAGTCAATAAAACTCATATTATCTTATACTAACAGGATATTTTAATTTGTCCAGATTTCATGTATAGAGTCGTGATTTCAAAAGTAAAAAAAAAGTATTTGGGTGCCATCAAGTAGAATTGAAACCGAAACTGAAACATTCAAAGCTGATGACGTTACCACTGTACCAACGCATATAAACCAGTTAAAAATTTAAGATTAAAAATAAACTCAGATGAATGTATAAAATGTTTAACAATTTTTTTTCAATTTTGACCCATTTTTGACCTCCTTAAAAACTATTTTAACTGGCTAAAGACCCATAAAAGAATGGTCCATAAAAAATCCAATCATTTGAGGCCCTTAGCGCCGATCTGCGATTTTAGTTTTGGAAGAGATAGAGTTTGAAAATATGGAGACATACAGCCATATTGCCTTTTATATATTAGATTAAAACACAATAAGATTAGTTGGATTAGGATGTTAAGTTTTTAAATTGTTCAAAAAAAAAAAGTATAACTCAATAATTGTTAAACGTAACAGTCACATGACAAATGAACGCACTATTCCCTCTTAAAAGAGGCGGTAATGTATCTGAGAGAATATTATCATAACGAACAAACATATACAGGATGACAAAAAAAATGGGCCCCAACTCTAATTAGGCCCCGTTTCTTAGTGTTTTGTCCAAATGAAATGAAACTTTGGTCATAACTAATTTATTATATTCAAAACATCACATCAAAACACAAGGGTCTTTGGCCTTTTTTTTCTCCATTCTACAGCATATGTTCTAGATGGCCTCCATTTAGCTTTTTTTTTGGGGGGGGTCACCCTGTATTACACTTCTGTTAGAACAGATACTACACTATCTACCTACTCCAAAACTGAGCACTGAAAAGATAATAAATAATGCAATAATAGAACTAATAGTAAAAGTTCAGTTTCTGACAGACCAATACCAAATCTCCACTAGTAATAGACGTATCCTACAGCATAATCATGTTAACCAACTGATTCATGTTAGATCATCAAAGTTAAGCGGCCGGTACCAAATGGATGACCATTTGGGAATACTAAGTGCTGTATGTATTCAGATAAGCGGGTATGTATAATAGCTCAGGGAGATGAACGCCCCTGTCTTGCACAGTTGTTAGCCTCCCTTTGATATTCTGGAGTTACCATATGAGGAATCGGTTGAGCTCGTCAGCCGCAATGAAGGCAATACATTTGGAAAAACAAATCAGATGGAGCCCATTAGTCATGTGGCATTATTTCTTAGTGCGTCGGTTGTGTGGTTGTCCACCACCCCCTCTGCATGGCCAGGAGGTGCTTTGGCCGTAGGCGGAGGGATACACCAGCAACCAGAATGTAATCCCATGAATCCCTTCCTTTTCTAAATCTCTTTTTTGTGCGGGCAGCATGGGGTAAGATGTATATTTTTGTCTCTCCATAAATGAGAGGAGGGGGGGCACCTCCTCAGCAATAGTTAAGTTTAGTTAGTTTTAAGGAGTTAATTGTGTTAAATTAGTTATACAATCTGTAAATTAATATTGTAATATATATTGTATAAATTTTGTAAAATAAAATAGTTAAGATCTTATATATTACAATTGTGTTGCGTATTGTGTTCTGTCTGCTTAAATGTCAAAACGGGCATCAAGACAATTCCAGTCAAGGGAAGCCACCAGACTAGAGGAAAGACGTAATCCTAAGTGAAGGAGCCACCAACACCCAACATCTCATTTGCTTTTAATCTTCACCTAGACAAAAAGACGTCGAACCAACAGATCTTCATACTCAGACCCTATTGACTGGCTCATCGTCACAACATGGGACCGTTTCTAAAACATTTTATGTAACATGTAAGTCAGTCATACACCAGTCACCGACTTATAGGGTTACAGCCATGTAGGGCAATCTTTTAGTAATGATGCAACAAACAAAACATCCGCTTTCAATTTGTCATGAGCCAGCACAGAAGTAGTAAGGTTCATAAAACTGTCATGAGAATATTCATGTCAGTGTACAATCTAGTTCCACAGGAGATAGCAAAGCATACTAATAGATGCAAAGAGATTTGTATTTAAAATATTTATTGTATGATAAATATATTTATGGATATTCACAAAAGATTATTTATTTGCTAAAAAGAATCATGTCAATCAGTTTAGACAAATGAAATAATAAATATTGCCTTAACCCAAATCTTAATAACTTGTGTTATTTAACTTTAAAGTAAAGCAAGGCTACAATCTACCTAGCTCTACTATTGAGCATTGTTTAATTAAATACTGAAAATCGATAAATAAAATATTACATCTATATAATCATAAAACTCTGTGGACCATCTGGTCTGGCTTGAATCTTGTCTTCAATGATCAAGCAATTCCATCTTTTAAAAAAGGGATGACAGGTGAATTTATATATATTCTTATATATATATATATATATATATATATATATATATATATATATATATATATAGCTTAGAGAGTTAGGAGAATAGAGTAAATTCAATTCTATAAGAAGAAACTTATCGGAATAACATAAAGTTCAATAAATTTCATTGAAGCTTATATAGGAATTTATCTTAGAATTCAATATAATTCCTCCTAACAACATCAATATTTTCATTGATTTATTTCGTTCCGGATGAATCCCACGCTAGACTTCGCATCCCTATTATGTTACCTAGCATTTTCTCTACTCTTCTGATGAGAAGCATTAGGCTTCGAAATACCTTGGTATAAAGAGTCCCCGCTATATCCCAACTAAATGTTTGTATACCTTTATTAAATAAATGAACGATTCTATATTCACCAACATATAGTTTTGTGTCTTCATTTTTCCTATATCTATAATATAAAGCTGAAGATCTGTGTGTGTGTCTGGTCATGAATAGGCACTTATATGGTTGACTATTATAGAAAACTGATCACATATAATGATAGATGTATCGAGACACAGGAGTGGGTATGTTTGATCTGGCATAATGATGATTCATTAAAATTGTGAGGTCTGCCTACACGCCTGGTGCACAAAGTATGGAAATAAAAAATTTAAAAATTAAAAAAAAAAACGTTTACAAGTGTTTTTGATATAGATGTACATAATAATACTTTGATAAGTATGTTTTAACTTAAATAGGGATGGTATAATAAAATTGTGGGGTCTGCGTTCGTGCCTGGCCTCCATAGAATGGAAATAGGCACAAACTTTAATAAAGACTTTTCATATCTATCTGCGTAAGTATACTTTGATAATTACGTTTCAGTTTGAAGAAATATGGTATAATAAAATTATGGGGTGTTCATTTGTGCCTGACCTCCATAGAATGGAAATATGTTATAAAGTTTAACAAGGTTTTTTAATATAGATCCACAGAATATTGTGATAAGTGTTTCAGTGTGAACAGGTATGGTATAATAAATTATGGGGTTTATCTATTTTATTTTTACTTTCATCATATTTTGCTTTGGTTTTGATACCCCCAAATTCGAAGCTATCTCTTTACAACCCTTCCTTTTCATAACCTATTATACTTTCATAAATCAGAGTCCATTTTCTGTAGGCTGTTTTTGAACCCAGTCAACGACGGGTACTTTTGCTAGTATATATATATATATATAGCTCAAAGGCTATGGAATGAGGGTGGAGAGTTGTATGTTTTGGTTTTGATTCTAGCTGATGGCATCCAAGTTATATATATATTTTTAGTTTTAATCTCACTACTATATGTTAGGTTCAATATACTAATCAATAGAGAATTGTTTCTATAATAAAAAAAATAAGTAATCTGCATGAATTAAAATATCACATGTAAAAGTATCTTAGGAGACTAATCTTATAAAATTTTATGCAAACATCTAATATATATGTGTGTGTGTGTGTGTGTGTGTGTGTGTGTGTGTGTGTGTGTGTGCGAGCGAGAGAGAGAGAGAGAGAGAGAGAGAGAGAGATCTATATAAACTGTTTCTCAACCACACATCACAAAGAGGCATGTGATGAACCTTATTCTGAGTGAAGACACATTTCTCTCTTTTTTTTATTCAATCATTAACAAAACATTCAGACCATCCTCTTCTTATCCTTATTGTTTTTACCTTCCTTTTTCCTTTGACGAAATTAGATATTTTCACTTCTTCTCAGCAAAGCCTGTCTTAATTTGTCAATCCCAACTGACCTACTTCTTTACTTTGTTTCCAATCATTTAAGGTCTAGCCACTATTTTTTATGGACCACCTTTGTTTAAACTAATTTCTTTGGATTTGCTAAACACATCCTTTACACATGATCAAACTAAGCACCCAAATTTCAAAATAGTCAACATTTTTGTCCAGCCATAGTTCAACATGGAGATAAACAACATAACGACATCTGCAAATTTTATCATACGCATCTTCGAAAAGTCGTCTTCTATTTGAAAATTTTAATATCAAAACTATATTTCTGATATTAATAAAACTAAAAAAGAAATAAAAAATTTTAATATCAAAACTATATTTCTGATATTAATAAAACTAAAAAAGAAATCAAAAATTTTAATATCAAGACTATATTTCTGATATTAATAAAACTAAAAAAGAAATAAAAAAGTTTAATATCAAAATTATATTTCTGATATTAATAAAAACTAAAAAAGCAATAAAAATTTTTTTAAAATCGTTTTTTACTACATCATTGCATTATTTTTATAAAACTATTTTTGGGTTTGTATTACTGTACACATAGTTTCGAAAAAGTTGTCAAAAAACAAATATATAACAAATAAATGTTATCAAAGGCAAGATAAGTTACTTTTCTACCTAACTGGATATATTTTTCGTGTTTTTATTCAATGTAACATATTTATTCAGCTCGAAAAGCATACAGTGTTTACCGATGTATTGGAAAATTCAAAATGGCGGCCGACACTCTCTTTAACATGGTAAGTTTGGGAAAATGTGTTATAAATAATAAACTAGACAAAATACTATTAAAAAAACACCGAATATATGTCAACTAATGTCACGGTAACATATAATGAGCGAATTTCTAACAGTATTTTGTCTAGTTAGTTTTTTTCTTTTATGCCATCTTAAACTATGCCATCTTTCTATTTTTTCTTTTACAAACAGGTAATTATTACATACCAATGCCTGAAAACCACTTGAGTATAAGGGTTAATGTGTATTTTGTAGTTATTGGGACAGTAGCATAGTAATCGTTTGTAGTGAAAATTTGGAATAACTAGATCATTTATGAGGATAATTCAATAAGAACTTGTTTACATATGACTTGAAAATGACGATATTGTAATCAGCTGGAAAGCAGACCAGTGGAACAGAGTTCCACAGGTGGGCAGTTCTAAGAAAGAAGCTTTGTTCATGGAATTCCTGTTTAGTTTTAAGCACCAATAGAAAGTGGGGGGAAATTACTGATATTGATTCGTAAACAACATAAGAACGTGTTAGATTTTATATTAATTGGATTACTCAGATTATTGTTCTCGTCTTTTTTTTATTGGAATCCTTTGAGATGATTGTCGATTGTTATCCTCATCTCCATAGTTGTTGTTTCATGACGTTTCGGGCCTGTGGCGCAGTGGATAAAGGCGTTGAATCTTTACGGTTCCAGGTGAGCATTGTCTGAAGATAGCAGTTTCGATCCTACCCAAAGCTAGCCAGAGGATTAGTTGGCCAAAACGTGGTAAGACGACAACAACTATGGAAGGCAGTAATTACTGAGGATACAGTTAAGAGACTCAACATTTCTATCCCATCGTGGCCAACCACCTGATGAAGGCCAAAGGAATAGCTCGCTGAAACATTGTGAAACAACAACTATGAAGATGCGGATAACAAGTCTGCAAATAAATATTCTCGTCTTGTTTGTAATTTTGACAACATTTCAGCTGATATAACCTCCAACCTTCTTCAGATGTATTTTGTCAAAATCCAGAATTTGTCAAACTCAGAAATCTGTACGGAATTTTGAATGAAACACTGTATTTAATCCATGAGGGTAACATCATCTCATTCCGTCAGCCATGACCAAGTAGAAGTCTTAAGTAATTCACACTTGTATTCTTACTTTAGAATTCTATCTGGTCATGGCTGACAGAATGCTACCCCTATGCTTTAAATAAAGGGTTCCATTCCAAATTTTGCACAGATTCTCAAATTTGACAAAATACACCTGAAGAAGGTCGAAGGTTACATTGGCCAAAATATTGTGAAAATAACACTCAAGATGATAACAGTAGTCCAAATAATACAAATTTTCAATCCTCATCTCAAAAATTCAGAAACGTGTTAAAATAGTTATATTATGGCAAAGTGGTGCCGCCTGCTTTTTTTTTTTTTTTAATTAAGTTTCAGAAAAAAAAACACAAACAATTGATCAATTACAGTCACTTGAGAATAATTCCTGAAAATATGATGCAATCATTTGTGAGTCATTTTCACAAATGTGTGGCAATACATATTTGTTTATTATACATAAGTTTCGACATTATTAAAATCTCTACTATTTCATATGAAACTCTTTCATATAAATGTGCGCGTGTGTGAGTTTGTTCCCTATGAACTTCTAAACATTAAATTTCACACAAATGTACTTTATGTGCCTGGGAGTGTTCTTAAATAGGTTTTGTATCAAATTGTTTTCGATAAGTATCGATAATCAAAATAATCTGATGAAAGAAGGAACAGGCGATTTTGACTAAAGTTACCACCTTATATAGCCTAACATCAAAAGTGCATTTGAGAAGTTTAATTACCACACAAGCATAAAAACCAGTCATATAAAATCAACAGCAGGTTCTTTGATATAACAGGCGCACATTCAAAATGAATGTTTCTGTCTAGATTACAACTGAACCATGATACTTGATGTTTGTGTTTTCAACTTTAATTCAAGTTATTATATATAAAAAATAATTTTATAAAATCCACTCTATTTTCTACAGTGCAATGTAAACTACAATGTACTGTAGAGACATGAGAAGCTTCCTCCAAGTGCACCATGGTGGGTCTCCAACTAGAGCAAGCAATTAATCAATTTGATTTAAAAATGGGTGATTTCATCAATTTCAATGACAATAAAATATGGGAGGGTGAAACATTTGTTGATCCTTATTTATTTCCGGGCAACATTCGGTCTCCCTGCTAGTTTTTTTTTTTTTTAAATAGATGACCTTTAACTGTTAAAAAAAAATTAAAATTTGTTCGTTTTAGAGCAAAAGTGTTGTATAGATAACACACAAGAAATTGGAAATAAGAAAAAATATAAAACAAATAATTTTTATTAAACAGTAGAAATTAAATTTTCTGTCAACCTGCATAGTTTTTAAACTTTTGAAATGTTTAAGTTTTCTCAATTCAAAATTTAAAGCATAAACATGATGTAATCGTTTGTGAGCCGGGGGTCAATAAAAGGTCATTTATTTGTTAATCGAAGATGGCCGTTCATTTACTTTTTAGATGTTTGTTAATTTCAAGCTTAAAAGATAGTTAAAAAAAAAATTACCCTAGTCAGACTGGTAACCGCATGGTCTTATGATTAGTGGCATCATAAGTCTATTTGCGTCTACTTTTTAACTACCTTTTAGGTCTGAAATTAGCAACCACCTAAAAAAAATAATAGGCACCAATCTTTGATTGATAAATTCGGCTAGGTGAAAGTAACAAAACAAATTTTGAAATAACAAAACTTTACAAACAGTTTCAAAAATTTAAAACTATGCAGATAGATAGAAAATCGAATTATCTATTGTTTGATAAGAGTTATTATTGAAATATTTTAATATGCCTTTATACGGGTCATATTTATTTTCAAACATTATGAATTAAAAAATAAAAATTTACTAAAAATTTCAAACCTCAATCAAGAGATCTAAATCAAGGTTAGGGTTATGACTGAGAGAAAAATATATGATTGAATGGAGATTATAGCAAGGGAAAGGAAAAAGAATCAAATAGAAACCACATTAACTCCAACAAGATTTCCTTTTTGTTTACAAAGACTTAATGTAAATAGTTTGTAGAATTTTCAAATAATAGGGTTAGTGTGACTTACTTAGAATGAAGAATAAGTCGACACTTAAATAATTATCTATTGTATATTTTGCTTATTTTAGATTTCTCCGTTGTTAACTATTCTACACTATTGCCTGTTTTTTTGGGGGGGGGTTTTGTTATCAAAATGCACTAAGATTCTAAGAGTCTATTGACATTTTTTACCACAAAGATTGGACGATTTTAAAACAATTAAGTAACACTTTTTTTATTAATATAATCATAAAGAAGGTACCAATTTACCTTCCTGAAAATATCTTGATCTGTGGAAGATTTGGAAAAATTGCTCAGGTTCTTTTGTCGTTGCAACATTTTCATTTTGGATTCAAACTGAGAAAAGAGAAATCAAATTTGTTGAATATTTACAAAATAATCAAAAAAAAATGTTTATTTTACAATTTGAGTAAGCAGTGAAATGAAAACCAGAAAACAATCTTATAAATGTCCCTTTTTTATTCGACCCAACCTCTTACGACTTAATTCTTTTATGTTTACGTGTCGAAAATGCCTTTGTGATATGCGATAGCAGCAAGTGCGTCAAGTCACGTATGCCATACGACCAGGGAAACGAACATCAAAATATGGGATTGTCTCAAAGGACAGTTAAGAACTCAAAAACTAAAAATAGCATTTGTGGCTTAATTGTTCTTCTTCGATCAAAGAACGGGAAGGGCATGATTGCTCTAATGGATACTCTTACCGACTATGGAATTGACCATGACGAGTTCAAATCCTACCAAATATATTGCAGTCATTTATGTACATATACTGCTGGGGGAAGATGAAGTTTTATAAAATCTCTCTAACACATGATTTTATCCAACCAATTTCAGTTTTATATCTATCACCCCTCCCTCTACACACACACACCCGTACATTATTGATTTGACAAAGATATTTAAGAATGACGGTATATCAATACATGCATATATTCACAATTTCAGTTCTTGTTCAGAACTCCGTAAAAAATATCCGTATGATGTGCATACCCATAATAAAATGAAAATATCATATTCCAAAAATGATATCAATATTATAGGGAGGGTGAGTAACTGTTTTGATGACCATCTTGGTCATGACAACATCTTTCTTTCTGATCTCCTCTGAGCACCCTTGGGACAAACTTTTGCATCTTCAGTTCCTTGCGAATAATTGTGTGTACAGTTCCCACACTGACATCAAACTGTGCTCTTATTGTCTCTGTAGACACATGACGGTCCTTATTCATGAGATTCTTTATTTGGCCAATCAACTCTGGTGTTTTGACTTCCTTACTCCTATCACACTTCTCATTATCCCTTACAGACTCCCTGCCTTCCTTGAATCTCTTATGCCACTCAAAAACTGATGCTCGAGTCATGCAAAAGCAGTCTGAAGCATTCCATATGTTTTTGTGGCATTTTTTCCAAGTTTAAAACAGAATTTTATTGCATATTGTTCTTCTAAAATTTCTCACATCCAGATTGAATTTTTAAAACTCATCAGCTGTGACAATCAGGCTTTATTAGAGTGTATTCCAATTCCTGCTGGGGCTGTTCATTTGAACATGAAATAACAAAAATGGGTCAGTCATCTCATAAGATGTATAGCAATAATATACTGAATCAAGTGTCTACGACAATTTTAAATGCCTGGATAAAATAAGTTTGGAAACTTATTGAAGGCACTTCATAGTTTTATTTTTAAATATGAAAATCAGATTTTATGGGTATATGAGAGGGTGACTGTCTCACCCACCATTTTGAGAAAAAAGAAAAATTCTCAAGAAACAAATGAAGATGACTCAACAATAATTCATACTTACTAAATTTATGTTGTAATGCCTATGAATTCCTATTAATTGCTTTAAAATGATTTTCTTTATCAAAATGAAACTACTTGATCAATTTACGTGAATTTTGTAATGTACATACAGATTTTTCTGTATTTTTGGTTCTTTTAATATAGGGAGAATTCTGGACAAGAACCAAAATTTCTAATCAAGCTTAGTAGATCTAAAAGCAATTTTCACCCAATGAAATGAGTTATTCAATTCTTGGAGTATAATATCAGGAGTCAATATTTGAAAAAAAAAAAAAAAAAAAAAAAGAAAAATGAATAAATTATTTTGATTTTTAAATATCTATCTCTACTATCATATTAAAGGAACTTTGGGTGGATATTTATTAAATTTCACCTTTATAGGTATTTATATAACTGGCAGTGTTCTTAGATAAAGTTTGTATCGGAATGTCTTCGATAAGTATCAATAATCAAAATAATCTGATGAAAGGAGATTTTGACCAAAGTTAACATCTTACACAGCCTAACAAGTGCATTTGAGAAGTTTTATTACCACACAAGCCAAAAGGCTCGACATATAAAATCAACAGTAAACTCTTTGATATGACAGGGGCGTGTTCAAAATGAATGTTTCTGTTTAAAGCATAATTCCACAATGATACTTGAGTTTTTCATTTTTAACTTAAATTCAAGCTGTTATCACCAAATAAGCAAAAAGGCCAGGCATATAAAATTAACAGTAGATTCTTTTTATATGATGGACGCATTTGAAATGAATGTTTCTGTTCAGAGCACAATTGAAACATGATACTTGACTTTTGCATTTTAAACTTTAATTCAAGCCATTATATATAAAAAAAAATAATTTTATGAAATCAACAGTGCAATGTAGACTACAATGTCTTGTGAACTAAGTCACTGTGAGAGGCATGTGAAGCTTCATGCTGCTGCACCACAATGGGTCCCTAACTAGAGC
>NC_136488.1:157054374-157239374 GCF_053919585.1 Euprymna scolopes
ACATTTGTGTGACTTACATCTATATCATGATGTCTTCTCACATGGACAAGTATATGTTACATATACTACAGTCAGGAAATCAGACAATCTTTACATCTGCACAGAAAAAGGGACACCTCAAAGTATTGTGCATCCAAAAATATTGAAAACAAAAACATAAGACATATATGTGTTGCCTTTTTCGTTTTTGTGTTCCATTTAAACAAACTGATCCACAGCTGATGATGATTTATGGGAGTCAAAATAAATTATTACATTATGACTATTCATGGATTTTTCCTTCATTTATTACAAGTAGTGTAGCAGAATTTCATGTACCCAATAAAATATTTGAACCCGGTGATGCTGGTAGCAGTAAGAGGACTCGAGAGTGAAAGAGGATTGTCACCTCACATTCAGTCTATCATATTAGTATTCAAAAGAGAAACCAGTCATCAAACTAAATACGACTAAAAAACGATTGAAAATGTAATTTTTTCTTTTTCAGAACGCAAACCAATAGATGTCGATAACAGATGTCAAAAAAGAAGTTTTATGCATTTATTGTATATTAACCAATTATTCCAGGAATTGAAATCGGAAAAAATATTGTGCTAGTTCATCTTGATTTTGTTTTTTAGCTGTTTTATGTAAATGTCCGGAAGATGCTATACAAAAAAGAAGTTTTATTTGGTTCAAAAGCTATACCACTACCTATGTACGTTTACTGTAAATAAAAAAAAAAGACCCTAAAAACACACACATTAAAACAGAACCAAAAACAGAAGTGGAGAGAGAATGATCCGCTGTTACATGTTACTTGTATCAAACCAGTATCAAACTGTCTACTAGATGAATTCTTATTAGATAATCTGCTGGGATCAAAGAATTGGTCCCTCAATGTTTTGATTGGGTTTGTGCGTAATTTTGTTTTGTTAAACTTGTTTGGCAAAATAAAATATATAAATCAAAGAATTGGTCCCCGCATTGCTACAATGATTCTTCTTAAGTAATCAGAACTTTTGACATCTCTTAGCCCCCACCACCTCTTTATGAAATGGGCTGGTACATCTACCATTAGTCTCTCCCTTTTAGACAGGATCCAAAAAAAGAGTCTCTAATCTAATAGGTTCCTCACTATCAGCCAAGCTCTAACGTCTGTCTCCTCGCTACAATGTTGCATCCTTATGCTTGTTTTTTGCAAGTATTTTAATGGAATGTGCTCTAACTCATAGCACTTGCACACCCTCAACATAAATACCTCCGATTAACCGAACAAGTAGCAATAGCACTTGCACACCCTCAACATAAATACCTCTGATTAACCGAACAAGTAGCAATAGCACTTGCACACCCTCAACATAAATACCTCTGATTAACCGAACAAGTAGCAATAGCACTTGCACACCCTCAACATAAATACCTCCGATTAACCGAACAAGTAGCAATAGCACTTGCACACCCTCAACATAAATACCTCCGATTAACCGAACAAGTAGCAATAGCACTTACACACCCTCAACATAAATACCTCCGATTAACCGAACAAGTAGCAATAGCACTTGCACACCCTCAACATAAATACCTCTGATTAACCGAACAAGTAGCAATAGCACTTGCACACCCTCAACATAAATACCTCCGATTAACCGAACAAGTAGCAATAGCACTTGCACACCCTCAACATAAATACCTCTGATTAACCGAACAAGTAGCAATAGCACTTGCACACCCTCAACATAAATACCTCCGATTAACCGAACAAGTAGCAATAGCACTTGCACACCCTCAACATAAATACCTCTGATTAACCGAACAAGTAGCAATAGCACTTGCACACCCTCAACATAAATACCTCCGATTAACCGAACAAGTAGCAATAGCACTTGCACACCCTCAACATAAATACCTCCGATTAACCGAACAAGTAGCAATAGCACTTACACACCCTCAACATAAATACCTCCGATTAACCGAACAAGTAGCAATAGCACTTGCACACCCTCAACATAAATACCTCCGATTAACCGAACAAGTAGCAAAATCCCACCCATTCATTGTTGCAGAACCCTAGATGCTGGAAAGTCTTCTACTGTAATAGTTTCTTTCCTCAGACTGCTAAACTTTGGAATTTTCTCTCCTGTTTCCTGCTTTCCTGACTGTACTGATATGTAGAAATTTAAATGTAATGTGAACAGACATCTAGCTGCTCAACTCCCGACATAGTATCCCTGTCGATATGGTCCCAAATAGTAGCCTCTTACATCCAAGTGGCAATATGCTTGGTTTGTGGTGAATAAGAGTAAAAACAAAACAAAAAAACTGTATAAATAAACAATAAAAAGTTTCAAACATGCAAATGACAAGAATTATTAATTCAAGATTTGTTTTACTTTGCATTGTCGACACAAATTCTGAATTTCAATTAATGTTCAAAGTTTGAAAAATCTGAATATCATTAAGAATTGTTTCACGAAAAAAAAAAAAAAAAAAAGACTTACGTCAATTTTTAGTGAAATTATTTCTCTTTGTTTCTGGTCTTCGAGTTGCACCAAATTTTTCTCAAGTTCTTTAATGTTATCAGTTTTATTCTTCAAAATTTCTTCCATTTCAGTTACCTTTTTCTCTTCTTCAAAAATATAAAAACCATTGAACAGCAAGAAGACTAATAACAACGTAACAAGCAATTATTCATGAAAATCAAACATTTTTTAACTATGATAACCTTTCTCCATTCATGTCTCTTAAACAATTGAGGAAAGTATAATATTGTGGTGCGTTCTATCTTGTTTTGAGTACTGATTCAGGATTTGATCCATGATCTGGTCAGCATCTTCTGTAAGTAGCCGGAAAATTTGCTGGAACAAGTTAACACAAACATTGCCAGACAATAAATTCAAAACACGGAAAGGAAAACTTTAACACAAGAAAATAAAACTCTTCGTAAGTTTTCATTATATGGAAGAATCTTAAATGTTTTCAAGAAAAGTATATTTAAATAGTTCTTTTTGAATAAATATTTCAAAGAAATAAGTTTTTCTTTTTAGAAACAACGATAAACGAAATACATTTTTTTTTTCATGGAAACAGCTATGATCGAAAACAACTGAAAAGTTTTTTTTACATTAATTTTGGAATACCACATGCTACTCTTCTTAAATTTTCTATATCTACCAATCTGTTATGATTTTGGTTCTTTCTGTCATCTAAGTATACACCTTCCACGCCACTGTCCATGTTCTGCTGAAATATTGTATCGACTGCTTTTACTCCTCAAAATAAACGAGTATATTAGAATAGTCCACAGTGTGTGTTGAGGGTAAGCAGTTCCCTGAAGATCACTGCCACTTTGACTTGCAGATAAGCCTCATCAGTTATAGTCAGATAGCATCTCCCCTAATTTTCTGTGTGGCGCTACTAGAACTGTGAAGAGGCAAAACAGTACCTTCGCTTTTTTTGTTATCCAGTATTTGTATTTGGAAACAATTTATTGAAATAAAATATAAAAAAAAAGGACATCATTGAAAAGTATACATTAAAAAATAACAAAATTATACAAATAAAAATAACACAAGTAGTCTTTATTTGCACCTTACTCAAACTAATTGTGTTATTTTTATTTGAATTGATTATATAATGTTATAAATTGAATTTTTTTTAAAATTATTAATGCTGCAATATTTTAAGTTATAAATTTATTATATTTTTTACTAGAATATTTTGTCCTTTTCTTTTCCAGTTTTCACAACTAGTCCTTTACTTTTTCATTTTTAAGCTTAACTATATTATTTTTCATGCTTGCATTATTCTATTGTAATCCATGATTTTTCCAGACTTCCAATAAATTGCTTTGTTTTTTGTTTAATTTCAGTCTTATTTTTTTGCCTCCCATAAACATAACATACATATATGTAATAACAATGTATGGCACTCGTCTGCTTTCAATAAAATTCCCCCAATTATCTCCCTTTCATTCTTTCATTCTCTCTGTCTCACTTGTTACTTCTCTTTTTGCAAGAGCAGTGAATTGGTAGCAACAGTAGTCACTGAAGCAATGTAGTTGCTATGGAAATCACTCATAAAAAACGTTGCTCACCTCCTTACGTTTTTCTGTTTTACAATTTTGAACACCAGTAAATTCATCATAACTTTTGTTTTTCTGAACAAAAACTGAAAAAAATTTTTTCATAATATAGCTGAGAAGGTGATCTGTGAACTGTAATGATTGTTTGAAATTTGGTCCAAAATTGAGTGAGTGGTGAAGCTTTAAAGCAGTTCTAAACAACTGAAACTGCCACTTAACTATATATTCAAACACTATTGTGTTTGAATGACATACTAGCTGACTACCTGGAATTGCCCGGTCAGAAAATACATTTAAATATGATATTTTTAATTTATATAGATTTCGTATTTATTATTGTATAGCCAATTGATTATTACATTGTACCCAATACATATAATATATATATATATATATATATATATATATATGTATAGTAGTGGCCGCCCAGCATGGCTCAGTCATAAAATACACTTAAACATGATATTTTAACTCATGCATATTTCATATTTATTACTACAGAGTTAATACTCTATTGATTATTATATTGTACCCATATTGTGATTTCAAAAGTTTTATTTTTAAATTATTACTTGGGCGCCATCAACTAGAATCAAAAGCAAAATATTTAGTGTTCCAGCCTTATTCGTTAACGTCTAAGTTAACAACAGATAGATATCAAAACTTTGAAATTAACTGACATATACATTTAAATGTATATTTGCACATGCATAGAGAAGCACTTCAAGTCGACTTACGCCTGCCATGTTCCATTTTTTAAATTTAGATCCCTAGCAGCTACTTTTACCAGTTAAAAACTAAATCAAATTTGTTCTACAAGGTCCACATCCTCCATATATCAAATTGTACATCTATAGACCAAAAATCGACAGATTAATTTGGCAGAAATCGTTCCTCATGCAGCCAGACAGACAAGGTCACTTTATATATATATATATATATATATATATATATATATATATATATATATATATATATATATATATAGAGAGAGAGAGAGAGAGAGAGAGAGAATATGAAGAAATAAAAAAAACACCAATATAAAAATATATACTAATGTATATAAATTTATTTGTTTATTCAACATGGACGTTACATCAATTAGGGATGTAGGATAATACATCCCCAATTGATGTAACATCCATGTTGAATAAACGAATAAATCTATATACATTAGTATATATTTTCATATTGTCGTTTTTTTTATTTCTTCATATTCTGTATAAGCTTCCAAGCAATTTGCTGAGCTTTGCATTATCCTGTAAATCTCCTCTTAAAGAATCGATGTTACACTTTTTATTCCTCCATTTGTTCACTCTTTGGGGGAAAGAATTCCATCAACAATGCTCGATTATGAAGAAACCCATTTTCAATATAAGAGCTTAATATTTATTTATTAAAAACTGTACAGAAGGTTAGAAAAACATTGGTACCGTCGGTTTCAAGCCCAACATAAGTGGGACCAGTTAATGTGCTAATGGTTATATCTCATAGGATTAGCGAATCTCTCGATAAAGGCTTAATTTCTAGGGCAATTGTTCTTGACATATCAAAGGCCTTTGATAAGGTATGGCATAAAGGCCTACTTCACAAGATTTCCAGCTACGGTATAACTGGAAATGTTTTCTCAATCTTTAAATCATTTCTTTCTGATAGGCTCATAAGAGTAGTGGTTGATGAGCAGAAATCAGAGGTTCATAGTATTAATACTGAAGTCCCTTAGGGGTCCATTCTGGGCCCAACTCTCTTCTTGATCTACATTAATGATCTCCCAAAACACATACTAAAATCATTCGTTGACATCTATGCTGATGACACGACTATCTATGGCAACACATCAAAGGCCGTAAATGACAATGTTCTCTCTGATTCTCTCTCTTCAGATCTTGAGCGTGTGGTACAGTGGGGGAAGAGGTGGCTGGTTACCTTTAATGCATCTAAGACCAAACTCCTATCATTACATCATCAACGCTCTGATCCCCATCTGGCATCAATTGAAATGGATGGCTCTTGTCTAGGGGAGGCCCCATGTTTTGATAAGCTTCTGGGTTTGATCTTTACTCCTGATCTGAAATGGAACACATACATCAAGTCTGTGGCCAAGGTTGCTGGGAAAATGGTGGGGTCCTTCTACTGCTCCAGAAGATATCCCACTACTGATGCAATTCTCTATCTATATAAAAGCCAAGTACGTCCAAGGCTGAAGTACCGCTGCCACATCTGGGCAGGAGCTGCTAAAAACAGCTTATCGTACCTTGACAGAGTATAAAATAGACTTTGTGGCTTGGTGGGGGATGCCCTTTTCTCTACCCTGCAACCTCTCTCCCATAGAAGAGACGTTGCGAGCATGTCTTTGTTTTATCATTATTTCCATGGCAAGTGCTCGTCTGAGCTCCATTCTCTGGTCTCCTCTCACCAATCTTTCATGAAAAACACCCAACTAGCTGAAACCACTGTCAATAATTTTCCCCACTCTTTACCTGTGCCTAAATCAAAACGGAGATTCCATGAACAAAACTTCTTTCTTAGAACTGCATGCCTGTGGAACTCTCTGCTGCTTGCCTGTTTCCCTCCCGACTTCAACTTGGATGTCTTCAAGTCCAACACAAACAAATTCCTGATGAACCGCCCCCTTAAGTAATGACACTTTGTTAAATCCCCAATACTTACTATTACTATGACACTATCCCATTGATTACTGTACACACAATAGCCCTTATCCCCGAGTGGCTTCTGGGCCTTGATAAGTGGTGACTTCCATGTAAAAAAAAAAAAAACTCCCTTCCAGGATACTGCTTTCCCAACTGTACTGATATGCAGAAGTTCAAGTGTAACGTGAACAAACATCTTTCTACTCATCACCCTTCATAATGTCCCCGCAAATTAGGTTCCCGATAGTAGCCCCTACTTCAAAGTGGCACTTGCCTTGTTTGGGGTGAAGACTGAATATAAAAAAAAAAAAAAAAAAAAACGATCCAGTGTGAATGATGGAAACATGAATGTAGGACGGGCAGGATTAGCAGCAGGAGGGGCACGGGTATAGCCAATAAGGTTAAGATCTATTTGAATATGACCATTCCAACATTTTTGACTTGGAATGGTCAGCAACTTGTGTGGCCTCCATTCAAAACCAAGTCTTTTATAAAACTTTGAATTGAACACCCATGCACCCCACGAACACACTCGCATATATGAACATACATGCATGTACACCCGCACACTACCACATATACTTCTACACGTACCCATACACACACACAGGATACGCACACGCACATTTATAGACGTTTATATATATATATATATATATATATATATATATATATATATATATATATATTACTTCTCTCCAGTAAATTGGCTAAATAAAATTCTAATTTTTAGAAACACTTACTTGTTATGGTGAAAAACGAAATTTTACAGAAAATAATCTAGTAGCTTTTTATTATTAAAAAAATTCAATTTTTTCCTTCAAATCAATTGAAGACTCATTTCTTTCAATATCAGAAAGAATAATCAGGTGAATTCCTATTTAGTAGAATGTGGTGAAAGAAATTCAATAAATTCTATATCTTAAATAAAAAAAAATAATGGGTCGTTTACTGTAAAATTTTGTCAATGGTTTTTAATCATCACAAGGAGTAGATATTTCTGAAAATTAGGTTTTATTTAGCATATTAACTGCGGGGTGTTAGGTTAAGAAGCTTTTTACTGATAAAGAACAGCAACCTTAGTAGAAGTCAGTGTCTCTAATGATGCTGAGTTTAACAGGGAAGCTAAGAAGGAAAAGATAACAAAATATCGAAGTCTCATGTACAATATGAAAAGAAACTGGAATCTTAGAAAGATCTCCAGCATTTCTGTAATTATAGGAGCAACGGAACTCATGAAAAAGAATTTCAGAAACTACCAGGCAAATATACCCGGTGAACTGAGTGCAAAAGAGATTCAAGCAATTGCACTTAAAAAGATGTTTAGAATGTTTAAGATATCTATCGGTTGGAATGTATGAGATAGTGGGTGAATGTTTGGCATCTGGTAGGATGCCCCACTAAAAATAAGAAAATCGAAAAAAAAAAAAAGAGAGAGAAATAAAAGTATTAACCAAAAACAAGTTTTTACTTCTCGTTTAAATAAAATTTCATAACACAATTTTCTTCCTCTGCCGTATTCTGATAACAAAAAGGCACAATTATAATGAGGTTGTAGATAAACAGTCCAATATGAATATTCATTAGTTGTAATATAATCGTAACTGTTTTACTATCCTATGTATCTGTCTATGTAGGGAAAGAGGACATGACTTGGGTGACAATTATTTAAAACTAGCAGAGGCACCAGCGTTGCCCGGGTGTGGAGAGGTTTTATGGTAAGGGTATTGATGAACGGAGTCCTAATAAAAAAAAATGTTTCAAAACCCCCTTAAAAAAATGAAAATAGCAGCGACTACCCGCGTGAGCACAAAAGAAAAAATAGTAAGCAGGCAGTCAGGCTCGAATCTGTAATGCTAAGAAGAAAAGGAAGTGTTTAGTCGCTGCACCCACCATGACATACGACGTTGCTGCCATTCAAATTAAGCTCAGTCATTGTAAGGCGTACTTTGCAAAAATGTCGACGAAAAAGTGTAAAAAACGGCCCAGTTGACAGTGTAAGAATGAATGTTTTTGGCCAATTTTTGGATATTTGTCAGCCGAGAGACTGAGCTTTCAAACATTTGTTTTTGGGTTTTTTTTTTTTATTTGGTTCAATTGATAATTTAATGAACAAATGATAGAGTTATAATTTAACTTTTAAGATCACATTTTAAAAACAGAAATTTATTTGCTAATCAAAAGATGGCTTAATCAAAAAATATAATAAAAGTATTTTTAGGATTTAAAGATTCAAACCCGATCTTTTCAATGAACACATATTCATTCATTGAGTTATCTTTCCAAAAATGTAAACATTTTCTTACAAGAAAATAACCAAGAGAAAAAGCAAAAGGGATGCGGTAAAAAAAAAACAAAAAAAATGAAACTAAAACTGATGTTCAGCCAATTCCAGTATTTAGTAATTAATAAACTGATACTAGACATGAAGAGATATACAACATAGTCAAGTTAGCACATCGGTTCTTGTTAGATCACTGAAGTTAAGCAACATTAAGCCTGGTCAGTACCAGATGGGTGACCAATTTGTGAATTCCAAGCGCTGTATGTAGGAGGATGTTAATACCTCCCTGCAAAAGTTGCAAAAACCTAACGTTGTCATCTCTCCTAATGAGGGTATACATGCAACTGGGGGCTGCCTGTGAATTTCATACTCCCATGGAACTTCTTCCTTTGGAGGAAGCCAGTTAAACCCACATAGGGTTAGTGTTGTTTCCTATTTTTTTTTTAGACATAAAGAGAAGAAAAGACAAGAATTCATACTAAACCTTCTTTTTTGTGTCTCCTGGTGATTTCTTGAAGTTTTTCATCAGCTTCCAACTTTTGATTTTCTAATCTTTCCTCGTGTTTCTTTTCATTGATTTCAATTTCCTTTGAAAACAACAAAAATCATTAGATTGACCGGCGCCATTCAAAGCATAACAAATTTAATGCAATAATGGTGGCTTATACCTCTACTTTCCGTTTGTCATTTGTGTTAAAAGAAGAGGAGGAAAAAGAAATCAGTGGAAGTTGAAATATTTAGCACATGCTTCAAAACATTCAAACGCTTTAAAAAACAAAAATTAGTAGTAGTAAAATGAATGTAGACAGTAAGAAAAAATACGGCGACTCCTGCTTTTTATTCATGAGAGCAAAAATAAAGGAATTGAGTTCAACTTAAAAAATAACAAAAAAAATCACCAAATTAGTATATGCAAAAGATTGGTTTCATTGATTTTTTCTATTATATAAAAGGAACTTTAAAGAAGAAGAGACAACGAAATGGAGTTTCATTCTATATTAATAAACAACTTTATTTGTTATCTTCGTTAGTAGCATTAGTAGAAGAGAGAAACGGGTTAGTATGAGAGTTCAGTGTTCGTGCGCGCTTGTATTTATAGTAGTCGTGAAAAGAGTTCCTGATATGGAGACGAAGGGTAGACATTAGTCAGGCCTGTTGAAGGAGAAAAAAAGGGAAAGGTATTCAGTGTATTTCAGTGTTGCAGTGTATATGTTGTAGGAGCATGCGTCCGTCCAATAGTAGAGACAGAACAAAAGGTGTGTGTGTGTGTGTCGGTGTATCGATGAGAGTAGTCCGATAGTATGATAAACAAAGTTCGTTTGGGTACCACATGTGGAAATAAATGTGAGTTTCAAGAGAGCCACTGTTAGCTTGTTGTACTCACGTTCGGCCTGGGACCAAAGCCAGGGGAAGTCAGCTGCCAGCTGGAGTCAGCGAGAAAGAGGAAGAAAGGTTTGTGATTTCGCCTTTTATGTACTCGGTCATGTGATTGAGAGCTGGCTTGTGATTGGACAAGCCAGAGAGAAAATGGATTTCAAATCTCGAGCCGCGACAATTAGCTCGTGTGTGTGTGTGTGTGTGAGAGAGAATTCGTTCTATATGAAATCGAAAATGGCTGGGCTGATTTTTATGAAATTTCATACAAAGATACTGTATGTATCTAGCAGTGTTCTTAGTTTTTTTTTTATCAGAATATCTTTGATAAGTGTTGATATTCGAAATAATGTGATGAAAGAAGAAACAGACGATTTTGAGTTAACACCTTACACAGCCTAACATCACAAGTGCATTTAAGAAGTTTTATTACCGAAAGGCCCAACATAAAAAATTAACAGTATAGTAAATTCTTTGACATGACAAGGGCGCATTCAAAATGAATGTTTCTGTTTAAAGCACAATTACTCATGACATGTGACTTTTTCATTTTAGACTTAAATTCAAGTGATTATCACCGCACAACCAGTAAGGCCAGGCATATAAAATCGACAGTTGGTTCTTTGATATGCCAGGGGCATGTTCAAAATGAATGTTTCTGTTTAGAGCACAATTGAAGCATGATACTTGACTTTTGCATTTTAAACTTTAATTCAAACCATTATATATAAACAACAATTTTATAAAATCAACAGTAGGTTCTCTACAGTGCAATGTATTGTGGACTAGGTTACTGCAGGGCATATGAAGCTTCCTCCCATTGCGGTGCAATGGGTCCTCAACTAGAGCAGGCAATCAATCGATTTAATTAAAAAATGGGCGATTTCAATGATTTTGATGACAATAAAATATGAGCGTGTGAAGCATTCTACTAAAATGATTAACACAGGGTAATGCCGGATAGGTACGACTAGTACTTGAATATCATTTTAATTGGAATTCATTATTGAGATGAGTATTATTTATTACTTTATTTTATTGTGGACTATTATCCTCATCTTTCTTAGTTGTTTCACAACGTTTTGGCCAACTATTCCTCTGGTCTTCGTCAGGTGATAACTGCAACAGGATAGGAACTCCAAATCTCCTAACTGCATCCTCAGCAATTACTGCCTTCCATAGTTGTTGTTGTCTCACCACGTTTTTGGCCAAGTAAGCCTCTGGCCAGCTTTGGGTAGAATTGAAACCGCTATCTTCAGACAATTTGCACCTGGAACCGTAGAGATTTAACGTCTCTATCCACTGTGCCACAGGCCCCGAAGGGTGATCAAGGTTGAATTTTTTGATCGTATAAATCTATGTTTATTTATTATCTGATCTTCCATGGTCGGGTCCGTACCGACTAGTATATATATATATATATATATATATATATATATATTATTTTAATTGGAATTCATTATTGAGATGAGTATCATTTATTAATTTATTTATTGCTGATTATTATCTTTATCTTTCTTAGATTTTGTTTCATGACTTGAATATCCTTAGCTTTACATAACAACAACGACAACAACAATGACAACAACAATGACAACAACAACGACAACAACAATGACAACAACAATGACAACAACAACAACAATAATCTGAAGTTATTTACAATTTGTTGAATGTTTTTTTCTCTTTATCTACTGTACCCTTTGACCTTGTATATGTACTTGCACTCAAATTTGATTTGGATCAGAGCAAAGTGAACAAAATGCTTTTAAAAAAAATAAATCTAATACATAAAAGGCTATATGTCTGTCTGTCTCCATATTTCCAAACTTTATCTCTACTAAAACTTAGTCGCAGTGCGGCGCTAGAGGCCTCAAATTTTTTTATAGACCGTTCTTTTATGGGTCTTTAGCCGGTTAAAATAGTTTTTAAGCGGTCAAAAATTGGTCAAAATTGAAAAAAATTGTTATTCATTTTGTACATTCATTTTAGTCGATCTTTAATTCTTAATCAGTTCATATGCGTGTTACGCCGGTACAGTGGTAACGTCACCAGCTTTGAATGCTACAGTTTTGCTTTCAGTTTCGATTCTAGCTGATGGTACCAATCAAGACTCTATAATAATATATAAGAAATCTGGACAAATTAAAATATTATATTTAAGCTTATTTTACGACCGGGCAAAGCCCCCCCCTCCCCATCTAGTGTAACCATAGATTTAACCATTAGTGTAACCATAGATTTAAAGACAGATTTTTATGAAATTTGTAAAATAGAAGGCATGTGGTGATGTATTTTTTAGCAGAACAAAGAAAGCAGAACATAAATAAACTCAAAAGGTATTCCTTTATCTTCACTATACTGCATCATGTGATGCTATCACCTACCCTAACCCAAGTAACCATTGGGTAAGCCAACTAGTATAAGGTAAAAGATTTGGTACTTGTGCATCTATGTTACCATGCTGAAATAATAACATTATTATTTAGAAAGTCATTTTTAACATAGGGGAGAGGAGGATGTTTTGTAACTATTCTGTATTTTCACCTAACAATTCAATAGAAGAAAAATATAAAAATTGAATTTAACTTGAAAATATTATTTTAAAAAATAGGGCAGTAACATAAATGCCCAAACACCAAAGATTTAAATCAGACGTTTTCTAATAACTTTATATGATGCCAAAAAAATTTTGGAGATATAAAAAAAAAATAAAAATAAGAAATATGTGAGAAAAAAAATTGCCTTAATGTTTCAAATTTAAAGTTATTAGTTCTGGGTAATGCCAGATGTCCTTGCTAATTGTAAATTATGTCAATTACAATTTCTCATTGAAATTATTACAATTAACACAATAAACTTAATTATTTTATTATTGTTATTTTTGTTTTGTTTAGTTTCTTTTTAATTGTTTTTTTTTCTTTTTGATTTTAGTTCAATTAGTTCTTTGACATCAATATCTCTACAATTATATAAATGCAACTTTGTTTGTGTGCGAGTTCGTTCCTTATAGACTCCAAAACGGCTGAACAGATTTTCTTCAAAATTTGCAGAACTTTAGTGTCTAAGTCTGGGAGTGATCTTAGTTAAGTTTTGTCTCAGAATACCCCCGATAATTACCGATAATCGAAACCATTATTTTAATTTATCTATCATTGGTAAAACTATTTTTTCCATCTTATCGCTTAGCAACAATGATAGAACAACAAGTTATGAAAATTTTACTGTGGGTAAGTTGATAGCATGTTTTTTTTTTGAGGGGGGGGGTTGCATGACGTGGTCTGTAGGTTCAAACTCCGCATGTAAATTTCTCATTTTTTTTATTAACTGCAAAGATTTTTAAAAGACTTGAAAATTTACATGTTTTTTTTTTTTTTTGCATGACGTGTTCTGTAGGTTCAAACCCTGTACGTAAAAGAAGTTTATATAAAATAATTTTATAAAAGAAACAGTAGGTTCTCTAAAGTGCAATGTAGAATAACATATATTTTGGACTAACTTACTGCATGGAGACATGTGAAGCATTCCTCTGAGGTGATTTCACGGATTTTTTTTATGGGTTCTTACGGAACAGTTCTAGTACAAATTTTGGGAGGCTTAAACCTATTTTATTTCTAGGTGTGAATATCACTATTTATTACTAATTATTATTACTATATATATATATATATATATATATATATATATATATATATATATATATATATATATACTAGCTGTACCCGGCCACGCATTGCTGTGGCTCAGTTTGTTAAAATGGAACACATTTCTCAAGAAAAATTACATTTTGTTCGTTTATTTACTTTTATTATTGTTTGCAATTTTTTTAATCAATAAAAGTTGTTATTTTTGCCCCCAAAAAAAGATTAATTTCTTACCATAAATTGTTAGGTGAAAGTTTTTTTTTTTCAGGAAAACTTGCACTTTTTTTTTTTTTAAAGAAATTTGGCAGTAAACGTTTCTCTTTGAAAACGGAATTTTTATTATAAAAAGAACAGATGAATACTGTAAATAGTTAGGTGAAAGTAGAGAAAAGTTTGATTCTTTTTTTCAAGAGAATGTACTAATTATTTTTGTTTTAACAGATGTTCAGAAAATAAACAGAAAAATACTTCCCGCATTAATTATGCAAAAAAATAAATAAAATGTTGATTTAGTGTTTCAACATTATGCTTATAAATTACGATAAAACTTGCTGAGTATGCGCTGTTTTACGGTTGTTGTAAAAATGGAACGGGAACTTAAATTTCGTTCCGTTTTAATCTTTCTTAATTTTTTAATTGTGCCCCCCCCCCCAAACGAATATGATCAAAACATAACATTCAACAATTGTACTTTATGTATATAAAACACAAAATATTAAAAAAAAAAAAAAAGTTAATAACGAAAGGGAAATAATTCCATTTTTAAACGAAAAAGTCAGTTTGGTATATCTTTTTGTTATTTTTTACATAAGTCCAGCTTACCATTCACATTGGAAATGTTGACATTTATAGGTTGTCGGGTACGTTTACAACGAATAAACACTCCAATCTACCATGTTAAGAACGGCTTTCGGAATAGACACCCCTAACCTTGTCAGCATACCCGAAAAGCTATAAAAGTTGACATGCCGAATGTGAACGATGAGTTGGACGTAATGTAAAAATGTACCGAATTTAAAAGGGAACAAAATTCAAACTTCCGTTCCATTTTTACAACAACCGTAAAGCAGAACATTCTATGCAAATTTTACCTAACTTACTGTATTAATGCTATTTTTTTAAGCAAAAATAAAAAAGAATTTTTAGGTTTTGCTACAAATTCCTAAACTCATTTCACCCTAAATAATTTAGGTGACTGAAATAGGAATCTAATTGAATCTTTAATTTCCTGAATAGTATACGAGAAATTCATTTTTCTTTGAGTTATATCGAATTCATTAATACGGACTTTAGGGGCTTTTTTTCGTAATGTTCCTGTAAAAATTATTTTTTATTGTTACAAATTATGATGCTTTATTTATATAAAAAAAGTAAAAATAAATTCTTGCGTTTTTTTATTTACTACTGAAAACCATAACTTTAGTGAAGGTATTTTTTGTTTAAACAAAATAAAACATTTTCACTAAGAGTTAAGTAAAAATAATTAGTTCATTATATTCTGCGATTATTATTTGATAAATACTGAAATTTTCATTAAAATTAGTTAATTTTCTGATTTTTGGTGAATTTTTAAGTAAAGGGAAGGGTCAAAATGTTTATACACTTTGAGCGTCGGCACTCATTTTGTCTGTACCTACCATTTTTCGATGAATATTTGATAGGAAAGCGACCACGTGTGGTTAATTTAAATTAAATTTCAATCACATGGTTACATTATCAATAATCATGTGATTAAACCCATTGAAAATTTACCGATATTGTAAACACATTCTGTTTACATTAAGCCTGTAGTGGTGAGACCAAAATATCCTTTTAGTGATATCACATGCAGTATTGGCAACTGAGATTTAAAAAAACCCGCGAGATCAGGAGAAAGAAATCTCCAGAAAATCGCTAGATTTTTAACTTCTATCGTCTGAAATTTTAAAAAATCGCTAATTCACCTCCCCCCCCAAAAAAAAAACTCCATATTTTAACTTCCTACCATAAAAAATTATATATATAGTATATTCAATATATAAAATGTTCCGTGTTTTCTCACTATATGTTTCTGGAATTATATTGAAGCGGTTAGCTCCCCAGAAGGCTTACATATTTTATCAGCTAGTTTTACCTGTTTTTTTCAGAGAGGGTATTTTTTTTTTTTTGCAAGAAACAAATTATAAACTCAAACTTTTTATAATAAAAGTTAAATTGAAATATACTGCAAATTAAACATCACAATAATGGTGCAACATATTTTGAAATTAGAAAAAATAAAAAAACTTTGTTTTAGCATTTTAAAGTATTTAGGTTGGTAGATAACTAAATTCTACTGTATTGGTATAAGTTTGTTTTGTTTTTTTTTTGCTGTTGTTTTTTGCTTTTTACAATTTTCGACTACATACTTCTAAATTAAGTGGGGTTGCTTAGATCGTATTTTAAACTAAACTTCGGAGGTTGGAATCCCCCCCCCCCATCTAAAATGTACTTGGAAAAATCGATTTTATAGCGAGATTTAAGAATGGTTAGCCGAAAAAAAGGTGAAAAACAAAACAAATAATCAATAAATAATTGTTACCAAAGGTAATAAATGCTACTTTTTTTTACTTACATGAATGAGTTTATTTTATGTTTTAAAGTATTTTCAAGCGCTTTTCTTTATTTTTTAATCTAAAATTGCGGGTGTGTGGGTGCCAAATACCTCCAGATTTTCTAGAATTCCCCGCTAGATTGCAAACGAAATCTCCAGATCTAGCAGGAAAACCGCTAAATTGGAAACACTGGTCACATGACGGGAAGCGGTAATAAATAATTGTCCCTAAATAAAAAAAATGGCCTATTGGTACAAAGAAAACCACCTATTTATCATAGAAAAAATAAGTATAATGTTATAATTAAAAAGAAATAGATAAAAACACACATGGGTATAGTAAACATATACCAAAACGTGGAAGCCATCCGTCCAGTGGTTCTTTAGATTATTAATTGCGAACGAACCAAGAGTTACATTTATATATATATATATATATATATATATATATTGCTTACTTATTCCTATATATCTTATCTATATAATTAATAGTTCCCATATCGTGTTAAATTCTATACTAGGCCTAATTGGTAACCAATTGTCGCCCAGCATATGTGCTGATTTTTTGAGTTGTCTTACTCTCCACCGTTCTTCTCTGTCTATAATTTTTATTTCATTTCATAATGGTACATGATACTGGCCAGCCTCATCCTTGCTTAACTTCGGGGGTTATGTAGGTAACAAATATGTATCGCTTATGAAAAAAGAATTAAATCCTTATAAAGTTGATTCTTCACTTAATCGTCAAAACAAACATTAAAAATGCATGGAAATTTACAGGACTGAAACAGACATCTTGCTGCTCAACTCCCTACACAGTATCCCTACAACTTATGTCCCCGATAGTAGCCCTCTACATCAAAGTGGCACTGTGACTTGCTTGGGGTGAAAATGGAATTTAAAAAAAAACAAAAAAACATGGTTTCCCTTTTCCTGAGTTCGAAAGAAACATACTCAAGTTCGACAAGCTACACCTGAAGAAGGTTGGAGGTTACATCAACCGAAACATTGTGAAAAATGACACTCAAGATGAGAACAATAGTCTGAAGAATCCCAGTAATATGAATAATCAATAATCCATGCAGAAACCGTGAAGTAAATAAAAGGTTCTGTTAGAAATTCTGTCCAAATTCCTGAGCTTTACAGAAACATTTCCAAGTTCGACACGATACACCTGAAGGATGACACTCAAGATGAGAACAGTAGTTCAAAGATTGCAAATGATACGAATCGAAATGTGCACTTAAGCTTTAATTCGGTTATTCTCACCGTTTACGTGAGAAATAATGATGATGCCACTCCCAATAATCTGAAGCTGAAATTCTCATCGATTGAAATATGAGTTACATAAACAAAGAACAGGTTAGAAATAGATCTATAACACAATCAGGAGATTTTCAATAACAAAGGAAGCAATAAAAAAACAAATGTTTTTTTACTTTTTAAAGTTCAAAAATGACATCTGTTTACTGTTTATATACTTAAAACACACGAGTTGAATTTTGAAAGCCAAGTTTTGGGAAAAAATATTGTTCCTATTTACTTATCAACCCAGGAAGGCAAAGTTAGACACAAGGTCAGTTAATGTGGGAAGGGGGGGTAGAAAAATCCAATTTCCCAAGAAAAGGTACTCTAGATTGGAACAAAAATAAAAAATTGCCTCAGTCTAGAAAAATTTCTCCTTCATTGACTGAGAACAGAAAAGATGAAGCGTAGTGTAAGAACAGATACCACACTATCTTCCTAGCCAAGTAGGTTGATAGGAAAGATTTAACTTTTACATTAGAAGCATTTATTTATGAAAATAACATTTTTATACCTATGAATGCACTAAATAAAGATCATTTTTGACCGGCTCTCCTGAATACTAGCTCAGTCTTATAATGTTACAATCAGCAGTGGCAAGCTGGTTATATGCATTGTATGGAGATAAATGACATGAGAATGTCTCATTGCCAAAATGTTTTACAAGTACTTTAATGGTAAGTGCTTGGACAAACTCAAAGCACTAGTACCCCCTCTGCATAAATACCCCTGACAAACCAGACAAGCTACAAAATCCTACCCATGTAGAAATCTCTAGATACTGTAAAGCCTTTTCAAATAGCTTCTTCCCTTGAACTACTAGACTTTGGAATTGCCTCCCAGGTTCTCGCCATACTGACATGCAGAAGTTCAAGTGTAATGTAAGTTGCTACTCAACTCCCTACATAATATCCTGGCAAATCTGGTCCCTATTAGTAGATCCTTATGACTTAGTGACACTGTGCCTTGTTTGAGGTGAATAAACAATAAAAAAAAAATGATACGATGGATATGTAATGTGAGTGTAAAGGGCAGGTTTAATTCTAATGAGATAAACTAAACCATAGTATAGATAGATGCATGCAGAACAGGAAACTTCAATGCGTGTGTTAGTAGATGTAGAACAGTTGAGATAGTAAGTTCAGTTCACAAGGAAAGGCTGAGGAAAACATGAGAGAAATTGATACTGGGGGACTTGAGAAAAAGAGAGATGAATAAAGACCTGGCCAGAGATAGGTTAGTTTGGGAGTCAATTTTTTAAAACCTTCTAATGCGTACCAGTATATAAAACTACCACTACTATTGCTGATTATGATGATGATGATGATGATGATGACGACGACGACGACGACGATGATGATGATGACGACGACGACGACGATGATGATGATGATGCAAGGCAGCATCTATAAATATGTAACACTACAATAGCTCAATTCTTTGATCATAGCAGATCATCCAAATTATGGCTCAGCACATATACAGCTAGAGTCTTGTTGGATAGATGACACATAGCAGTAGTTTGTTATCTCTCCTATTTTTGTTTTATTGTTATCATCTATTTTTTAATAACAGCAGTTGTAAAAGTTATTCATAATTATTTATAATGACAGCACACAATCACTTGGTGTTTAGAAATGATGTTTTTTGGGTGTTTTTTCTTATTTAGTATACACTATATACATACATACATATATATATATATATATATATATATATATATATATATACATAATTTAAAGGAGATTAGAACAATAGTCTAAAGAGCTGAGTGTATTTTAATGTAACAGTGAAATTACTAGTTTAATTAAAATACAGGAAATAGAAAGTGCTTGTTGTAATTTAGATATATAATAAGCTCAATAGTTAAATGTCCTAGAGCTAATTCAATATTAAGTAATGTGATTTATAATTTAAAATTTAAAAATCAAATTTTAATTAAATTAAAAATCCGTTTCATAAGAAGGAACAACAACAAAATCAATTATCTGTACGATCGTTTCGGAAAACAATGCTTTTTATTGTGGTATACATCAAGTTATGTAGAATAATTATATATAGTTTTTTGGTAAGCAATATATATAATTATTCTACATAACTTGATGTATACCACAATAAAAAGCATTGTTTTCCGAAACGATCGTACAGATAATTGATTTTGTTGTTGTTCCTTCTTATGAAACGGATTTTTAATTTAATTAAAATTTGATTTTTAAATTTTAAATTATAAATCACATTACTTAATATATATATATATATATATATATATATATATATATATATATATATATATATATATATATATATATACCTTCAACTTATCCCTCATGGGGGAGCATCTATCCTAAACCTAACTGCTCTCTCTTGAAGTTCAGAAAAAAGAGAAAGATTTTCTCAGCTTATATGCTCTATGTTTCTGACAACTTCCTGTCTATGACACAATATACTATAACACATGACCCTAATTCTAATCTTTTAACTTATGGAATTTTCCATTTTTTTCTTTATTCTAGCCTCATAAGGAAAATTCCGTTTTTTAACTTTATTTTTACATATCCACATCTAAATATTGCTAGAAACAGGTTGGATAACAAAAATAAAAAAATATAAAAAAACTGGATATGAAAAGACGAAATAAAAGGGAAAAGATCATGAAAAAGAAAAAATGAAAAAAAAAATGTATTGGATATTGAGAGTATATATATATATATATATATATATATATATATATATATATATATATATATATATGCCAGTATCATCGTTGGTTTAATTTCATTTGATTGGGCTTGTATTCAGGAGAGCTGGAGAAACATAAGATATTATTTGCTATGTTTTCAATACCATGAGCATTCCCTCATAAGTGAGTGGTTTCTCATGTATTAATTTATAATTATTTTCATATAAAAATAAATTTTTATATAAGAATAAATTAATATATATAATGCTATATAATATAATATTATAATAATATATATAATGCTATATAATATAATGTTATATAAAAATAAATTTTTATATAAGAATAAATTAATATAATGCTCATCTCAAAAATGAATTCCAATTAAGGAATAATATATATACCAATCGGTACGGACCCGACTATGGAAGATCAGATAATAAATAAACGTGGATTTGTAAGATCAAAGAATCCAACCTTGATCGCCCTTCGGGGCCCATGGTGCAGTTGATAGAGACGTTGAATCTCTACAGTTCCAGATGAATATTGTCTAAAGATAGCGGTTTCAATCCCACCCAAAGCGTGCCAGAGGTTTACTTGGCCAAAAATGTGGTGAGACGACAACAACTACGGATGGCAGTGATGACTGAGAATGCAGTTAGGAGATTCGAAGTTCCTATCCGTCGTGGTTACCACCTGACGAAGGCCAGAGGAATAGTTGGCCGAAACGTTGTGAATAAACAAACCAATAAAAGATAAAAAACAACAACTAATAAAGATGAGAATAATAGTCCGAAATAAAAATAAATTAATATTTACACCTCCTTCTAGAAAATTTTTATTTTAAAATTACTTAATAACATCTTATAACTTTTTTCCTATTAAATACCAATCTTTTCTTAGGCAATCTTAAATATAACTACGCCCTTTGAGAACATTTTTATTTTTAAATTTACTTAATAACATCTTTAAAAAAAGTTTCCTCCTAACTAAAAATCGTTTTTCAGGCAATTTTATAATTGCCTCCTTTCAGAACATATTTATCTTTAACTTTTTTTCTTACTTTGAAGATCACCACTTATCAAGGCCCAGAGGTCACTGTAGGATAAGGATTAAGTGTTAGGTAAATGGTGAGACAACAGGATCAGTTATGGTGGAACTTAGGTAGGGTTAGATTATTTAAGAGGATGGCTCAATATATTCACATTAGATTTGAAGACGACCATGTTATACATAGCAGGGAAGCAGACATTCCATAGACAGACGGTTCTAGGAAAGAACTCTCCTCATAGAATTTTTGTTTAGTTTTAAACACGGATAGAGAGTGAAGAAAGTTGTTGGTGGTTGTTGCAGCTCGACGAGTATTTGTTGCAAATATTTTACACTTTACCAGATTGGAACTCAGTAGAGCACCTACCATCAAAGTAATGATAGAGCAAATATAGATGCAAGTCTATCTCTGCTCTACCTGTGAGAAAAAGGGAGTAAGGAGGTGAAAAGATCATTGCTCACTAGATTTCGAAGACGGTTTTGTACCCTGTCAAGGCAGGAAAGAGTGTTCTTAGGAGATGTGACAATAGTACTCTAACTTTGGCCATATTTGAATCTTGTACAGGTCGAGGATTGCATCAAGTGAGATATTTTCTGGGGCAGTAGAACTATTTTTTCCAGTGATTTTGGCAATGGATCTGATGTAGATCTTCCATTTCAGGTCAGAGGTAAAGGTCAGTCCGAGAAATGTGTTGAAGCAGGGTGCTTCATGAAGGTGATACCCGTTCATTTAGACTAGGGCAAAGTGTGGGTATGAACATTGGTGGTGAAAAGATAGAAGTTTAGTTTGGGATAAATTAAACTTTATTATTCACTCAACATCTTTACAAGATCTTTACAATAAACCAATCATTTTCCAGGCAATTTTATAATTGCTTCCTCTAAGAACTTTTTGGTCCCCCGAGAAAAGGAGGATGGACCTGTAAATTCACCCTTGTCCATCATCCGTTCATACTTTTTTCAATAACTACGCCCTGGAATTTTTTTGAAATTTTGCACAAACATTAAACATGATATGAGTAAAAAAGTAACAGAACGGATTTTCCGGGAAAACTCCAGTTGCCCCCCTAGGGGTGCCTTTCAGGTTAAAATGGCTAAAATTTACACTTTTGTGCTTATTAAAAAAAATTGACACCTTGGATTTTATAAAACTTTCTGAAAAGTTGTAACTAACTGATTTCTATATAATTTTTTTTGTCTATACTTCGTGATAACTCTTGGGTGTGCCCCAGGGGCTCTTTTAGGGCTAATAAAAACATTCCATTTTTGGGACTATTATACCATATTTGCCCAAAATTTTCTGTGTATGTCTATTTAGCAGTTTTGCATGGTGCTGAACTCAAATTTAAATATGTAAAGGCCTTGGGGACTTTTGAGGCTAAAGGGGGGGGATGATGGACGTAGTTATTTCTTTTTTGCATGGTGCAGAACACAAATGTACATATGTTAAGGCCTAAAACTGCACCGTTTGTTCATTTTAACCAGGATTTCATGTTCCCTGGGGACTTTTGGGGCTAAATGGGGGGGGGGGGGAATGCTGAACTTAGTCATTTTTTTATGCCTTGTTCAATGTGCACTGACGGGGTACCATGCATGCTTCACTTGTTTATTTTTAATTTTACTTAACATCTTTATAACATTTTTCTCGCTATCAATTATTTTCCAGGCAATTTTATAAATGCTTCCTTCTAGAACATTTTTATTTTTGATTTGACTTAACATCTTTATAACAATTTTCCTACAAACTACCAATCGTTTTCCAGGCAATTTTATTATTTCAGCCTTCCAGAACATTTTTATCTTCCTAAAAACAAATTTTTAAAAGATCTGCACTAAATTCATCTTACAGTCTTCTCATAACTTGAAATGTCTTTAGCATTGGCATTATTATCCCTTCATCAATCTAAATCAAATCTATGCAGGGTTTGATTTCCAACACAGACTATGGAATTGGCTAAACTGAGTTCAAATCCAATCAAACTATTACATCCACTAATGTACAAATACTGTTGGTGAAAGTATGAATCTACAGTTTACCCACCCCATATACAAGTAAAATAGCAACTTGTATTCAATAATTGTATAGAATTAATCATTTGTTTCAGTGTTACATAACTGTCAAAAAAATGATATGCACTAAGATAAATAAAGCAAATGAACGACAGATTCAACAATGCAAAGGTTAACAAACAACTTTTTATACATTCATTCATAATGTCATTCATATTTGTGTCGCAATTTCAAAGCACACACACATCTGTGTATTTACTAGTGAACCAAAGAGTGAGCCAATAATACAGCATTCATTGTATGTAGTACTAATAGCCTCTCAATCTTAGAGTAGACACATTTGTGTCCATTAGTAAACCTACGACTGATTCATCAGCCCAAAAAAAGGATGAAATCTTTTTTTGTGATAACACTTTCTAGTAATCTCGGCTCCATTGTAATCAAGTCAGCAAATATTGAATGATTTCAGACATTGTTATTCTACTGTAGTAGTAGTAGTAGTAGTAGTAGGGACTATTACTGCTACATGACTCTTCGGTGATGTGACAGGGGCTAGAGCTTAGTAGACAATGCAGAACTTATTAGGTTAGAAATTCTTTTTGTACCCTGCCTAAATTTCCACGCTCTATCAGTGCCTAAATTCAAACACAGATTCCATGAACAACGCATCTTTCCCAAAATTGCCCACCTATGGAACACTGTTCCGCTGGCCTGCTTCCCAGTTAAATACAACATAGTATCCTTCAAATCCAATCTAAACAAGTTCTTGTTGAGCCGTTCCCATAAATTATCAAATTCTACCCAATTTATGCCATTAACGATTACTATACTACCACCTTACATTCATTGACCCCTTATCCTCAAGTGGCCTTCGGGTCTGGATCAGTGGTGACTCCCAAGTAAAAAAAAAAAAACTTTTTAAATGTGGCAACAATACTCCATACATAAGCAATGCATTTGTAAAACTAAAAGAACAGATATGGAATGGAAAGGGCGTATCGACACTTCTGAAGTTAAGTGAAGTGCATTAACAATGCACTGATAATTTCTATTGCAGTATAAGCAAAGGAAGAACACTGGGAGAGCATAAGAGGAAGCTCAATGTCTTTAAAATGTAATGTTTATAAAGTAGGCTTCGCTGCAAATCATCCTTAACATTTTGGGGAACTATTTTTATGATAGTACGCCATTCAATTTGGTCCTTTGTTGCTTCAATAATTTTACAGTCAGTAAGATTATCACACTACAAGAAATGTCCTCATATCTCTTATTTGGGTGTCCTTTATTTTTGTTAATTTAACTAAATGGCATTTATTTAAGTTTTTTTTTTTTAAATCACATTCACCTCTAACAATGCATATCACCACTTGGATGTAAAGGGATACTATTTGGAACCATGCCTAGGAAAGATTAACAAGATATTAGTTTACATTACATTTGAACTTCTGCATATCAGTACAGTCAGAAAAGCAGGTAGTAAGAAGAGAATTACAAAGTCTAGCTGTTCGAGGGAAGAAACTATTAGAATAGAAAGCTTTCTGGCATTTAGGGATCTCCACAGTGAAGAGGTGTGATTTTGTTGCTAATCAAGTTTGTCGGGGATATGTACGTCGAGGGGCACAAATGCAAGGAGTTCATCAGAGTACATTTCATTAAAATATTTGTAAAACAGGTACAGAGATGCAACATTGCGACGATGGAACAGGCATTGAAGCTTAGTTCACAAAGTGGGACCTATTAGATTGAAAACTCCTTTTTGAACCCTATCTAAGAGACTAGTAGTAGATGTGGTAGATGTGGCAACAATACTCCATGCATGAGCAAATGGTGGCCTTGTAGAGGTACAGGATACTCTCAGGTGTGAGTAGTCTTCTAGCACGATAGAGGGAACCCACCTTCTTTGCAGTAGCCTTCGCAATGTCCTAAATGTATTTGATGGTCATTTATTCTTGACATGATTAGACTATTGGAGTAACAACTTGAGAATAAACACTGATTTTGTCTGATCAAAGACTTTTTCATATTAACGACTTTGCTAAAACATAGGCAGCATTTGTGGGCACAGTCCAAATGTTTTGTATATTTTTTTGTAAATTGTATAAAAGTGATAGCAGAAACCACTATCAACAATTTCCCCCACTCTTTATCTGTGCCTAAACCTAACCGTAGATTCCATGAACAAAGCTTCTTTCTTAGAACTGTGAAACTGCCTTCCACTACCTGCTTTCCAGCTGACTACAACATGGTTGTCTTCAAGTCTAACATAAACAAGTTCTTGATGAGCCGTTCCATATAAGTTAACAAATTACTGAATTTCCATTACTAACGATTACTATATTGTCCAATTTCTACTGTACACTCTTTAACCCTTATCCTCAAGCGGACTGTTGGCCTTGGTAAGTGGTGATGTATATTTTTAGCTTTTGTCTTTAATATCTCAATTGTTCTAACGCTAAATTTGCAACTGTCAAAGAACTCAGGATGTAATTCTCTGCTGCTACAGAATCTGTGAAAGTCGAGACTCTTTTATGGTTATTTATTCTGTGGCATTTTTATATATCTTGTTCCTCTCAAAAGTTATGCAAGCACATCCAGAAAGTATGAAACAACACAAGAGAAAAGGTTCGAAAATTCCTGATGTAGAGAGCAGTCCTTCTGTGTTGAGATTTAATCTTCTTCTTCTTCTATTATACTAGCTTACATTTTATATATATATACTAGCCTGGGTGCCTTGCATTGCCCGGGTGTTTGGAGGTGTGTGTTGAGTAACGAACAGAAAAAAAAGTGTATCAGAATTTTCGGGGAATTTTTTACACCCCTAACACGAGACTGCGAATAAAATATAAAAAACTCGTAATTTCTCTTTTAAAAGTAGGTTGCTTATTTTCTTTATGGATTATACTTCCAAAATAAACTATTAAAGTTGTATAAAGGTAATAGAAATATTATTTTTTATTTTTTTAAAAACAGTAATGAAATCAATTAAATTTACGAGTTAAGTATTTTATCAATTTTTAAACTTTAAAAATCTATCAAAATTTTTCTATTGATTCAATTTTTACAATATTTTCAGGGTCAATGTGAAATTTTATGCTCTTTCCAATAAACCGAATATAATATTTTAGACAAACATTTTTTTTAAATTCACGCCCCCCCCCATTTTCAAGTGTCTATTAAAAAGTAAATAATCAATTTACTCACCAAAGTTTTATATATCACAAATTGAAGAGAAAAGGTCAATAAATAATATATTAAAATTTTAAAAAAATGTAGTGTTTTTTTAGAAATTTACCTGTAAAGTTCGAAGTTTAAAACCTTTTTTTTTTAACAACGTTGTTATTTTTTTTTCTTTTGTTTTTTTTTTTAATGAAACCTTGGTCCTTGCTCCTTTAATTGAAAAAAAAATTAAGGCTTGAATTACATTTTTCGAGTAGTTATAAGTTTGGAAAGACAGGGGGGGGGCGAATAATTCACGCCTCCAATTTTGAAATGTCTATTAAAAAGTAAATAATTAATTTACTCACCAAAATTTTATATATCACAAATTGAAGATAAAAAATCAATAAATAATATATCAAAATTTAAAACAAAAAAAGAAGTGTTTTTTAGAAATTTACCTGTAAAGTCCGAAGTTTAAAACCTTTTTTTTTAAAACCACATGTTTTTTTTTTGTTTTTTTTTAAATGAAATCTTGGCCCTTGCTCCTTTAATTGAAAAAAAATTAGGGTTTGAATTACATTTTTCGAGTAGTTATAAGCTTGGAAAGACAGGGGGTCGAATTATTCAATATATTTCACGCATTCGTAAGGTTAGTTTCTAACACACCTAGTAGAAGGAAGGCTTGAACTCATGACGTGAAAGTGGAAAAGAAAGTGAAAGAAAATCTGACGTCTTACCGCTACTCCATGACACGACCGGAAGTTCGGAACGTTAAAATTAGGCAAAGTCAATCCAACCGATACGATGACTTGCAAAAATGCCTTGCAAAAAGTCGACACCTCCTTGTAGAAAAGTACCCAGTTGAGGGTGAAGGAATTAATGTTTTTAACCAATTTTTTTATATTTGTCGTCCGAGACATCAAGCTTCAAAATGGTACCAAACTCGTGAAAATTTGTTGCCTCTGTTGAAAGGTTTAGGCAGATATACAAACATACATACATACATACATACGCACATACATTTAAACAGACAGGTGATATTTATATTATAGATAACTAGCAGGAGTACTCGACGTTGCATGGGTATGGAGAGGTTTTATGGTAAGAGTATTAATAAACAGAGCCCTAAAAAACGGTTTCAAACAAAAAACATTAATCAACCCCCTAAAAAAATTTAAATAGCAGTGGGTGCCCGTGCGAGCGCAAAAAAAATAAATAAATAAAAATAAAGTAGTTGTTTCACAACATTTCGGCCGACTATTCCTCTGGCCTTCGTCAGGTGGTTCACCGCGACAGGATAGGAATGCTGAATCTCTTAATTGTATCTTCAGTAATTACTGCTTTCCATAGTTGTTGTTGTCTCACCACGTTTTGGCCAACTAATCCACTGGCCTACTTTGGGTGGGATTGAAACCGCTATTTTCAGACAATGCTCAGCTGGAACTGTTAAGATTCAACGTCCCTATCCACTACGCCATGGGCCCCGAAGGCGATCGTGCCGGCCAGAGGAATAGTTAGCCAAAACGTGGTGAGACGACAACTATGGAAGGCAGTAATTATGAAAATACAGTTGATGATTCAGCATTCCTATCCAGTCGCGGTTAACAACCTGACAAAGGCCAGAAGAATAGTTGGCCGAAACATTGTGAAACAACAACTATAAAGATGAGGATAACAGTCCGCAAATAAATAAATAAAATATACAAATTACTCATCTCAAAAAATTCCAATAATTAAATAATATATAACCATTCAGTACGGACCCAACAATGGAAGATCAGATAACAAAAAAAAATCTTGAATTTATGAGACCAAAAAGTCCAAATTTGATTGCCCTTCAGGGCCCGTTCAGAAAACCAAAAAAATAACGCACAAGGCCAATGAAAAAATTGGGAAGGGGAGAGGTCTATGATCATTCTCATCACTGTACCTTTGTTGATCTACGCCAATTCTAGCTAAAGTTTTCATTTACCATAATATCACAAACACACCAGGGGTCGTCCTACTTAGATTTCCAAATCAAATCGTTTTTGTTTGTTTTTTAATTAATTAATCTGGTGAAAAGTGCTCAATGGCATGAGGACAGAGCTGATTTAAACCAAAAAAAATGGCCCCGGCCCATAGAAATTACCTTGTGGCTCTTAGTTTTGTGCTAATGCTCTGATCAGATTGATGAAAAATGGGCAACAACATAGATTAACTTGGCATATACATAATTAGAAGAATAACTTGGAATATACATAATTAGAATCATAAATTGGCATATAAATAATTAGAATAATAACTTGACATATACATAATTAGAATAATAACTTGTCATATACATAATTAGAAGAATAACTTGTCATATACATAATTAGAATAATAACTTGGCATATACATAATTAGAAGAATAAATTGGCATATACATAATTAGAAGAATAACTTGTCATATACATAATTAGAATAATAACTTGGCATATACATAATTAGAAGAATAAATTGACATATACATAATTAGAAGAATAACTTGGCAAATATATAACTAGAAGAATAACTTGGCATATACATAATTAGAAGATTAACTTGGCATATACATAATTTGAAGAATAAATTGGAATATACATGACTATAAGAATAACTTGGCATATACATAATTAGAAGATTAACTTGGCATATACATAATTAGAAGATTAACTTGGCATATACATAATTAGAAGATTAACTTGGCATATACATAATTAGAAGAATAACTTAGAATATACATGACTATAAGAATAACTTGGCATATACATGACTATAAGAATAACTTAGCATATACATAATTAGAAGATTAACTTGGCATATACATAATTAGAAGAATAACTTGGCATATACATGACTATAAGAATAACTTGGCATATACATGACTATAAGAACAACTTGGCATATACATAATTAGAAGATTAACTTGGCATATACATGACTAGAAGAATCACTTGGCATATACATAATTAGAAGAATAACTTGTCATATACATAATTAGAAGAATAACTTGGCATATACATAATTAGAAGAATAACTTGGCATATACATGACTATAAGAATAACTTGGCATATACATGACTATAAGAACAACTTGGCATATACATAATTAGAAGAATAACTTGGCATATACATGACTATAAGAATAACTTGGCATATACATAATTAGAAGAATAACTTGTCATATACATAATTAGAAGAATAACTTGGCATATACATAATTAGAAGAATAACTTTGCATATACATAATTAGAAGAATAACTTGGCATATACATAATTAGAAGATTAACTTGGCATATACATAATTAGAAGATTACCTTGACATATACATAATTAGAAGAATAACTTGGCATATACATAATTAGAAGAATAACTTGGCATATACATAATTAGAAGAATAACTTGGCATATACATAATTAGAAGATTACCTTGACATATACATAATGAGAAGAATAACTTGGCATATACATAATTAGAAGAATAACTTGACATATACATAATTAGAAGATTAACTTGGCATATACATAATTAGAAGAATAACTTGGCATATACATAATTAGAAGAATAACTTGGCATATACATAATTAGAAGAATAACTTGGCATATACATAATTAGAAGATTAACTTGTCATATACATAATTAGAAGATTAACTTGGCATATACATAATTAGAAGATTAACTTGTCATATACATAATTAGAAGAATAACTTGGCATATACATAATTAGAAGATTAACTTGGCATATACATAATTTGAAGAATAAATTGGAATATACATGACTATAAGAATAACTTGGCATATACATAATTAGAAGATTAACTTGGCATATACATAATTAGAAGATTAACTTGGCATATACATAATTAGAAGATTAACTTGGCATATACATAATTAGAAGAATAACTTAGAATATACATGACTATAAGAATAACTTGGCATATACATGACTATAAGAATAACTTAGCATATACATAATTAGAAGATTAACTTGGCATATACATAATTAGAAGAATAACTTGGCATATACATGACTATAAGAATAACTTGGCATATACATGACTATAAGAACAACTTGGCATATACATAATTAGAAGATTAACTTGGCATATACATGACTAGAAGAATCACTTGGCATATACATAATTAGAAGAATAACTTGTCATATACATAATTAGAAGAATAACTTGGCATATACATAATTAGAAGAATAACTTGGCATATACATGACTATAAGAATAACTTGGCATATACATGACTATAAGAACAACTTGGCATATACATAATTAGAAGAATAACTTGGCATATACATGACTATAAGAATAACTTGGCATATACATAATTAGAAGAATAACTTGTCATATACATAATTAGAAGAATAACTTGGCATATACATAATTAGAAGAATAACTTTGCATATACATAATTAGAAGAATAACTTGGCATATACATAATTAGAAGATTAACTTGGCATATACATAATTAGAAGATTACCTTGACATATACATAATTAGAAGAATAACTTGGCATATACATAATTAGAAGAATAACTTGGCATATACATAATTAGAAGAATAACTTGGCATATACATAATTAGAAGATTACCTTGACATATACATAATGAGAAGAATAACTTGGCATATACATAATTAGAAGAATAACTTGACATATACATAATTAGAAGATTAACTTGGCATATACATAATTAGAAGAATAACTTGGCATATACATAATTAGAAGAATAACTTGGCATATACATAATTAGAAGAATAACTTGGCATATACATAATTAGAAGATTAACTTGTCATATACATAATTAGAAGATTAACTTGGCATATACATAATTAGAAGATTAACTTGTCATATACATAATTAGAAGAATAACTTGGCATATACATAATTAGAAGATTAACTTGTCATATACATAATTAGAAGATTAACTTGGCATATACATAATTAGAAGATTAACTTGTCATATACATAATTAGAAGAATAACTTGGCATATACATAATTAGAAGATTAACTTGGCATATACATAATTAGAAGATTAACTTGTCATATACATAATTAGAAGATTAACTTGTCATATACATAATTAGAAGAATAACTTGTCATATACATAATTAGAAGAATAACTTGTCATATACATAATTAGAAGAATAACTTGTCATATACATAATTAGAAGATTAACTTGTCATATACATAATTAGAAGAATAACTTGGCATATACATAATTAGAAGATTAACTTGTCATATACATAATTAGAAGATTAACTTGGCATATACATAATTAGAAGATTAACTTGTCATATACATAATTAGAAGAATAACTTGGCATATACATAATTAGAAGATTAACTTGTCATATACATAATTAGAAGATTAACTTGGCATATACATAATTAGAAGATTAACTTGTCATATACATAATTAGAAGAATAACTTGGCATATACATAATTAGAAGATTAACTTGGCATATACATAATTAGAAGATTAACTTGTCATATACATAATTAGAAGATTAACTTGTCATATACATAATTAGAAGATTAACTTGTCATATACATAATTAGAAGAATAACTTGTCATATACATAATTAGAAGATTAACTTGTCATATACATAATTAGAAGATTAACTTGTCATATACATAATTAGAAGATTAACTTGTCATATACATAATTAGAAGAATAACTTGGCATATACATAATTAGAAGATTAACTTGGCATATACATAATTAGAAGATTAACTTGTCATATACATAAGTAGAAGAATAACTTGTCATATACATAATTAGAAGATTAACTTGGCATATACATAATTAGAAGATTAACTTGTCATATACATAATTAGAAGAATAACTTGGCATATACATAATTAGAAGAATAACTTGGCATATACATAATTAGAAGAATAACTTGGCATATACATAATTAGAAGATTAACTTTGCATATACATAATTAGAAGAATAAATTGGCATATACATAATTAGAAGAATAACTTGGAATATACATAATTAGAAGAATAACTTGGAATATACATAATTAGAAGAATAACTTGGCATATATATAATTAGAAGATTAACTTTGCATATACATAATTAGAAGAATAAATTGGCATATACAAAATTAGAAGAATAACTTGACATATACATAATTAGAAGAATAACTTGACATATACATAATTAGAAGAATAAATTTGCATATAAATAATTAGAAGAATAACTTGGCATATACATGACTAGAAGAATAACTTGTCATATACATAATTAGAAGATTAACTTGGCATATACATAATTAGAAGATTAACTTGGCATATACATAATTAGAAGATTAACTTAGCATATACGTAACTAGAAGATTAACTTGGCATATACATAATTAGAAGAATAACTTGGCATATACATAATTAGAAGAATAAATTGGCATATACATAATTATAAGAATAACTTGGCATATACATAATTAGAAGATTAACTTGACATATACATAATTAGAAGAATAAATTGGCATATACATAATTAGAAGAATAAATTGGCATATACATAATTAGAAGAATAAATTGGCATATACATAATTAGAAGAATAACTTGACATATACATAATTAGAAGAATAACTTGGCATATACATAATTATAAGAATAACTTGGCATATACATAATTAGAAGATTAACTTGGCATATACATAATTAGAAGATTAACTTAGCATATACGTAACTAGAAGATTAACTTGGCATATACATAATTAGAAGACTAACTTTGCATATACATAATTAGAAGAATAACTTGGCATATACATAATTAGAAGATTAACTTAGCATATACGTAACTAGAAGATTAACTTGGCATATACATAATTAGAAGAATAACTTGGCATATACATAATTAGAAGATTAACTTGGCATATACATAATTAGAAGAATATCTTGGCATATACATTATTAGAAGAATAACTTGGCATATACATAATTAGAAGATTAACTTGGCATATACATAATTAGAAGAATAACTTGGCATATACATAATTAGAAGAATAACTTGGCATATACATAATTAGAAGAATAACTTGGCATATACATAATTAGAAGATTAACTTGGCATATACATAATTAGAAGAATAACTTGGCATATACATAATTAGAAGAATAACTTGCCATATACATAATTAGAAGAATAACTTGGCATATACATAATTAGAAGATTAACTTGGCATATACATAATTAGAAGAATAACTTGCCATATACATAATTAGAAGATTAACTTTGCATATACATAATTAGAAGAATAACTTGGCATATACATAATTAGAAGAATAACTTGCCATATACATAATTAGAAGAATAACTTGGCATATACATAATTAGAAGATTAACTTGGCATATACATAATTAGAAGAATAACTTGGCATATACATAATTAGAAGATTAACTTGGCATATACATGACTAGAAGATTAACTTGGCATATACATAATCAGAAGATTAACTTGGCATATACATGACTAGAAGAATAAATTGGCATATATATATAATTAGAAGATTAACTTGTGATATACATAATTAGAAGATTAACTTGGCATATACATAACTATAAGATTAACTTGTGCAAATACATAACTATAAGATTAACTTGGCATATACATAATTAGAAGAATAACTTGGCATATACATAATTAGAAGAATAACTTGGCATATACATAATTAGAAAATTAACTTGGCATATACATAATTAGAAGAATAACTTGGCATATACAGAATCAGAAGAATAACTTGGCATATACATAATTAGAAGAATAAGTTGGCATATACATAACTAGAAGAATAAATTGGAATATACATAATTAGAAGAATAACTTGGCCTATACATAACTAGAAGAATAAATTGGAATATACATAATTAGAAGAATAAATTGGAATATACATAATTAGAAGAATAACTTGGCATATACATAATTTGAAGAATAAATTGGAATATACATAATTAGAAGAATAACTTGGCATATACATAATTTGAAGAATAAATTGGAATATACATAATTAGAAGAATAAATTGGCATATACATAATTAGAATAATAACTTGGCATATACATAATTTGAAGAATAACTTGGCATATACATAATTTGAAGAATAACTTGGCATATACATAATTAGAAGAATAACTTGGCATATACATAATTAGAAGAATAACTTGGCATATACATAATTAGAATAATAACTTGGCATATACATAATTAGAATAATAACTTGGCATATACATAATTAGAATAATAACTTGGCATATACATAATTAGAAGAATAAATTGGCATATACATAATTAGAAGAACAAATTGGCATATACGTAACTAGAATAATAACTTGGCATATACATAATTTGAAGAATAACTTGGCATATACATAATTTGAAGAATAACTTGGCATATACATAATTTGAAGAATAACTTGGCATATACATAATTAGAAGAATAAATTGGCATATACATAATTAGAATAATAACTTGGCATATACATAATTTGAAGAATAACTTGGCATATACATAATTAGAAGAATAACTTGGCATATACATAATTAGAAGAATAACTTTGCATATACATAATTAGAAGAATAACTTGGCATATACATAATTAGAATAATAACTTGGCATATACATAATTAGAATAATAACTTGGCATATACATAATTAGAATAATAACTTGGCATATATATAATTAGAAGAATAACTATTCATATACATAATTAGAATAATAACTTGGCATATACATAATTAGAATAATAACTTGGCATATATATAATTAGAATAATAACTTGGCACATAAATAATTAGAATAATAACTTGGCATATAAATAATTAGAATAATAACTCGGCATATAAATAATTAGAAGAATAACTTGGAATATACATAATTAGAATAATAACTTGGCATATAAATAATTAGAATAATAACTCGGCATATAAATAATTAGAATAATAACTTGGCATATAAATAATTAGAATAATAACTTGGCATATAAATAATTAGAATAATAACTCGACATATAAATAATTAGAAGAATAACTTGGCATATACATAATTAGAATAATAACTTGGCATATACATAATTAGAATAATAACTTGGCATATAAATAATTAGAATAATAACTTGGCATATAAATAATTAGAAGAATAACTTGGCATATAAATAATTAGAAGAATAACTTGGCATATACATAATTAGAAGAATAAATTGACATATACATAATTAGAATAATAACTTGGCATATACATAATTAGAAGAATAACTTGGCATATACATAATTAGAAGAATAACTTGGAATATACATAATTAGAATAATAACTTGGCATATACATAATTAGAATAATAACTTGGCATATACATAATTAGAAGAATAAGTTGGCATATACATAATTAGAATAATAACTCGGCATATAAATAATTAGAAGAATAACTTGGCATATAAATAATTAGAATAATAACTTGGCATATGAATAATTAGAATAATAACTTGGCATATAAATAATTAGAATAATAACTTGGCATATACATAATTAGAAGAATAACTTGGCATATACATAATTAGAATAATAACTTGGCATATACATAATTAGAAGAATAACTTGGCATATACATAATTAGAATAATAACTTGGCATATAAATAATTTGAATAATAACTTGGCATATACATAATTAGAAGAATAACTTGGCATATAAATAATTAGAATAATAACTTGGCATATACATAATTAGAATAATAACTTGGCATATAAATAATTAGAATAATAACTTGGCATATACATAATTAGAATAATAACTTGGCATATAAATAGTTAGAATAATAACTTGGCATATAAATAATTAGAAGAATAAGTTGGCATATACATAACTAGAAGAATAACTTGGCATATAAATAATTAGAATAATAACTTGGCATATAAATAATTAGAAGAATAACTTGGCATATACATAATTAGAAGAATAAATTGACATATACATAATTAGAATAATAACTTGGCATATACATAATTAAAAGAATAACTTGGCATATACATAATTAGAAGAATAACTTGGAATATACATAATTAGAATAATAACTTGGCATATACATAATTAGAAGAATAACTCGCCATATAAATAATTAGAAGAATAACTTGGCATATAAATAATTAGAATAATAACTTGGCATATAAATAATTAGAATAACAACTTGGCATATAATTAGAATAATAACTTGGCATATACATAATTAGAAGAATAAATTGGCATATACATAATTAGAATAATAACTTGGCATATACATAATTAGAATAATAACTTGGCATATACATAATTAGAATAATAACTTGGCATATAAATAATTAGAATAATAACTTGGCATATAAATAATTAGAATAATAACTTGGCATATAAATAATTAGAATAATAACTTGGCATATACATAATTAGAATAATAACTTGGCATATACATAATTAGAATAATAACTTGGCATATAAATAATTAGAATAATAACTCGGCATATACATAATTAGAAGAATAACTTGGCATATACATAATTAGAAGAATAACTTGGCATATACATAATTAGAAAATTAACTTGGCATATACATAATTAGAAGAATAACTTGGCATATACAGAATCAGAAGAATAACTTGGCATATACATAATTAGAAGAATAAGTTGGCATATACATAACTAGAAGAATAAATTGGCATATACATAATTAGAAGAATAACTTGGCCTATACATAACTAGAAGAATAAATTGACATATACATAATTAGAAGAATAACTTGGCATATACATAAGTAGAAGAATAACTTGGCATATACATAATTAGAAGAATAACTTGGCATATACATAAGTAGAAGAATAACTTGGCATATACATAAGTAGAAGAATAACTTGGCATATACATAATTAGAAGAATAACTTGGCATATACATAAGTAGAAGAATAACTTGGCATATACATAAGTAGAAGAATAACTTGGCATATACATAATTAGAAGAATAACTTGGCCTATACATAACTAGAAGAATAAATTGACATATACATAATTAGAAGAATAACTTGGCATATACATAATTAGAAGAATAACTTGGCATATACATAATTAGAAGAATAACTTGGCATATACATAATTAGAAGAATAACTTGGCATATACATAAGTAGAAGAATAACTTGGCATATACATAAGTAGAAGAATAACTTGGCATATACATAATTAGAAGAATAACTTGGCATATACATAATTAGAAGAATAACTTGGCATATACATAATTAGAAGAATAACTTGGCATATACATAAGTAGAAGAATAACTTGGCATATACATAATTAGAAGATTAACTTGGCATATACATAATTAGAAGAATAACTTGGCATATACATAATTAGAAGAATAACTTGGCATATACATAATTAGAAGAATAACTTGGCATATACATAATTAGAAGAATAACTTGGCATATACATAAGTAGAAGAATAACTTGGCATATACATAATTAGAAGAATAACTTGGCATATACATAATTAGAAGAATAAATTGGCATATACATAATTAGAAGAATAACTTGGCATATACATAACTAGAAGAATAAATTGACATATACATAATTAGAAGAATAACTTGGCATATACATAAGTAGAAGAATAAATTGGCATATACATAATTAGAAGAATAACTTGGCATATACATAATTAGAAGAATAACTTGGCATATACATAATTAGAAGAATAACTTGGCATATACATAATTAGAAGAATAACTTGGCATATACATAAGTAGAAGAATAACTTGGCATATACATAATTAGAAGAATAACTTGGCATATACATAATTAGAAGAATAACTTGGCATATACATAATTAGAAGAATAACTTGGCATATACATAATTAGAATAATAACTTGGCATATACATAACTAGAAGATTGATTTGGCATATACATAATTAGAAGAATAACTTGGCATATAAATAATTAGAATAATAACTTGGCATATACATAATTAGAATAATAACTTGGCATATACATAACTAGAAGATTGATTTGGCATATACAACATTAGAAGATTTACTTGGCATATACATAATTAGAAGATTAATTTGGCATGTACATAATTAGATGATTAATTTGGCATATACATAATTAGAAGAATAAATTGACATATACATAATTAGAAGAATAACTTGGTATATACATAATTAGAAGAATAAATTGGCATATACATGACTGTAAGAATAACTTGGCATATACATAATTAGAAGAATAACTTGGCATATACATAATTAGAAGAATAAATTGGCATATACATAATTAGAAGAATAACTTGACATATACATAATTAGAAGAATAACTTCACATATACATAATTAGAAGATTAAATTTGCATATACATAATTAGAAGAATAACTTGACATATACATAATTAGAAGATTAACTTTGCATATACATAATTAGAAGAATAAATTGGCATATACATAATTAGAAGAATAAATTGACATATACATAATTAGAAGGATAACTTGGCATATACATAATTAGAAGAATAAATTGACATATACATAATTAGAATAATAACTTGGCATATACATAATTAGAAGAATAAATTGACATATACATAATTAGAAGAATAAATTGACATATACATAATTAGAATAATAACTTGGCATATACATAATTAGAAGAATAAATTGACATATACATAATTAGAAGAATAAATTGGCATATACATAATTAGAAGAATAAATTGGCATATACATAATTAGAAGAATAAATTGGCATATACATAATTAGAAGAATAAATTGGCATATACATAATTAGAAGATTAACTTTGCATATACATAATTAGAAGAATAAATTGGCATATACATAATTAGAAGAATAAATTGGCATATACATAATTAGAAGAATAAATTGGCATATACATAATTAGAAGAATAAATTGACATATACATAATTAGAAGAATAAATTGACATATACATAATTAGAAGAATAAATTGGCATATACATAATTAGAAGAATAACTTGGCATATACATAATTAGAAGAATAAATTGGCATATACATAATTAGAAGAATAAATTGACATATACATAATTAGAAGAATAAATTGACATATACATAATTAGAATAATAACTTGGCATATACATAATTAGAAGAATAAATTGATATATACATAATTAGAAGAATAAATTGGCATATACATAATTAGAAGAATAAATTGGCATATACATAATTAGAAGAATAAATTGGCATATACATAATTAGAAGAATAAATTGGCATATACATAATTAGAAGATTAACTTTGCATATACATAATTAGAAGAATAAATTGGCATATACATAATTAGAATAATAACTTTGCATATACATAATTAGAATAATAGCTTGGCATATACATAATTAGAAGATTAACTTTGCATATACATAATTAGAAGAATAAATTGGCATATACATAATTAGAAGATTAACTTTGCATATACATAATTAGAAGAATAAATTGGCATATACATAATTAGAAGAATAACTTTGCATATACATAATTAGAATAATAGCTTGGCATATACATAATTAGAAGATTAACTTTGCATATACATAATTAGAAGAATAAATTGGCATATACATAATTAGAAGAATAACTTGGCATATACATAATTAGAAGATTAACTTTGCATATACATAATTAGAAGAATAAATTGGCATATACATAATTAGAAGATTAACTTTGCATATACATAATTAGAAGAATAAATTGGCATATACATAATTAGAAGAATAACTTGGCATATACATAATTAGAAGAATAAATTGACATATACATAATTAGAAGAATAAATTGGCATATACATAATTAGAAGAATAAATTGGCATATACATAATTAGAAGAATAAATTGGCATATACATAATTAGAAGAATAACTTGGCATATACATAATTAGAAGAATAAATTGACATATACATAATTAGAAGAATAACTTGGCATATACATGGCTAGAAGATTAACTTGGTATATACATAATTAGAAGATTAACTTTGCATATACATAATTAGAAGAATAAATTGGCATATACATAATTAGAAGAATAAATTGGCATATACATAATTAGAAGAATAAATTGGCATATACATAATTAGAAGAATAACTTGGCATATACATAATTAGAAGAATAAATTGGCATATACATAATTAGAAGAATAACTTGGCATATACATAATTAGAAGATTAACTTTGCATATACATAATTAGAAGAATAAATTGGCATATACATAATTAGAAGATTAACTTGGCATATACATAATTAGAAGAATAAATTGGCATATACATAATTAGAAGAATAAATTGGCATATACATAATTAGAAGAATAAATTGGCATATACATAATTAGAAGAATAAATTGGCATATACATAATTAGAAGAATAAATTGGCATATACATAATTAGAAGATTAACTTGGCATATACATAATTAGAAGAATAAATTGGCATATACATAATTAGAAGAATAAATTGGCATATACATAATTAGAAGAATAACTTGGCATATACATAATTAGAAGATTAACTTTGCATATACATAATTAGAAGAATAACTTGGCATATACATAATTAGAAGATTAACTTTGCATATACATAATTAGAAGAATAAATTGGCATATACATAATTAGAAGAATAAATTGGCATATACATAATTAGAAGAATAACTTGGCATATACATAATTAGAAGAATAAATTGGCATATACATAATTAGAAGAATAACTTGGCATATACATAATTAGAAGAATAAATTGGCATATACATAATTAGAAGAATAAATTGGCATATACATAATTAGAAGAATAACTTGGCATATACATAATTAGAAGAATAAATTGGCATATACATAATTAGAAGAATAACTTGGCATATACATAATTAGAAGAATAAATTGGCATATACATAATTAGAAGAATAAATTGGCATATACATAATTAGAAGAATAACTTGGCATATACATAATTAGAAGAATAAATTGACATATACATAATTAGAAGAATAACTTGGCATATACATGGCTAGAAGATTAACTTGGTATATACATAATTAGAAGATTAACTTTGCATATACATAATTAGAAGAATAAATTGGCATATACATAATTAGAAGAATAAATTGGCATATACATAATTAGAAGAATAAATTGGCATATACATAATTAGAAGAATAACTTGGCATATACATAATTAGAAGAATAAATTGGCATATACATAATTAGAAGAATAAATTGGCATATACATAATTAGAAGATTAACTTTGCATATACATAATTAGAAGAATAAATTGGCATATACATAATTAGAAGAATAACTTGGCATATACATAATTAGAAGAATAAATTGGCATATACATAATTAGAAGAATAAATTGGCATATACATAATTAGAAGAATAAATTGGCATATACATAATTAGAAGAATAAATTGGCATATACATAATTAGAAGAATAAATTGGCATATACATAATTAGAAGAATAAATTGTCATATACATAATTAGAAGAATAACTTGGCATATACATAATTAGAAGAATAAATTGGCATATACATAATTAGAAGAATAACTTGGCATATACATAATTAGAAGAATAAATTGGCATATACATAATTAGAAGAATAAATTGGCATATACATAATTAGAAGAATAACTTGGCATATACATAATTAGAAGAATAAATTGGCATATACATAATTAGAAGAATAAATTGTCATATACATAATTAGAAGAATAAATTGGCATATACATAATTAGAAGAATAAATTGTCATATACATAATTAGAAGAATAAATTGGCATATACATAATTAGAAGAATAACTTGGCATATACATAATTAGAAGAATAAATTGGCATATACATAATTAGAAGAATAAATTGGCATATACATAATTAGAAGAATAACTTGGCATATACATAATTAGAAGAATAAATTGTCATATACATAATTAGAAGAATAACTTGGCATATACATAATTAGAAGAATAAATTGGCATATACATAATTAGAAGAATAAATTGTCATATACATAATTAGAAGAATAAATTGGCATATACATAATTAGAAGAATAACTTGGCATATACATAATTAGAAGAATAAATTGGCATATACATAATTAGAAGAATAAATTGGCATATACATAATTAGAAGAATAACTTGGCATATACATAATTAGAAGAATAACTTGGCATATACATAATTAGAAGAATAAATTGGCATATACATAATTAGAAGAATAAATTGGCATATACATAATTAGAAGAATAAATTGGCATATACATAATTAGAAGAATAACTTGGCATATACATAATTAGAAGAATAAATTGGCATATACATAATTAGAAGAATAAATTGTCATATACATAATTAGAAGAATAACTTGGCATATACATAATTAGAAGAATAAATTGGCATATACATAATTAGAAGAATAAATTGGCATATACATAATTAGAAGAATAAATTGGCATATACATAATTAGAAGAATAACTTGGCATATACATAATTAGAAGAATAAATTGGCATATACATAATTAGAAGAATAAATTGGCATATACATAATTAGAAGAATAAATTGGCATATACATAATTAGAAGAATAACTTGGCATATACATAATTAGAAGAATAAATTGGCATATACATAATTAGAAGAATAAATTGGCATATACATAATTAGAAGAATAACTTGGCATATACATAATTAGAAGAATAAATTGGCATATACATAATTAGAAGAATAACTTGGCATATACATAATTAGAAGAATAAATTGGCATATACATAATTAGAAGAATAACTTGGCATATACATAATTAGAAGAATAAATTGGCATATACATAATTAGAAGAATAACTTGGCATATACATAATTAGAAGAATAAATTGGCATATACATAATTAGAAGAATAAATTGGCATATACATAATTAGAAGAATAAATTGGCATATACATAATTAGAAGAATAAATTGGCATATACATAATTAGAAGAATAACTTGGCATATACATAATTAGAAGAATAAATTGGCATATACATAATTAGAAGAATAAATTGGCATATACATAATTAGAAGAATAACTTGGCATATATATAATTAGAAGATTTACTTTGCATATACATAATTAGAAGAATAAATTGGCATATACATAATTAGAAGAATAAATTGGCATATACATGGCTAGAAGATTAACTTGGTATATACATAATTAGAAGAATAAATTTGCATATACATAATTAGAAGATTTACTTTGCATATACATAATTAGAAGAATAAATTGGCATATACATAATTAGAAGAATAACTTGGCATATACATGGCTAGAAGATTAACTTGGTATATACATAACTAGAAGAATAAAAATTGATTTAGTTGCCGGGATAAGCATATGCCACTTCTCTGGATAACTGGATTCATTTTTAGTTATTCATGACTGACGGAACAAGAGCATGCCCACACTGTACAGTCATGACTTTACTGGTGGAAAGAATGGATCCTGTTCTCCAGTACAAAATCCACTTAAAGCAAATTCATTTGTGATTATCAGATAGACCAGTGGTTCTCAACCTTTTTTTACCCACTTTTTTCCTTCTTTTTTCTTGGTGGACCCCCTCATAATTATTAGTCATAGTATGGGAGGGTGAAGATCAGACAGACAATATAATAGGAAAAGAACCGACTGCCTGAGACGCATATTTAAAACTAGTTCCTATCATTTTTTTCTTTTTTTTTATTATTTTCAATGCAATTTTATGGAATTTTTGGAAATCTAGAAAATACATTCAAATTTTTTTGAATGTTTACTTCAGCTTTTTTTCACGTCAAACCAAAATTACAGTAGAAATTATATTTTTTATAATAAAAACAATTCCGAGTTGGTTTTATTCAAGGACCACCAAAATATCATTGTGGATCCTCAATTTGTTATATTTTGCCTGTGGACCCCCAGAAATATTCCATGGACCCCTGGGGTCCATGTGGACCCCAGTTGAGAATCCCTGAAATAGACCCTCAATTATCAGAATGACAGTCTGAACGAACACACGTGTGTATATGTTTTGTACATAATAGAAATATATGAAAAAAAAATACATATATATTAGATTTTAGTTGTTATATTATTTGTGTAAGAAACATATTTTTTTTAATTTGTTTTGATATTTTATCATGGTGATTTGCATATCACAAATATTATCTTGCATTGACTTTTGCTCGGTTTCAAGTTTGTTTTCTTTCCTTCTCAATTATCATTTTTTATCTCAAATATTTTGATGATTATCAAGGAAAGAATCTTGATATCTTGTCATGTCAAACTCCAGAAACAAACAACGCAATCTATTGGATTGCTATAAAATTGATAAATAAATAAGCGCATTTGGAGAGCGTACCTCTACCAAAGACCAAAAAAAAAATTATTAGAATAAATTATTTTAAAGCGAAGTAGACGGTTTCTGTTTTTATATTTTCTTTAATGATTGTTAATGTCATTTCTGCTTATTTGAATAATATGTAAAATAACCGTTTGTTTATTGTCAACAAACTATTCTGAATTAAAAAAAAAAAAAAAGATTTTGTTTTTCTTTGCTCAGTGGTTTACAGATTCTCAACTAACATTAATAAAAAAAAATGTGAACACAGTTTTTCTTTTCTTTTTTATAACTTTTATACACCCTGGACAAGAAATATTACAACTAACATAGCTCTACAGACAAATTTATCTTTAGTTGACCTTTGACAACTATATATTTTCATTTACTAGCCAAATAGAAAAGTTACTAACCAAACCCACATAATTTTTGGAATATGGCATCTTTGTTCTGTGACGAGTATACACATTATAAAGATATATATATATATATATATATATATATATATATATATATATATATATATATATATAAAGTGCCTTCAATAAGTTTCCAGACTTTTTATACAGGTATTTAAAATTGTCATAGGCTCTTGAAAATTCTGTATGTTATTGCTATACATGACTGACCAATTTTTATGATTTCAAGTTCAAATGGACAGCTACAGCAGGAATTGGAATACACCATAATAAAGCCTGAGTGTCATAGTTAGTGAATTTGAAAACTGCAATCTGGATGTAAGGACACTTTAGAAGAACGATATGCAATAAAATTCTATTTTAAACTTGGAAAAAATGCCATGGAATGCTTCAAACTGCTTTTGAACCATTTTTCATGAATTGAGTATTAGTTTTTGAATGGCATAAGAGATTCAAGGAAGGCAGAGAGTCTGTAAGGGATGATGAAAGGTGTGGAAGGAGTAAGGAAGTCAGAACACCAAAGTTGATTGGCCAAATAAAGAATTTCATGGATAATGACCGTTGCGTATCTATAGAAACAATAAATGTACAGTTTGATGTCAGTGTGGGAACTGTACACACAATTATTTGTGAGGAACTGAAGATGCGGAAGTTTTGTGTAAAGTTTGTCCTAAGGATGCTCAGAGAAGATAAGAAAGAAAGACGTTGTCATGACAGCAAGGAGATGGTCGAGCTGATCAATTTAGATCTCGTAGTTCTTGATGCACTGGTGACCTGCGATGAAAGCTGGATCTACTGATATGGCCCAGAGAGGTTGCCATTATGAGACAATTGAGGAGATGAAAGAGGCTGTGACAGAGGTCATTGACTGATTTACACAAGAGGACTTCCATGGAGCCTTCTAGAGATTGTTGGAACAGAGTTTCATGTGTGTACTATATCCATAAAAGTGCCCATATGAAAAAGTCTGGAAACTTATTGAATACACCTCATAAGTGTAATTCTAAATATACACCAAATTTTATGCTGAGACTTGAAGGTATATGCATTCAAATTTCTTCAGATGTTTTTTAAACACGCCAAGAGAGAATTTGGTGGTTAATCTGAGTGACATGTTCTAGTTAGGCAGCTTGACCGTCTCACGGCAAACTGATTCCAACGCATGACCACCATTTGTATTACTTGGATTCTCCAGACTACTGTTCTCATCTGGAGTGTTATTTGCACAACATTTCCGTCAAAGTAACCTCTGACCTTCTTCAAATGTATCTTGTCAAACTTGGGAATATTTCTGTCGAGCTCAGGAATTTGGATGGAATTTCGAAAGGAACCCTTTATTTATTTTACGGGGGTAGCATGCTCTTGTTCCATCCGGCACGACTGAATAGAGGTCCTAAGTAATTCGCAATTGTATTTTTTGGTCGCCCACACTGAGAATTGAACACTTTTACAATTTATTTTTCCAAGTTCTCTAACTATTGCGCGATGGATCCTTTGTTTTAAAATGATACGAATAGCCAATTCTCATCTCAAAATTTCAGAAACGTAATGAACACAATTCTTTATATAACAATTGAGAACAGATGTGAAGCTCCAAGAGTAATTGTTTCTGATTGGTTAGATCTCGACATAGGAAACCAATAAAAAGTTTGTTATTTGTTTCAATCAGTATCAAGCATTCGAGTCATCAAACATCGAATGATTTCACACATTGCTATTCTACGGCTGTTGTAGTTCTAGTGAGGACTTCTACTGCTACACAACTCTGCGGGGATGTGGCAGGGACTGCAGCTCAATGGACAGTATGGAATTTATTAAATTAGAAATTCTTTTCTTGTACTCTGTCCAAGACAGAGGGCCTAGTAGTTGGTGCACTAGCCCTTATGTTTCGTATATGTTTTGTACATAACAGAAATATATGAAAAAAAATACATATATATTAGATTTTAGTTGTTATATTATTTGTGTAACAAACATATTTGTTTTAATTTATTTTAATATTTTATCATGGTGATTTGCATATCACAAATATTATCTTGCATTGACTTTTGCTCGGTTTCAAGTTTATTTTCTTTCCTTCTCAAAGGAAAGAAAACTTCTCAAGGGAAAGAAAAATTTGGCGCTTGTGGAATACTCCATGCACTAGTGATACATTTGTAAAAACAAAAGGACAGCTATGGAACAGGAAGTACATGTCAACATTTTTCAAAAGGTAAGACTTTACAATGCATTTATAGTTTCTGTTGTTGTATATGCAGGTGAATTATGTTTGCAGAGCATGAGTGGAAACTCAATGACTTTAAAATGAAATGTTTATAAATTATCCTCGAAATAACTGTGCAAGAAAAAAATAGAAATATCAGAAATAGGTTTAATATTAAGAAAGACATAGACAATGAGATTTGAAAAAAGAAAATAAAGTGATTTGGAGATATTTCCCGGCGACCAGACTCCAGCTATGTAACGAAAGCATACAAAGAAGATTTAATTGAAGAAAGATTAATAGACGACCACCAAAGAGATGGGTCAATCAAATAAGAATCCATACTAGTAGACTGGCCCATGACTGTGATAAATGGCAGAAATTTGTTCTAAAGCATGTGGTGAAGTTCTCTGAAATATGTACGTAAGTCAAGAATTATTTTAAGTTTTTTCAATCCTAACTTGTTTGTCATTTTTATAAATTTCTAGACATTAACATGTTGTTACCTCGATTGAAATTTTATTCATATCATAAAATGGTGATATAGCATGCATATCCCGATAAATAAATGCATAGTCAGTGTTAAGACAAACAAGAAAAATATAGAATGAACACCTTCTCCTCAATCAAACTTCATCAATTCCAGGAAATGAGAAAAAAGTAAACCTGGGGTTTACTTTTAGCAGCCCCATAATTCTCTCGTAATTTTGTCCTTGAGCAAAGTTTCTAACAAAGAGGCGACAACTGTTGTTTTCTGGGTCAAAACTTATTTAACACTTATCGTTTGCTAGTTTTTGACTTTGAAGCGATATTTTTTTTCAGATTCTTGCATCAAGTGCCTTAATGCTAACAAAGGTGAAAGAATTGCTGTTTTCTGGGCCCAAATCTACAGGTGGAACAATAAAATTTTCGCCCTTTGAAAAAACGATATGATTCCTTTTCATTTTGATGAAAACCAGTTTTTTTTTTTTTGTTCTTGCAGACCATCTACTAGTTGGCCAGTTGTGTACAAATCCCAAGATTGATAGGAGCCTTCTATCATGTCTGAAAGTGACATAATGTTCAATGACTGAGATTGGAGATGCACCACTGTACAACTCATGCTCTCTACCGATCGAAATTGTGACAACAGGACCATTGCCAGCACCCTCCTCAAAATGCATTGCTGGATTACCACAAATAACAAGTACATGCCCAGGGTGATGAAAACAATGTTTCTGGCCACGGTTATGGTCTTTGGTGTGGTTTCAAGTGAGGGCCACATCATGCCACCTCACATCTTCGAAGTCAGCTTGAAAATCAATACCAAAGTGTACCTGGATGTGCTGAAGAGTGTGGTGATCCTCTGGTGCAATCAGGTGGCTGCTGGCAGACTCTAGGTGTGACAGTAGGACTCAACACCAATCCACGTCCAAAGAGATTCAGGCTTGGCTTCAAAATGAGTGTTACAACTTTGTACTCTTTTTTCACTGGCCCCACCTCCTCCCCCAACCTGAACCCGCTGGATTACTTTGATTTTACATCGAGAACATCACCAACCTGCTGAGTATTCGCTGAGCTCCCACTGGCACTTGTGGAAAAGGCTTGCTCCCAGTTCCGAGCCCGTATCGAGGTAGTGATTGAGGCTGAAGGTGGCTACATTGATTAGTTGTCAGCTCTATTACATAATTAAGTTAACTAAATTGATTTTTTTTTCAATAAAAGTTTTAAAATAAAGCTTTAGGGCAATACTTTTATCGTTCCACCCTGTAATTAACATTTATCATTGGCCAGTTTTTGACCTTGAATTAGTAATATTTGTTTTTAAGTCCTTACATCAAGTAGCTTGATCCCTGGTCCGAAGCAATTTCCATAAAAGTAAAAAATTCTTATTGCACAGCTAATATAAACATTACACAATAAATTACCCAGTTCTATAATTTGGAATGTAGCTGAAAACACTATCAATAATTTCTCCCACTCTTTATCTGTGCTTAAACCTAACCGTAGATTCCATGAAGAAATTTTCTTTCTTAGAACTGCACGCCTGTGGAACTGTCTTCCGTTTGCCTGCTTTCCAGCTGACTACAATATGGTTGTCTTCAAAGTGAAAAAGTTTTTGATGAGCCGTTCCACTTAAGTTAACAAATTTACCGAATTTCCATTACTAACAATTACTATATTGTCCAGTTGACTACTGTACACTCCTTAACCCTTATCCTCGAGTGGCCTCTGGGCCTTGATAAGTGGTGATGCCTCTGTAAAAAAAAAAAAAAAAACTTTAAAAGTTTTATTTTTAGAATACATTGTTATCCAACACACATTTTAATGTTACAAATAAGCAAAAATCCGAACACATTTTTATCCTAATGATGCACTGACGCACACACATAAGAACATTCTTTAAAAAAGAATTTCGCATAATCCTTATAACATGATGCAAGTTCAATTTCGAGATCATTTTAAGAATTTCGATAAAGTCTGATGTATCAGTGCAATGCTTTATGAATAACATAGAATTAAAGAGGTCGATTTTGTTCACATAATGTTTTCTTTTGTTTGCTTTTAAACACAATATTAAAGCAGTTTACACGATATTAGCATAATCACATGATAACATTTTTTCCCCTCTGTTTTCAATCCTTTGCATGAGAACAGACTTGAACATAACAATAGACAGACACAGTTGTTTATATAGTTATTTATTCACTAACACATTTCATTATTAGTTTTTCTATCTACCTACTTAATTCAATTTACATATACATATACATATATATATATATATATATATACTAGCAGAAGTACCCGTCGTTGACTGGGTTCAAAAACAGCCTACAGAAAATTGACTGTGATTGATGAAAGTATGATAGGTTATGAAAAGGAGGGGGTTATAAAGGGATAGGTTTTGATACTCAAAAATTTTACCCTAAGCAAAATATGATGAAAGTAAAGATAATTTTCGTGAAAATATATTTTTTTATATCAACTTTGTTTCCATTTGTAGCTAAGAGTGACCAACAAGATGATGTTTCCTTACAAAGAGAAAATGTTATATATGTAATAATATAAATATACAAGAAATAAATGTTACCATAGTTAATAAAAGTTACTTTTATGGTAGAAAAGTTCATTGGTTTGTATTTTTAAGTAGTTTGTAAAAAAAATTTTTTTTTTTAATTCACAAACCGGTTTAAAAAAAATCAAAATGGCAGCTACTTTGAAATGGAGAGCCCCATTTTCAATTTGAAGGAGCGGCACCTGAGCATTCTGCGTTAACAATTTAAGAGAGTTCCGTCAACGTAAGGAATATTTATAAACATATTTTAATGTTTTCCGTTATTTTGTGCTTGAGGAATATTCGATTATGGCATGTGTAGTTTATATATAAAAATTCATTTAAGTAGTTATCGCCTCAAATTTCATTTTAATTTCAGTTCGCTTAAATTATTTCAAGTAAATAGCAGTAAAAACTATTTCAAAACAAAAAATAAAACATGAACAGAACTTTTATTGAATAAGGTAACATTTATTTCTTGTATATTTATTTTTTCGGGTAGTTGTTTGTTGGCTTTTCTGCTAAACACTCTTACTAAGTAATATCGACGCAATATTGAAAAACAAAGAAACAAAAACAGTTTTGAAAAATAATGAAGCTTTAGCAAAATAATCCTAAACAGCAAAATGGGATATTAAAAAAGTAAACACGTGATTACTTTAGTTTTTTAAAGCAAAGAATCAATATAAATATGAATAAGAAGAAAATGGCGCCTTTTTCAAGCAGAACAGCTTTGTTTCAGTTTTACAGTATTGAACAGTGTAGTATTGCACCGTCGGATTCAGGGTTGTACTATTGTAATGTAAAGAACACGCAGAAAGGGTTGTAATTAACTGAAATCCTTCTAGTACACTGACAAAAAAAAGCTTAAACAGACATATAAATAAAAATAAAAAGGTTATGTAAATGTTTTAAAATGACACGTAATCACATAAGCAGTATTTTTTCCTTTTTTGACACGATAACAAATAACATTCTTATTTTTTATTATTTATCTATTTATCTATTTTCGAAAGAGTGCCACGTGCAAGTGGAGAAGGAAAAAAACAGAGTTATGCAAAATTTGCGTTGAGAATTGTCTAAAGTTCCGACTTTTTTTTTTGGGGGGGGGGGCTTTCACTTTAATAAGAACGTGAATTTATGAGGTGAATTTATTCGACACAATATGATTCAACTAAAAAAAATGAATAAAAACTAATGTGAATTAACATTAAAGTTAAGATGTTATTGTGAAGCGTCACCCCTTTTACAAAACCTTGTTAAACTTTGTGACATATTTACATTCTATGGAGGTCAGGCGCGAACGAACACCCCATAATTTTATTATACCATATTTCTTCAAACTGAAACATAATTATCAAAGTATACTCATGCAAATAGATATGAAAAGTCTTTGTTAAAGTTTGTGCCATATTTCCATGGAGTACAGGCGCGAACGCAGACCCCACAATTTTATTATACCATCCCTATTTAAGTTGAAACATACTTATCAAAGTATTCTTATGTACATCTATATCAAAAACACTTGTAAACGTTTTTTTTTTTCATTTTTTTATTCCATACTTTGGGGGCCAGGCGCGAACGCAGACCCCACAATTTTAATGAACCACCGTTCTGCCAGATCAAATATACACATTCCTGATCCTCGATACATCTTCTATCATTATATGCAATCAGTTTTTTAAAATAGTCAACCATATAGGAGCCTATTTGTGACCAGACACACACACACGCGCGCGTGTGCACACACACACACACACACACAGATGTTTAGCTTTATATTATATATATATATATATATATATATATATATATACTAGCATGGGTGCCCGGCGTTGCCCGGGTCTTTGGAGGTGTATGCTGAGCAAAAAATAAAAACAAAAAATGGTCAATTTTTTTAAATTTGACACCTATTATTTATGACCCCTTAACATTTATTGTTTTTGACTCAAATCGAGTTATTAAGTTAGATCCATGTCCAAGGAACCTATATCTAAAATTTCAAGTGTTTAGACCAAAAATTGTCAGAGGAGTTTGGTAGAGTTCTCAAAGGTCAAATCGTTGAACTTTGACCCCTTAACAGCCAAATGTCTGGCCGAAAACCGATCACATAGATTTTCCCAAATCTCAGTACCCTGTATATCAAATTTCAAGTCTGTAGACTAAAAATTGACAGAGTTATTTTGTAGGGAAATGTACACAGACAGACAGACATGCAGATAGGCATACAGACAGACACACAGAGAAGTTCACTTTTATATATATATATATATATATATATATATATATATATATATATATATATATACTAGCATGGGTGTTCGGCGTTGCCCGAGTGTTTTGAGGTGTATGCTGAGCAAAACAAAAAAAGATGGTCAATTTTTTTAACTTTGACCCCTATTATGACCCCTTAAAATTTATTGTTTAGGGCTCAAATAAAGTTATTAAGTTAGATCCATGTCCAAGGAATCTATATCTAAAATTTCACGTGTTTAGACCCAAAATTGTAGGAGGAGTTTGGTAGAGTTATTAAAAGTCAAATCGTTGAACTTTGACCCCTTAATCGCCAAATTTCTGTCTGAAAACCAATCACATTAATTTTCCCAAGTCTCAGTACCCTGTATATCAAATTTCGAATCTGTAGGCTTAAAATTGACAGAGTTATTGCGTAGGGAAATGTACACACACACACACACACTTTTATATATATATATATATATATATTTCTGTAGAAATATATTATAATATATGCCAATCCTTATTTAAGAAACTCAATGTGATTACAGAGCAATGTAGTGAATAAATGACAAAAAACCTATATTCCAAATTTCATGATGTTGACCATCTTATAATTTATTCCTTTAATTCAGTTGACATTATTATATCAATCAAAATTCAAAATGGCGTAATGGAAACATATTAAAGGTATTTGCAGCTTTTCTTCCAATTTTCAGATTTTAATCTTGTCAATTCACATTTTATTTCCTTTTGAAGGATTGATTGTTGCTATTTCTTCTGATGAGTTAAGGACAAAATAGATTTACTGATTGATATAATAATTAAGTGATTGATTTTGCGCTACGAAACAGATACTGTCAAGAATTGTAAATATCAACTGAATTAAAGGAATGAATTGTAAGATGGTCAACATCATGAAATTTGGAATATAGGTTTTTTGTCATTTAGTCACTACATATATATATATATATATATATATATATGTACTCGGGGGGGGTTTATTCAAAAGTAATGGACTAGTGAATTCAACGAGGTTGTTAGATAGTGCTCAATAAAAAGAGCTGATAATACTTGTTTATTGTTATATAAACATGCTCACATCCCGCTGCTACAAACAGCCACTTGTTTCAATCAAACAACAGATATCATCAGGCATCGACTTGACTATTCAAATGTTCAATGAATAATGGATTTTTATTTTAGGTAGGAACTCTTTAGAAGTTGGAGTTAAAAAACCTTAAAACACAGAACTTTAATTATAAGATGTAAAGAGAGAGGGGCAATCTAAATAAAATTAAAAAATTATAATGGAGAGAGAATGATTAAGAGGAGAAAAAAGAAATAGAGAAAGAAAATAAATAGAGAAAGAAAATAAAGAAAAAAATATAATATGGAGAAGAAAAAGAAAAAAAGATATAAAGGGTTATTATAAAGAAAACAAGGCTAGAAGAGAAAAGAAAGAATGATGAAATATAGTTAAAGAGAGAAAGAGAGAAAGTAATAATTAATAGGAAGGGAAGCTTAAAATGTTGAGAGGATATAGAAAAAGAAAAAGATCTGTGTGTCAACCAATTTATGAACAATTATACATTTCAGTAATGAGATGATAAATATGTTAGTTGGTTACATTCGCTGTCACTTTTGACATGTACACTTCTAACGCAAAGATTGTATTTTCTGTTTGCGTTGTAATAACGTGTCTCGTTACTGAAATGTAGTTATTTCTTTTTCCGATCTTTTTGGAAATCTTTTCCATTTGCAAAGCAGTCTTTTTCATTTTGGCAGGCATATTACATAGAATGGCGCCCAAATATTGTTTTTTTTCCCGGGGGGGGGGGGTACATAAGCATCACCAAGAGGCCACTCGAGGATAAGGGTTAAAGAGTGTACAGTAGAAATTGGACAATATAGTAAACATTAGTAATGGAAATTCGGTAAATTTGATAACTTATATGGAACGACTCATCAAAAACTTGTTTACGTTAGACATGAAGACACCCATATTGTAGTCAGCTGGAAAGCAGAAAAACGGAAGACAATTCCATAGGCATGCAGTTCTAAGAAAGAAGCTTTGCTCATGGAATCTACGTTTAGGTTTAGGCACAGATAAAGAGCGTGGGAAATTATTGATAGTGTTTTCTGCAAGACGAGTGTTTCTTGTGAAAGTTTAGCGAGGGGGCACCAGAGATTGGAGCTCAGCCGAGCACTTGCCATGAAAATAACGATAAAGCAGAGACAAACTCGCAACATCTCTTCTGTGAGAAAGAGGTTGCAGGGAAGAGAAAAGGACATCCCTACGAGGCTTCGAAGTCTATTCTGAACTTTATTAAGGCAGGATAAATCCTTTCTAGCAGCTCTTGCCCAAATGTGGCAACAGTACTTAATCCTTGGACGTACTTGGCTCTTATATAGATAGAGAATTGCATCAGCTGTTGCATCAGTTGTTGTTTGGCCATATTTTTTCTCAAGCACTTTCTATTGGTGCATCCGATTATCGTCAGGAGCAATTGTTGGTGTTTTCTTTTCCTTTTCTTTTCCTTTGAGGCTTACCTGCTGAAATTAAAAAGACCACTCGACAAAAGATTTCCAAAAAGATTGGAAAAAGGAATAACTCTATCATGTTCAATCAAACGTGTCTAAAAGTGTGTGTGTGTGTGTGTGTGTGTGTGTGTGTGTGTGTGTGTGTGTGTGTGTGCTATAAACCATCAGTGTAGTATATCTACAGTATACAAATTTATGTTAGTTGGATTTTCAATTTTTGAACCTGATTCAAATGAATGAAAGCATTGTTGAAATGATTATGAAGAGGACATTTTGCTTTCAATACATAAAAGAAAACAAATTTATAGGAGTATATATATATATATATGTATTACAGACGTTTTGCTTTCCATGTCTCTAATGCATACATATACATCTATACTCCTATGAATTTTTTTTGTTTTTTGTGTGTATTGATATTCATATTAAAAACCCTTTTTTCTATTTATTTGTTATTTGCTTCGCCACAAAAGCAAAATGTGACACAAAATATGGAATTAAACCAGCTCCCCGAAAAAAAGGCAAAAGGGGCACTCTGGTAGGGACCAAAAATAATAATTGTCTCAGTGTAGAGGGTTTTCCATCCATTGACTGGGATGAATTACCTTAAGAGTAGCATCAGGATCTTGGCCTGAAGGCCACGAACAACAGAAAAAAAGCCCTTTTTCTATTTATCTAAAACGAAAATACAACTCTGTTATATATGGATCGTGGAATTGTATTAATCTGCAAATGCTCTAGCTCATTTGCATATTCTTTTAAACATTCATTTTAATTAATTCCCTATTATTTTTTTCAGTTTTCTCATGAGATGATCATCTTTAGTTAACTATTACGTGTAATTATATTCATGCAGATATTCTACATGATTTATACTTGCGTAATATTTGCGTAAAAAGGTTTACAGTAAACACAAAAATTTTTCCATATATATTTATGTATGCATATATATTTTTGTTTAAAAAATTTTGCCTACCAAACTCCTCCTACAGTTTTTAGTCTACAGGCATGAAACTTCATATATAAGGTATTTGAATCCATGCAAAACTTTATATTTGTGTTTTAGCCTGAGAAAATTGGTACAAAAGTGTGAAAATTTTAAAAAAAATTAAATTTACCAGGTGAAGACGCCATTACAAATGTGCATGCATAACGTAATAGCTATTAGTTCATGTTTTAATTTTTAGTCTTGCAACAAATATGTCTTCATAGCTCAGTCATTAAGGGCAGAGGACAAAATAAATTGTAAACTAAACGTTTTGGTTTCGATTCTTGGTGGTGGTACACAAGTCATTTTTTTAAAACTTTTTAAATTATTATTATATATTGGGTCCAATATAATATGATAATAAATATGAAATCTGCATTAATCAAAATATCATATTTAAGCGTATTTTACGGCCTGCTAGTATATATATAAGGCACTTTGTGAGTGTGTTCATTTCGCACAAATATATTTGATGTGTCTGGGATAGGTTTTGTATCGGAATGCCTCTGATAAGTATCGATAATAATAAATACAAAATCTGCATTAATCAAAATATCATATTTAAGCATATTTTACAACCGGGCAAAGCAAGGTGCCCTGCTAGTATATATATGGTGCCCTGCTAGTATATATATATATATATATATATATATATATATATTAATTCGGTCAATTTAGCTCTTATGCATAGATCATTGTATAACGATTAGATCACTGTCTGACTGACGTAAAGAACATTTAAAATGAAAATGTTTAAATTCAATGTTATTTCACGTCGTTAATGATAGCCGAATGGATACGTTCTTTGCTAATCGAGTCAGAGATGGCTCGTGTTGCCGAGTTCGAATCTGTCAACTGGTGTTAATCGTGACACCCTGCACTGAAGATCCCCGAAAGAATGAAACACTAGTGTTTGTAGGTATTTAATTATTATAGTAAAAAAATAATTATATATATATATTTTGTTGCCATTTGCACACACAGTATATAATATATATATATATATATATATATATATATATATATATAGAGAGAGAGAGAGAGAGAGAGAGAGAGAGAGAGAGAATACTTATCTGTAAAGGATAGAGCAATTTCTGTAGGAAATTTTAGGTAGGAGAGCTCATTGCATAGCAGAGCATACATAAAAGTTAAAAGAAAACCACAACGCAAAGTTAGCTTGATCTCATAAATATATTTCAACCCGAAAGAGCTTTGTCGAATGAGAAGAGCTAGTCAGATTTAGTGTCAGACTGAATAACAGAACAAATTTTCAATGGTTTTTGTATTTATTAAAAAAAGAGGAAAGAAGGAGAAAAAGGAGGGGGAGGAAAGGAGGAATAATTTAGAGATAAAAGAAAGTGGAATAAAGAATTAGAAAGAAAAAACAGGGAGGGAGAAAGAGATGGAGGAATTGTAGGTGGAAGGGAGAGAGAGAATAAAAGTGGAAAAGATGTTGCAATGACACAGAGAGAAAAGAACAAGAGGGTAGGAGGGATGTGATACAGAACACACATGCCGGTTGCCTTGAAGAAACGCTGACCTATCACTGTTTATCTAGGCATCTTGCTTGTCAAAGCTAGAAAGAACAACACATGACTCCAATGGAAACGTGTAACTAGGAAATAAATTGCTCTTTTTATTTTTTATTTATTATGTTAAAACTTACAGAATGCAAAACTCCTCTCAGTAGTAAATATAAAGACAGAATGAAAATTAAGATATTAGAATAACATTAAATATTGCATTCGTTAAACCCTGTGCCATTAAATCAAACTGATGTAGTCTATTTCATTTTTCCCTGATCTCTTTCTCTCTCTCTCTCTCTCTCTCTCTCTCATTTTCTCTTTTCTTTTGTACTGCATTTCATACAAAGGGTCTGAGAAGCCATTTATTTTACTATTGTGAATGTCGTGTTCTAAAAATCATATCATGGAAATTTAATACAGTCAAGTAAAATCTACTTGTCTTCAGCTGTGAGAAACTTTTATTTTGAAACCACTTCTATTCACATTCTCAGCTAGCTGTATGTTCGCCTCTGGACCCAAGTTACTTCTGAACTAAGAAAGAAAACTTTAGAAGAGGGTCATGTCAGTATAAAGAGGTGAGGGGCATTCTCTAGTCCTCTAGTTTCGTTACTAGTCTTGATTATAGCACTAATTGGCTTTAATTCATATCTTGTTGTGAACATTTTACAAGGAAGGACCATAGATTGGAGCTCAGACGAGCACCTACGATAGAAGTAACAATAGAACAGAGACAGACTTGCAATGTCTTTTCTGTGAGAAAGAGGAAGTAAGGAGGTAAAATTTTGAAGACGCTTTTGTACCCTGTCAAGGCAGAAAAGGGTACTTTTAGGAGTGCCACCGCAGATGTTGCAACAGTATTCCATCTTTGACTCTTATAAAGGTAGAGGATTGCCAGAGATCTCACTCTAACGTTGTACCCCATTAATCGTACTGTATAACCCTCTGCTACTATGAACTATTTACATGCAGCTTTAAAAGTATACAATTGTCAAGAAATATGAAATCTACTAATCAATGTCATTAATTACTCACTGTCCTTAAGCTTTTCAATTCAAATTCTTTTTTGTCAAGCTGACTTTTCAAACTGGTAACTTCATCTGAAAATTGAAAGAATAAAAAAAATATTCATTAATTTTCAAAAAAGAAAAAAGAAAAAAAAAAGACATACGAATAAAAACTTGTGCACATCTTCTGGAAAATTGTATTTAACTCCCACCAAAAGTTTTCATAGTAAAATTCGTTTTTTTTTAGAATACCTGCTCCTCAGAAAAAATGGTTTAGGAGCACAAATAATATGTAATACCCAATGTTGTCCTATAAACTTTGATTCTAGCCAGAAATTACTTTTTATCTATCAGGTTAAAGGCTTCAAAATCATTTTAAAATTTCCTACAGCCATAAAGAAATCAGCAATAACACACACACACATATATATATATATATATATATATATATATATGTTAAAAAGTGCGTGTTTGTTTATCTATTTCTGTATTTAACTGCTTTATTTAACAGTCTTATTTTACAAGTCGTGACTTGTCTAGTCTCTGTGTGCACGTGTTTCAGAACATATAGTTCACAGTACATTTATAATACGCAAAACATGATGACATACCTGTCTTCTGCTGCTCCTCCTGGGGTATTTGCCAACGTCTTGGGGGAGCTGGGTTCTGTTTGAAGGAAATGCTTTAAGGCAGACACAAGACACTGTATGTTTTTATATATATATATTTCTTTATTCACTCCCAGACATTTTGCCACAACAGAACTGGAATGAATGACGATCTCTGGCTTGGGTTTTTCTGTCTCCATTTTGAAACTGTTGCTCCCTTATGGGGAGACTTGTTTAACCCACCCTGTTTCTTTGGTGTCTCAAAAAACTCACTAAAATTAACTCAGCTTATTCAAACTGGAACACTTTGACACGTCAGATCCGGTCCCTGTTTGCATACCTTCCAGTGCAAACTGATCGGTCACCAGTTTGATACCTGTCACAACATTACCCTTTGACCCTTTCGGCACCTGCATGCTCGCTGAACCTATTGTTTCCCATGATTCAATCTGTTGTTTACAATGTGATAGACAGACAGATAGATAGATAAACCGATAACTGAATAAATGCTTTATACCCGGCGTTGCCCGATGTTTACCTAACATATACATATATATATATATATATATATATATATATATATAGTAATTTATAAAATATATATGGCGATTAAGCTACACTGAATAGTCCGCGTTTCATCCACTCTAAGACTCTTCAGGCTTATGCATAAGCCTGAAGAGTCCTAGAGTGGATGAAACGCGGAATATTCAGTGTAGCTTAATCGCCATATATATTTTATAAATTACTAACTAGCTCTACCTAAGTATTGAGCACTTTTGAAGTAAATACTTAAAGTTTACGCATAAATCTATACTTTCGTATATTAATTTTATGTGAGTAAATTAAGTAGTTATATATATATATATATATATATAATGAAAACAAATATGTCTTTGTTACCATAGTAAATTTAAATACAATTTTGAAACATTAAAATGCTTATTCAAATGTAATTTCTGGCTAGCGGATGTTTGTCCATCAGAATAACAAGAACCATCTGATCATCTTGGAGGGATGATGAATGATACACATTGAATTATGAAGCAAACATTGAGTAATATCTAACCACTCCTTTTTTGAGTTGACACTGCTTGATTCCAAGATGACTGAAAAAAGTGCGAAGATAAGCAGAGAACATACTACACTTGATATTCCCAAATGGTCAACCATTTTAGTACTGGCCATGTTTAACTTTGATGATCTAACAGGAACCGGTGTGTCAACGTGATTACATTGTATATTCTGGTCTAAGTATTATGGTTCATCTATTTCCCTAAGCCAGTAGTTCCCAACCTTTGTACATGGTGGCACACTATTAAGACCTTGAAATAAATATTTAAATGAATCTTTATTTACACTTACCAATGTATTATGAAAAATTTTAAATATCTAACAATTTAAACAAACAATTTAGTATAAATTTTATTTCTTCTTTATTTGATATTCAAGCATCAACATCACGTAAGTAATAATGTGTGTTTTTTTTTGTTTGCTTGTTTGTTTTGTTTTTTATAAAGGGTCACCACTTATCAGGGCCTGGAGACCACTAGAGGATACGAGTTAATGTATGTACGTTAGCCATTGGGACAATAGCATAATAATTGTTAGGAGTGGAAATTTGGTATAATTTGATTATTTAAGACGACGATTCAACAAGAGCTTGTTTACATTGGACTTGAAGACGACAATAGTGTAGTCAGCTGGAAAGCAGGCTAGGCTTCCACAGATGGGCAGTTCTAGGAAAGAAGCTTTGTTCATGGAATCCACATTTACGTTTAGGCATCGATAGTGAGTGGGGGAAATTATTGATAGTGGTTTTTGTTAGATGAATGTTTTTTGTGAAAGATTGGTAAAGAGGGAAGCATAGATTGGAGCTCAGACGAGCACTTGCCATGAAAATAACGGTAGAGCAGAGACAGGCTTGCAATGTCTCTTCTGTGAGAAAGAGGTGGCAGGGAAAGGAAATGGGTATCACCTATTAATGCAATATCCGTTTATAATGATATAAAAGCTGCTTTCCACCTATAAAATGTTTGTGGCGCACCAGTAATCATTCTGCAGCATACCAATGTGGCATGGAACAGTCGTTGAGAACCACTCTCCAAAACCAATAATAAACAGTATTTTTTCATGTGGCGCTACTATTCTAGAAAAGAACCAGAAAGATAGAATGCTGCGATATATTGAAATTTTATATTTCTTAAAAATTGAATAAAACCTTAAAGCATGCAATGGATCAGTTTAAATTATAAATTCATTATTTCAAAAGAATTTTTTTTTTTTAAATAATAATAGGAAATCTACTGTCGATGAAGCACTGGATATTCAGAATTTAAAATTTAATGGTTGAAAAGACCAAACATGTGCAAAAATTTATTTTAATAAACATATCTATTTATTAAAATGAAATTCAACTTTTTTCTCTTTCTATACATACACATAACTCAAGTCGGCATAAAGGAAATAACTGTGAAAAAATCGGAATGACTTTTTTTACATGATAACATTAAAAGATGTGTGTACATGTACTGCTACAAGGCCACCATTCACCCATGGAGTATTGTTGCCACATCTCGGCTGGTGCATCTATCACTAGTCTCTCCCTCTTGGGTAGGGTCCAAAAAAAAGAGTTTCCAATCTAATATATCCCACTTTGTCAACTAAGCTTCAACCCTTGTCTCATTGATACAATGTTGCATCTCTGTGCCTGTTTTACAAATATTTTAATGGAATGTGCTCTGATAAACTTGTTGCACTTCTGCTCCCTCAACGTACATATCCCGACAAACTCGCTTAGCAACAAAATCGCACCCCTTCACTGTTGAGATCCCTAAATGCCAGAAAGCTTTCTACTCTAATATTTTCTTCCCTTGAATAGCTAGACTTTAGAATTCCATTACTGCTACCTGCTTTCCTGACTGTACTGATATGCGAAAGTTTAAATGTAATGTAAACCAACATCTTGTTAATCTTTCCTAAGCATGGTTCCAAATAGTAGCCCCTTACATCCAAGTGGCAATATGCCTTGTTAGGGGGTGAACATGATTTTAAAAAAAAAGAAAGAGAAAAAAAAAAGAAGAAAAATGAAATGATAACATTAAATGATATTAATAGTCATTTGACCTCCAAATGATGAATTAAAAAAAATGTAGATATACATCTGGGGTTATGCCGATTAAAAAAAAATACCAACTTTGTGGATGTTTGTTGTGTATTTTTCAGGTTTTACCTGGAGATACAAACAGACGTTTGAAGTTTATATAATAGATGAAACTTGAGAATGACAAACTTATTGTATACAAATGAGTTCACCTCTATAAAATCAGAACTCCACACAGGCAATCAAGTTCTATCTAGAGACCAGCATCTGTCTGCCTCACTAGACTCTATTAAATACTTCATAGCAATATGGCATCACTGATATGATACATAAACACAATATTGGTGAACCAAGCACATATAATCATGGACCAGATGCTTTACACATATTGGCGAGGGTTAAGAAAATAAAAGACAAAAAAAGCTATTGAAGGCAAGAACAACATCATATTTCTACACCAGATTGAAGTTGTAAAGAAGTTTGTCACCACTAACTTATGTAACAGAGTGTGTATGGTGGCTATACGCAAATACTGAACCATGTGTGAAATGACCTCATGGTACAGATAAAGAAAAAGATTATACAACGGAGAGAGAGTACGTTAGAGATGACGATCACGTTAGAGATGTGGGTGAGTTCACAATCATAACGAGACGTGAAAGAAAGGTACAAAGTCGTAGCACTCCTTCTGAAGCCAAGCCTGGTCTCTTTGAACTTGTGGGCCAGCACCGAGTCCTGCTGTCACGCTCAGGGTTTGCCAGCAGATACCTGATTGCACCAAGGGATCACCACACTCTTCAGCACATCCAGGTACACTTTGGTGTTGACTTTCAAGCCGACTTCCAAGATGTGAAGTGGCATGATGTGGCTCTTATTTGAAACCATACCAAAGAACCATAACCATGTCTGAAAACTTGCATTGAGCTGTGCCCTTAAGCGTTGAACTACACAGATTTGCATTTTGAGAGTGCTGGTAATTAGATCAGTAGAGAGCATGAGTGGTACAGCGGCGCATCTCCGATCTTGCTCGTTGAACATTGTGTCACTTTCCGACTTAATAGAAGGCTCCTATTGCTCTGAGGATTTGTACACAACTGGCCAACTAGTAGGTGGTCTGCAACAAAAAAAGAAAACTGGTTTTTATCAAACGGAAATGGAATCATGTTGTCTTTTCTCGGGTGATAATTTCATTGTACCACCCTGTAAAAATTCAAAAATTTATGAAAAACTAGCGTAAGGGGCGCCCAGCTTTGCCCAGTCATAAAATATGCTTAAATATATTTTAATTTGTTCAGATTTTAGCGCCATCAACTAAAATCAAAACCGAAAGCAAAACTGTAGAATTCAAAGCCGGTGACGTTACCACTGTACCAACGTGACACGCATATGAATTGATTAAAAATTTAAAATAAACTAAGATGAATGTACAAAATGTATAACGATTCTTTAAATTTTGACCCATTTTTGATCCCTTAAAAACTATTTTAACCAGCTAAAGACCTATAAAAGAACGATCTATAGTAAATAGTCATTTGAAGCCCCTAATGCTGCTCTGTGACTTTTAGTTTCAGAAGAGATAGAGTTTGAAAATATGGAGACAGACAGGCAGACAGACAGACATAGTGAGTTTTATAAATTAGATGATGGATTAGAAAGATAATCACAAGTGAAAATAAGATTCATTGAATTATAGATATTAGCACTTGTTAAGATATAGTCGACAGATTGATTTTTTAAAATACGTTGTTTTAAGCAAATACAACAATACTTAATCATCATGTCAGAAATAATAATATATCCAAAAATTACGAAAATTTAAATTATTTATAGTTAAAAATAATTTTTATGGAAAATTGGAGGAAATGGTATTTTCCTTACATGTGAACACCTTGAAGATTGCGAATACAAGGGATATACTTATCTCCCTTTTCATGACTTAAATGGTCAACGTTGTTTCACTCAAATTTTCGTAATTTTTAAATATATTACTCCATTGAACATGACAAGTAAGTACTGTTGCTTTCATTTAAAACCACACATTTAAAAAGTCTATCTGTCGACTCTAGCTTAACAAGCACCTAGAGATTTATTGTATTAGTTACTGTCAAAGTGTTCTTAAAATCCAGGGGAGGTAACTGCAGTCTATAATTTTGACAAAATAAACGCTTTCTTGCTTTCAATTAAAATCTGCCATTTCAAAATAGAAAATGGCGGATTTCTCTCTCTCTCTCTCTCTCTCTCTCTCTCTCTCTCTCTTTCTCTCTCTCTCTCTCTCTCTCTCTCTACACAAATCTCGCAAATTTTTTACGAAAAACACCCGTTTAGCTGAAACCACTGGCCAAAATTTTCCCCACTCTTTATCTGTGCCTAAATCAAAACGTAGATTCCATGAACAAAGCTTCTTTCTTAGAACTGCACGCCTATGGAACTCTGTTCCGTCTGCCTGCTTCCCACTTGACTACAACCTGGATGTCTTCAAGTCCAACGTAAACAAATTCCTGATGAACCACCCCCTTAAGTAGACATTTTTATTAAATCCCCACACTAACGTACTGTACATGCAATAACTCTTATCCCTGAGTGGCTTCCGGACCTTGATAAATGGTGATCACCTTGTAAAAATATATATATATATATAAAGAAGAGGAACACAATTGCATTAGGTGATTGGGTTAGGGAACAACATCAGAATAAAGAAAAATTTTGAATTAAAATGGTCAATAGTAGATAAAGCTAGAAAATATAAACTGAGCAAATCAAAAAGATGTAATCTATGTTTATTCGAAGCATACCACATAGTGAAGATGTTATACAAAAGCGTTTTCATAGAAATAAATTCAAGTTATCACGCTTAAAACCTGATTAAAATGAATTAAAAAATTGAAACATTTTATGGAATATATTGAAGGTGAAATGTAACCGTGGAAAGGGAATGCTTAAATTTAATACTTAGATTTTAAAATGGTGCAATGAATAAATGAATAATTAGATCATCAACTTAACATATAGAAACTAAAATGATTATAACCTAAATAGGAGAAATAGAAGTAATTGTAATTTTAATAAAAGTTACGGATAATAAAATAACACCGGAGTAATTTCAATAACACAAGGATTAGGATGGATTAAAATAAATTTAATCAAAATATAAAGTTGAAGAAAACTAAGTAAGAAATTGAACTGAAATTATTATATAGAAGATAATGTTAGAATTATAAGTTTAAAATTTAACAAAGGTGATTAATAAATACGAAAGTCAAAATATTAAAATATTAATGCATGGAATTTCGATAAATTGATAAAAATTGACTAAGTAGAGTTATCTCCCTTATAACGCAAAAATTTTATGGATGATAATAAAGAGAGAAGATAAGAAATTAAAATAAAATACTTAGATAATGATAAGAATTGAAAAGAGAAATTTAAAATTTAAATTATTGGCATAGCCAGTATGATATGAAGATAAATTTTAATTAAGAATATTTAAATCAACCTTTTAATCACAGTTCCTTCTTGAGAAATAACATGTTAAGCAAAATTAATCAGTGGATTGTAAAATGTAAACAATGTTTATACGAAACTATCATAGATTGAGGAAGAAATAATCAAACATCCAGGTATAAACTAGAATTTCAAGGGTGGATCAGAATTTGGAAATAAATCAATTAAATAAATCAATTGAGGAAGAAAAATAATTTTAAAATAAAAAACATACAAAAAATTAAATTAATATTAAAATAGGTAATTGGTTGAAATATTTAAAAAATGGAAATACGAAAATGAGGCTATCTAAAAATATGAAGGCTATCTAAAAATAAAAAAAACAAAAAGAAAATTTAATAGTGGTCTAAATGCTTGATCTTTTAGAATAGATATTATGAATGTATTCATATATGTATAATTAGTGTATTTTTGCCGTCTGAAGAGTAGTTATTTTGGAAATATCTTTAAATGATATATTTAAAATTGTCCAAGTAGTTATGAAACAATTGTAACGCATGAGAAAATACACCATATGATGTTCTCATTTTATATTTTGTTGCCTTGACTTTTGCGAAAATATTATATATATATTGTGGTATTTAGGCAGCATGTTTTTATTTAAACAGACATTGTTGAACACCACAAAGTGTTTCTGCTTAATCATCTTTGTAAAACACCAAAGCAGAACTATTTTTTTTATTTGTAACGCAAACCAATTTTTTTTTTTTTAATTATTTTCGGTTTTAGGAGTGTAGAAAATAAAATGTATAAATCAAGTAGTTTTTTTTTTTTTTTACATTAAAAAAACATTTGTTTTGTTGTTTTAGTTTGAAAACGGTTCCAACTTTCGATGAATACACACATATATATATATATACATACACATAAAAAAAACGAAACTGATAAGTTGTATTGGATTCTTAGATGGCTGTTTTAATACAATGAAACCACTGGTTTTCTTTGGAATATGTATGTATAGTTTTTAAATAAATATCTGTACACTCATATATATATATATATATATATATATATATATATATATCTATACACATACACATATATATTAAAATATACAAAATAGTACTTCATTTTATACATAGAAAGAAGGGATCATTGAAAATTCATTTTGCATTTGATTAAGTACAAGGAAGTCGCTTATTTTACATTGATATTTGAATAAGACAAGTTTAACCTGAATTATACTGACCACCTGTTCAAATAAGCCATTGTCTTGAACACCGACAAAGACACTTGTAAGAATCGTAACCCATATTTCTTTTTAATGCATTTCTTTATGAACGTGTATTGTTTATTGCCGAGATTTAAAGGGAAATCCTCAAATCTCAACTGGTTTGGTCAGTCTTAAAAATGTATATTGTCCGATTGAAACTTTTTGTTTTATGAAAAACAGACAGGACAAAGGATGGGAGTCTTAAACACTCATCAACAACATTCATTTCCTGTTTGAGAAATTCTGGCTGTTGATTCTCTCTGGAAACCTTGTTAACTCCTTCCAACAGACCTGTTTGCAAATATAGCTGCTTTCATTGCATGAACTCTTACTCAGCACCTCCTCCAGTAATAAACAATGAAATAGCAATGCCCTGTAATCACTTTGAGGAGTATAATTTTTCAGTTGATATATAATCTTTATAAACTAACCCGGTAACATTAACCACCAACGTGGGGGCGCAGAAATACCTGGATTAGAACCCAGGCGTGGGGAAGACCCTCTCAGAGCTGAGTAGATAGGAACTATCTATCGCCCGGCTACAATACTCCTTCTTTGCCTATGAGCTAGCGTAGAGGTCAAATCACAGGGAGTTCCCAGACCTTCACTGGTCGATCTTGTTTCCTGACTAAGGCAATGAACGCCGTTTTCCCCACTCCCGACACATCTCATCCCTTAAACTGGGAACTTGGGCGTGCTTGAATGCCATAATGCCAGTACAAGTAGATTGGGTTGACCATCGTCTGATGGATTGGGGGTACCGGATAGACAGTTCCTGGCTGCTGTTCCCGACTGGTAGTACAGGAGCCCTAATTCTTTGGTAGCGCTTAGAGCGGCTGCTCCATCAACAGTTGTATAATATCGAGTTGTTTGTAGTGCCATGTCGCGCATGGAAAAGGACCCTACACTCATCCCCGGTGGGCTATCCCGAGGCCACAATCCTAGTAGATGGAAGGACAGCTGATGATCTGCTTGTGTTGCATGTCTGGTATTCTGCATAACCACTTGTTCAGCACCCCTTACCTAAACTGAAACATTTTAAAAAAATGATGACAGTACAATAAAAAATTATGCTAAAACCAGGCCCAAACTCAAACAAAACCAACCTGCCTTCTCCCTTGAGGCTTGCATTTACGAACATCTGTGGGCTTAGAACTAATTTAAATGATGTTGAAGCATTTCTCCTAACAAACACCACGGATATCTTAGCACTCAGTGAGACTAACCTACACTCCTCTATCCCCTCTAACTACTTTAACATGACTGGATATCTCTCATTCTGTCGTAAGGACTCTGAAAGACATATGCACAGGCTTGGAGTCTATATTCGAAACACCCTCCCCTTGACTTGAGAAACTAAACTAGAATCGGACAATCAAGCCTTTATGTGTTTTAGACTTAACATGCAACATAACATTAGCTACTTTTATTTTCTCTACCGCTCTCCCTTGACCCAGGACTGTACCCTAATAAACAAAGTCTCTGACAGCATAGATACAGCACTTTCCTTCGACACTAGCGCACAAGTGCATGTATTTGGTGACTTCAATGTCCACCACAGCAACTGGCTTGGATTTTCTACTTACACAGATGCAGCTGGTATGACTACATATAACTTCTCTATATCTCATTCCCTATCACAGATGGTTACGTTTCCCGGACCAGCAAGAACAACACGCATCACTTCTAGATCTGTTTCTGACCACGCTTCCCGATGACTGTGTAACTAATGCCCACAGCCCACTTGGGAATGCCGATCATGCAGTGCTAATGGTTGAAATAGCCCTAAACTTTAGAGCCAAAACTGAGAAGCCACTGCTCAAAACGATATATTATAAAAAGGCTGACTGGGAAGCCATCAGGGATCTCATCAGGGACACCCCATGGCAAAATATCTTTTTACTTCCTGCTGAACAGTGCGCAAATGAGACCACTGAATGGTTCAAAACAGCAATTGAAGCACATGTTTCCACACGGAAATTTTATAGCAAGCCCAACTCTCCCCAATGGTTTACTTCTACTTGTGCAGCTGCCATCGCGCAAAGGCAGCATGCGTACCGCAGATTTAACCGACATAAGTTCAGTTCAAACAGGCAGAAGTATATAGAAGCCAGAAGTAACTGTAAGAAAGAAATAGCGACAGCTAAGAGAGAATTTACTGAAACCACCCAAAAATGCATCGAAGCACAGAAATTAGGAACCCGCAACTTCTGAAAAATCTACAACAGTGTAGTAAATAATGGGCAATCAACAATTCCCCCACTAACCAACAATCATGACGTTGTTTGCTCTGCAACTGAGAAGGCTAACATACTTGCCAGTCGGTTTGGCTCCAACTCCACACTGGACCCTGCCAACCACCCTCTCCCTGACTTTCCTTTGCAGACAGACGCCACACTAGACGATCTGAAAATCCCCCCTTCTCAGGTGCATGTTATCATAAGAAATCTTGACACTGCAAAAGCATGTGGACCTGATCTCATTCCGGCTGTACTATTAAAAAAGTGCTCCGCCGAAGTAGCTCCAGTTCTCTCCAAACTTTATAACAAATGCCTTAATGAATCTTGCTTTTCTGCCTGCTGGAAAACTGAACACATATCTAAAGAAATGGCAGAAACACTAGAGGGTGACCTCCGATCTGTAGTGGAATGGAGACATAAATGGATGGTCACATTCAATGCTGCCAAAACTAAACTCGTTTCCTTCAATAATTACAAGAAACCTTTTCTACCACCAATAGCAATGGCCAATGACTCTTTATCTGAAAGTACATCTTTTAAACTCCTCGGCCTAACGCTCTTAGGAAACATGAGTTGGAACAATTACATTGAGAGTATCACCAGGACCGCTGCGAAATAGGTAGGCTCTCTCTAATGTGCTAGAAAGCTACTACCGCTCGACAGTATCCTATACCTCTATAAGGCCACCGTCTATGTATGGAGTATTGTTGTCATATTTGGGCTGGTGCATCTGCCACTAGTCTCTTGCTCCTAGACAAGATTCAAAAGAGAGTCGCCAATCTGATAGGTCCTGAACTGTCATCTAAACTTCAGCCTCTGTCCCATCGACAAAATGTTGCATCCTTCTGCCTGTTCTACAAGTACTTTAACGGTGAATGCTCTGAAAACTGCAAGCACTTGTGCCCCCTCGACATAAATACCTCCGAAAAACCTGACAAGCAGCTAAATCCCACCCCTTCACAGTAGAGATCCCTAGATGTAAGAAAGCCTTCTACTCCAGTAGTTTCTTCCCCAGAACAGCTAGACTTTGGAATTCCCTTCCGGATTTCTGCTTCCCAACTGTACTGACATGCAGAAGTTCAAGTGCAATGTGAACCAACATCTTGCTGCCCAACTCCCTACACAGTACCCCTGATGCCTATGTCCCTGATAGTAGCCCCATACAACAAAGTGGCAATGTGCCTTGTTCGAGGTGAAAATGTAATAAAAAAAAAAAAATCTATCTACCTAAGTATACTTTGATAATTATGTTTCAGTTTGAAGAAATATGGTATAATAAAATTATGGGGTGTTCGTTCGCGCCTGACCTCCATAGAATGGAAATATATCACAAAGTTTAACAAGGTTTTTTAATATAAATCCAAAGAATATTGTGATAAGTGTTTCAGTGGGAACAGGTATAGTATAATAAATTATGGCCTTTATCTATTTTTACTTTCATCATATTTTGCTTTGGTTTTGATACCCCCAAATTCGAAGCTATCTCTTTACAAGCCTTCTTTTTCATAACCTATCATACTTTCATAAATCAGAGTCCATTTTCTGTAGGCTGTTTTTGAACCCAGTTAACGACGGGTACTTTTGCTAGTATATATATATATATATATATATATATATATATATATATATTTTTTTTTTTTTTTTTTTTTTTTTCTGAAGAATGGAGTATTCAAGAAGTATGGCCTCTCAGTTTGTGATCCCAACTTGGGAAACTCTGGGGATTATTCTTACCAAATTTCATGTTTCTAAGTCTAATAGCCTAGAAGTTTTAATGAACAAGCAGCAAAGAGAAAGATACATACATGATTCCCATCTTAGTATAGGTTTGATCTCAGTAATAATCCGTAATGTGAGATAGAACTGTACAAGAGAAACAATGTATTAAAACCGAATGTGAGAAAATTCTGCATAAAATCTCTGAAAGCAGAAGGAGGAATAAAATAATACTTGTAATAATAAAATGTTCTTTAAATAAAAATCAAGTATAAAAGTTTGTTATTCTTCAGACTACAATGATGCATTCTTTTTTAATGGGTTGTTGCTTTAACTTCACAGAAACAAGTAAACATGAAATGGCCATTAAAACAAATAACATCATGTCCTCTCTGCCCTCTTCACCTCCTACCTCATTCCTTTAACTTACCAAACTATTTCCATAAAGGTTTGGGACAACCACATCAAATAATAATATGCCTTTATTTGATTAAGAAGTTAACTGTCAAAGAGAATGTTTGTATAATTAACTAGCAGGGGGATCCGACGTTGCCCACGATTGAATAAGGATCAATGAATGTTCCACACTTTCAATACTTTTATTGTAATCAAAATCAATAAAATCGCCCATTTTTCAATTAAATCGATTTATTGCCCACTTTAGTCAGAGACTCATAGCGGTACACTGTGAGAAAGCTTCACATGTCTCTTCACAATGACTTAGTCCACAAAACATTGTAGTCCACATTGCACTGTAAAGAATCTATTGATTTTATAAAATTATTTGGATATAATGGGTTGAATTTAAGTTTAAAATGCAAAAGTTAAGTATCATGGTTTAATTGTGCTCTAAGCAGAAACATTCATTTTGAACATGTCCCTGTTTGATCAAAGAACCTACTGATGATTTTATACTTTGACCCCTTCTGTTTGTGCAGTGCTAAAACTTCTCAAATGAATTTATGATGTTAGGTTGTATAAGGGTGTTATCTTTGGTAAAAATTGGACTATTCCTTCTTTAATTGGATGTTTTACGATTATTGATTTTTGATACTTATTGGAAGCATTACGATACAAAATCTGTCTAAGACCACTCCTAGGCAGATAAAGTACATTTGTGTGAAATTTCAAAAATATTGGCCCATCCATTTCAGAGTTCATAGGAAATGAACTCACACACACACACACGCACCTTTTATATACAAGTGGAAATATCTAAAGGATAAGAATAGAAGTATTCTTATCCTTTCATTCATTTTTTTTTTTCATTTAAAATAATAAAATACACTAATAATGTTTTCATAATTTGCCTGTGAATGTTTTTTTTGTTCTTTTATTTTACATAGGCATCACCATTTACCAAGGCCTAGAGGCCACTCGAGGATAAGGGTTAAAAAGTGTACAGTAGTAATTGGACAATATAGTAACCGTTAGTAATGGAGATTCGGTAAATTTGTTAACTTATATGGAACGGCTCATCAAAAACTTGTGTACATTAGACTTGAAGACAACCATATTGTAGTCAGCTGGAAAGCAGAAAAACGGAAGACAATTCCATAGGCGTGCAGTTCTAAGAAAGAAGCTTTGCTCATGGAATCTATGTTTAGGTTTAGGCACAGATAAAGATTGAGGGAATTAATGATAGTGTTTTCTGCTAGACGGGTGTTTCTTGTGAAAGTTTGACGAGGAGGGACCATAGAATAGAGCTCAGCCGAGCACTTGCCATGAAAATAACAATAAAGCAGAGACAAACTCGCAACATCTCTTCTGTGAGAAAAAAGCTGCAGGGAAGAGAAAAGAACATCCCCCACAAGGCTACGAAGTCTATTTTGAACTCTATCAAGGCAGGATAAGTCCTTTCTAGCAGCTCCTGCCCAAATGTGGCAACAGTACTCCATCCTTGGACAAATCTGGCTCTTATATAGATAGAGAATTGCATCAGCAGTGAGATATCTACTGGATCGATAGAAGGACCCCACCATTTTTCCAGCGACCTTGGCAACGGATTTAATGTATGTGTTCTATTTAAGATCAGGAGTAAAGGTCAAGCCCAGAATGTTGAAACTAAAATACTAAATAAAGTTTATATTCATGTATTACACAAAATAGATTAAAAAAATCACATTTACTTGTATCCCCACGAGGGCAAAGGTCGGAATGTGCAATTAAAGGTGTATAAACTTTTTTTGCGTTTAAAATATGCAAATTGTTACATCGGCATTTTATGAATTTAATTCATATTTTTCATTGCAAGTTGGAATCGTTTTCAAACACGAACAAAACAAATGTTTACGATTTAATGTTTTTTATATATTCTGTAATTGACAGTTTAAAGACAACAAAATTACTCATATCAGCTTGCCCAGTCGTTGAAGCAATATAAATCGAAGTTTTTATAACTTTATCCAATATAAACGTTTTTATTTTTAATTTTAAGCAATATAATCAGAATTTTTTTAACAAATATTGTTCACGGATGCTTTTGATTAGATGGGGAAAAACATAAAACTCTCATTACACATCAAGTGTATCATTCTTATATCGTAACAGTGAAAACACGCATATGACAACAGCAGCAGCCACAGCCAACAAATGACTGAGCCGTGTGCGAGGTGATGTCACAGCAGGGAGGAAGATGGAAGGAAAAAATTATATAAAAAAAAGAAAAACGTGGTTCGAGAAGGACAGAAATTGACGTGTTGCACACGTGCATCGACACGGAGAGACGTGTCCTAAACATAGCCGAACAAAGACAGAGTACCACGTGTTTGACATGGAAGATGCTTGTTAAGCACATTGGAGTATGAGAAGACTCTTGAACAAGAGACAAGGTGTTATTCTGGAAGTACCTATAAATAAATGTCTTTTGTTTCAATTGAAAAAAAAGTGAGTCAAATTGTTTCCTTGTCTTTGTTTCTTTGTGACTGTCTGCATACAACGTGTGGGTCCCGAGTGTTGACATGTAACGACTATGTTACAATATTGTTTTTCTCCATAAAATATCCTCAATCCTCATTGGCCATATTTCACCACCAAACATCATCATACTTCATACACTTGCCTGATAGATTCTTCGTTTGGTTGATAATGATAAAACTCTGCTGGTTAGTAATGGCAACTTTGAACTTACACCATCTACACATAACTCTTGCAATCACACCAGCACATTATTTTCCTTGTGTTCTAATGGTAACAAAACTACTGAACAACCTTAATCGATTCGCCATCCCGATATATTTTCTCCACATCTGAGTTCTCATCCATCTCTATTCAGTCTAAAGCCGCCCCCAACCACTCCCCCAAAAATGGAACGGCATGAATGTCACCTTCAATACTAATGACATCAAAGATCACGATTGTCATTGGAAACTTTGTCTACATAACTTTGGGTACAAACAGTTTAGAAAATTCATGTGAACTATTTCAAAAAATTTTGCAAGGAATTAACGCAACCTAAAAACAAATTTTCAGTTTTCCGTCTTTTATTGATATTTTACTACACATTATGACAAAGAACAGAGGAGTGCTTGAAATATCAAAATAAAATATTAAATATAAAAACATTGTTTTTATGCTTTATACACCTCTCATGACCATGAAATTACTTTTCTAGAAAAATTCATGAAATAATATATACCTTAATTTAATTGTACTTCAGTCAAAGTTCTCAGAAATCAAGGGGCCCCTTGCCTGGGGCTAACACTTGATCTCTATATGAGATGCATAGATATTTGAATATTCCATTAAAGTTCTTGTTTAACTCTCAAACACTGACTTAGTAAAGGGTTTTTCTTTGTTATTGTAGTGAAATTCGAAAATTGAAATACTGAATTTCAAGTGAAACTAATGATATCTACTGAATTGCCATGTCACAGTAATGAACATATCCAAAAATTAAGAAAAACTGTAAGATAGAAAATCAATTATGAATGAAAATAGTTTTCAAAAGCAATTAGCAAAAATTGAGTTTTGCAAAAAAAAAGAAAAAAAAAGAAACTGTAACAAAAAGGGAGGTAAATAATTTCCGCAAACTGAAAATCTTGGGTCAATCTAGCAAGATTCTCTACAAGATTCTGGAAGGATTGCTTTTCTAGGGACTGCTATAAAAAAGGAGAAAAAAAACTTATACATGAAAAATCCATAAATTGATTTTTTTTATTGAACTAAAATATGACTTCTCAGTTTTCATTTTTTTTCTCTCAAAATGTTGGAACAAAAAGAACTTGATTTTTAACTTTTTTTCTGTCAATGAGAGGGAGAGGTGTTTTTTTGTTTTGTTTTTTTTTTTTTGGTGTTTGACCGCAAGATCTACATTGTAGTGATCATTAAGAAAAAAAGGCAACATGAAAAATAGTAAATTATTTTGCACATGTTTAAAGCCATATTCAATATTTTTCCTCTTCTTAAAAAGGAAAAATAAGAACTTAAAATCAACTATGACACAATTGTGGAAATACCAACCGGAACAACAACAGAAAATGTAAGAAAGATTTCAAAAATTGCTACTAAAACTATGAGAAAACAAACTTATTACTACAAATTTTAATAAATACCAAATAACGGAAAATAACATAGCATTCTCAAAAACGCAAGCTGGAACACTATTGATAATTTTATTTATGCCCCGTATAACATTTCTTCTGCTGATTGAGCGGACTCTAAAATGGTTTGTTTATTGCTTCAAAAACACAACATGTTCATGGATTACATTTTACCATGAAAAACTTGTTACTTAACATTTTTTTAAACCATAAAACTCCTAATAGAACTGTTCAGTCTAAAAACATCATTATTTTATAAAAGTCGGAATTGTTATAATTTAACCAAGAAAGCTGATGAGGAATATTTAACATTTGCATCAATAATCAATAAGCATTATAACAATTTTAAACTAGCTAAACTGAGTGCTGACAATTTCAAATGCCTGATATTCATACAATGATTGATTTCGGCAAAAGACTCTGAGATTCAACACAGAGTTTTAATTAAATTAGAAAGTGAGCCAAACCTGACACTACAAAAGTTGGCAGAAAACTGTGAATGAGTAATTATGTTTATTTAATTATATTTCACTTTTTATTCATACCAGTGCTTTAATTTATGAAGCTCAATGTAACTACAGAGCATATATAAATAAATGACAAAAGTCTATATTCCAAATTTCAAGATGTTGACCATCTTACCTTTTATTTTTTTAAGGTATGATGAAATGCACAAAATGCACAAGGGATGAAATGCAGAAACCTCTGTGTAGCTTAATTGCTGTAAATCTAATTCATAACTTACTACTTTGTATATATATATATATATATATATATATGAAATGTTTTTCATCTTTGTAGGATACTGAATGCATTTGTTGGTTTGATTGTAGAGTCAATTTAGGAATATATGTGACGAGTGAAAGAGAAGAAGAGATAGTGAAGGCACAGGCAGTTTAACAAAAAAACACAAGAACAAGTTCATTCATAAGATGTGTTGATTAAATCTACATATCTAACAATAAAGATACTATTGAGTCTCTTATAGAGATGTATATATATGGTTCCCGTTATTGTTGAGCCTGGTCAGTACATAAATAATTGGGAACTCCAGGTGCTGTATGTGCTTTCCACTTATCTTGGCATTGTTTCCAATCATCTTCTCTGAACTTCTCTTTGCCACTAGAATCAAGCAGTACTAACTTAGGAGACGTGTCATTAGGGATTGCACAATCCTTGCTTCATTATTATTACATAATTCCATATGCAGGCATTCTTACAGAGGGTATCCATTCTTTTGAGATGGGAAGGAGGGCGTTTTAGAGATGTATGAAGATTTCTAAAATATACTATTCTAATCTTAAAGATAACAGATCAAAAAAGAAATGCTATTTTAAACTTAAGTGTGACATATCAAGAAAATTAATATTTTAAATCAACAAGTATGACAAAATGACTGGCTTACAAATCCTCTTATACTGGTTTCTGTTTCGGTTAACGTATTGCGTTTCACATGTTGCATTTAAAGTTCAATAGTTGTGTCTGCAAGAACTCATTTTAAAAAAAAGTAAAAACAGAGAACCAAGAAAAAATTCAAAAGTATTGTTAAATAGGTTAAGGGATAAAACTATGAACTTGATCATCTTTTGATTAATATTTCAGGTGAAGCGAGGTTTGATGTACTACAACCCTTTGATAAAGTCTGGCATGAAGGTATTCTGATGAAAATTAATTTGTACAGAATCACTGGATGAATATTTAATACAAATACAATCCTTTTTTATTTATTTATTTGCGGACTATTATCCTCATCTTTATAGTTGTTGTTTCACGACGTTTCGATCAACTATTCCTCCAGCCTTCATCAGGTTGTAAACTGTGAGGGGATAAGAATGCTGAATCTGTTTCTTCAGTAATTACTGCCTTCCATAGTTGTTGTCATTTCACCATGTTTTAACCAACTAATCCTCTCTCCAGCTTTGGGTAAAATGTGGTGAGACGACAACAACTATGGGAGGCAGTAATTATTGAAGATACAGTTGAAGATTCAGCATTCCTATCCAGTCACGGTTAACAACCTGACGAAGGCCAGATGAATAGTTGGTCGAAGCGTTGTGAAAGCAACAACTATAAAGATGAGGATAATAGTTCTTAAATAAATAAATAAAATATACAAATTACTGATCTCAAAATAAAAATTCCAATAATTAAATAAAAAATCACATCCTTCTTAGCTTAAAAAAAAAATCCAGGTCATCATTGATGGGCGTACAACTAAACAACACAACATTAATACGGGTGCACCCTAGGAGTTGATCTTCAGGCCTTTATTATTATTTCTTACAAATAAGCTTTCCTTATAAAGAATCTATATATATAAAGTAGTTATGTTTGTGTGTGCCTGTGTGTACAACTTTCCTACAGCTCACACCACTTGACCGATCATGATCAAACCTGGTATGATGATAGTCCCCAACCTAGAGATGGTGCACACCATTTTTCAAAGGTAAAGGCCAAAAGTTAAGGTCATGGCTTATGTATATATACTTCCTACAGCCCGCACTACTGGACTGATCATGACCAAACCTGACATGATGATGGTCTTCGACCTAGGGATTGTGCACACCATTTTTCAAGGTCATAGTTAAAGGTTAAGATCATATTTGGTGCGGCTCTTCATAAACTCCTCCACCTAGGGATGGTGCACATGTTGGAGGGTTTGCCACCATTCTGGGGGCTGCCACCATGGAGCCAACCAACTTGTTTGTAATTGTTTCAATTTTTAAGTGTAACAATATAAGTGTCAACTTTGATATAATCGATTTGCTTTAAAGTTCATGGTTGGATTTCAGTCATTTCAGGAGGTAATTAAAAATGTTTAAACACCTTAAGCAACAGTTGCTCTTACAACATTCACTTACTGCAAGGGTGCCCACGAAGCGGGTACCCGCGAGTATAGCAAAGTTCCGCGTGAAGTGTAGATATCTTTGCTAGTTATTTATATGTGGAGTTGAGATTTTTTTTTTTCAGTTTTAGTTTTTACATAAAACTCAAACTCAGCAACCATTTTCTTTCTAGGCCGCTGTGTGCACACATATCCAGAAGCCCTTATCCTTCAGGTGCATGAATTGCTTGCGGTCAAAATTACCAGCCAGAGTTAAATTGTCAATTTAACTGAAAGAATAAGAGAAAATAACTAAAAGTAACTGCATTTTAATATGAGAAAAGAACTGAAAGTGTAACAGAGTATGGACATGTGTATGGCAGATATGCATGCAAATACCGAGCCATGTGCGAAATGACATCATGAAATAGACTTCGTGGCTTAGTAGGGGATGCCCTTTTCTCTACCCTGCAGCCTCTCTCCCACAGAAGAGACGTTGCGAGCCTATCCTTGTTTTATCGTTATTTCCATGGCAGGTGCTCGTCTGAACTCCAATCTCTGGTCCCCCCTCGCCAATCTTTCACGAAAAACGCCCGTCTAGCCGAATCCACTGTGAAAAATTTCCCCCATTCTTTATCTGTGCCTAAATCAAAACGTGGATTCCATGAACAAAGTTTCTTTCTTAGAACTGCACGCCTGTGGAATTCTGTTCTGTCTGCCTGCTTCCCACCTGACTACAACTTGGATGTGTTCAAGTCCAACGTTAACAAATTCCTAATGAACCGCCCCCTTAAGTAAACACTTCATCAAATCTCCACACTAACGTAATGTACTTGCAATAACCCTTATCCCTGAGTGGCTTCCGGGCCTTGATAAGTGGTGACCACTGTGTAAAAAAAAAAAAAAAAAAAAAAAAGGAAAAGACTATATAGAGAGAATGAGAGAAGACGATCACATTAGAGACATGAGTGCCGTCACAAACGTGGTGGGAGAATGAGAAATAAAGGTTGTTTCTTAAAACCTGAAACAGGAGTTAAAGTTCTTTCCTATTCTTTGTCTCCTTTGCGACTGAGTTTACAACGTGCTGGGTCCTGGATGTCTACACATGTGTAAACATGTGTAACATTACAAAAGTACCTTAATTTTTATTTTAAGATATGTCGCTTTCATTTCAATATGTCACTAATTTCACTGCTATGCTTTGCACACACACACACATGCATGCATGCATGCATATATAAAAGAAAGATCCAAGTTGTCGTTGATGGCCGTACATCTCTAAACAACAAAACAATTATGCGGGTGCCCCCTAAGAGCTGATCCTCACACCTTTATTATTACTTATTTAAAAAAATTGACTTCCTGATACAATTGTGTCTGAGATGGATATCTTTGCTGATGACACCATGCTCTATTCTAGATATGTGAGAAAAATGGACACACACATATCTTAGGCAATGGCTGAATCCTTAGAAAATGACCTCCAGTTTGAAATTGACTGTAATCATATACAAATAATAACTTTTTCACTCTCAATCCCAAAAAAACATGTCAAATTAAGAGAATTAATGATGAGAGAATAACAATTCAAATTTTTATTCTTCAAAAATGTTTCATGGGGGCTCTTATAGTATACAAATGAAAAAAAAAATTGAATTTCAGGTGAAACGAATGGTATCTACGTAATTGTCAGGTCTCAAATAGTAACATATCCAAAAATTACGAAAAACGATAAGGTAGAAAAATAAATTTGTGAAAGGAAGTTAAATCACAATATAACACTTACTAAAAAAGAGTTAAGTTGACAGGGGGAGATAATTAAGTTCTGCTGCTTACATCACATTACAAACATAATTCAGAATATGAGACAAAATTTATTCTCCATATAAACTTTATCAAAAGCAGTTTTTTATTAATAATTATTTTTCTATCTTATCATTTGCCATCATTTTTGGATATGTTACTATTTGCGACATGACAATTTCATAGGTACCATTTGTTTTACTTGAAATTGTTGCGGACCAGGATATAAATACCCTAAACTCGCTACAACTCGCTACAAGAAAAAATAATGAAACGAATTGAATAAAGGAAACAAAGAACTCAAATGCTGGAATAAAATAAACATGTCGTTTATTTTCTGTTGAGAAATGAAAGTCTTGGGTGTACACGTGTTCATTCAGCCGTTGACGACTACGCGCGTGGAAGGAAAGAGAAATGCGAAGTGGCAAGCCGGCCTGTAGAAAGAGAGGTTTAAGCTCAGTAGAGCATCGTGCACATGTCTGTTTTGATGGACCAAAGCCGAAAGGGAGATAGAGTGAGAAAGGCAATTCAGTTCATGGAGAGAAAAAGCATATAAAGTGTACGTGCGCTTATCCCACATTACAGTAGCAGGGAAAAATGACGTTAGAGCGCGCGGTCAGTTCGTCGACTCAACAGGTCAAACGCTGGTCCGGACGAAAAAGGGAAGTTGACAGGTTTTGTTGACTTTTATACTGAAGTTAGTGTTCTGGGTGCGCATGTCTGGTTTTCACTTAAAAGGAAGTGACATCACAGCTTGGGTGTGTGTATGCGCATGAATGTGAGTGCGTGTATGAGGCTGTGTATATGCGTGCGTGTGTGTGTGCGTATGTGTGGGTGTGTATAAGAAAAGCATGTTCGAACAAAATTCAATATTTTTTTTTCATTTTTATAATATAGAAGTGTCGTTTCATGAAACCTGTCATCATAGTCAGGGTTCAAAGACATTTACTACCAAAAGTAAATGCAACGAAGAAGGTTGTATTTCAACAATTAACTACTTGGATAAGAGAAGAATTAAGTCACAAATTGACCAACACCTTATTGTGACAGTGGCATAATTCAACAATATATCAACTAATTATCATCGCTGAAGAGAATAAATGATTTCTACAGAAAGAAAGAAAGATATAAAAAAGAAAAACGAAAACTGAACCTCAAACTTAAGTTTAAATGTAATGTAAACTAACATCTTGTTAAGCTATCCTAGGCATGGTCCCAGATAGTAGCTCCTTAAATTCATGTGGCGATATGAATGGTAGAGTGGAAAGTAACAAAAAAATCACTTTGGAAGGAAACAATGTTGACGAATAAAGTCGAATTTTGCCTAAAAGATGTTGTTTTCTTAGTTAGGCCCGGGACTTATTGGTTGACATGTTATAATAATTGAAAGCGAAAATACACTTAGCTTCTCTATTTCTCCCCAAATTTAACACCACATCTCCTCTTCTCCATGCCCGTTCTGATGCTATTTATTTCTCTTCTCTTGCTTTTTTTATCTCCGCCTGACACTTGAATCATCTTGACAATTTCTAGAAATGGCAATGGCATTAAGTAGTTTACTCTCTTTTTCTTCTTTCCCTACCAAGAGAGTAAGAGAGAGGGGAGCATCACATGCTGTTCTGACAAGAGTAATCCAAGTTGATATTTTTTTAAATACACCAACCACAGTAACTAAACAACTTGTCCATGTTTCTAACACGTGATTTGGCAGTATTTCTCTTTCTCTTCTATTTTTTCTGCTTTTCTTTTGTTTTTCTTAATCTTCTCTCTCTCTCATTCTATTTCTCTTTACTCTTTCTCTTTTTCTCTTTTCTTTTCCTCTTTTCTTTACTAACCTTGCCATGTTCTTTCTCTTTATTTCTCTTTTTCTATCATACATTAACCCTTTACAGCCAGATTTTTTTTTAATGCAATAAATCAATTTTTTAATCATGAAACGCACACATGATGGAAGTTAGCATGCAACTGATGCACGAACATAAACAGACCCTCATTCACTTGTTGAACCATGCATAGACTTGTACTTTGAAGACCGGTTGGGTTGTAAGAGTAAAAAATATTGTTTTGTGAAAGGCGACTTGAAAGTACAATTTGTCCGTAAATGGTTAAGTTCTTTACATTTTTTTAACTTCATTCCTATTACTCTTCCTTTTCAACCCTTTCAAATAACTATATTTACTTCTATCACTTTTTCTTCCCCCCCTCTTTTGTCTCCCTTTCTCTTATTCTATTTCTTTCTACTCTTCTTAACACATCTACCTCCCTTTCTCTCATTCTCCTTTTACCGTCTCTAATATTTCTCTCTACTCGTCTACTTCCCATTATATTACATGTAACAGAAAGTAGGTGATACATAAGCAAACCAAGCACAACATATTAGAAATAAATCTCTCCTATCTGTTTAAATGTATGTATGGATCTATGCATGTATGTATGTATGTATGTATGTATGTATGTATGTATGTCTGCCTAAAACTTTTGACAGAGGCGACGGATTTTCACGAGATCAATATAATTTTGAAGCTTAACGTCTCAGTAGACAAATATAAAAAAATTGGCCAAAAACATTAATTCCTTCACCCTCAACTGGACAGTTTTCTATAAGGAGGGGTTGATTTTTTGCAAGCCATTTTTGCAAGTCGTATCGGTTCGAGTGACTTTGCCTAAATTTAACGTTCCGAACTTCCGGTCGCATCATGGAGTAGCGGTAAGACGTCAGATTTTCTTTCACTTTCTTTTCCGCCTTCGCGCCACGGGTTTGAGCCTGCCTGCCAATACCACTTTTTTTTTTTTTTTTGCTCAACACATACCTTTAAACACCCGGGCAACGCCGGGCGTCCAGGCTAGTATATTATAAATTAACATCAAATGTACTTTAAGAGACAACAAATTTCCATCCATTTGTGCACATGAACGAAAAGAAACAAAATGAATTATACTGAAGTACTACCTAAAGACATCTTCACAACAGCTTTTTTTTATATACACTCCAAACAAGGTACATTGCCACTTGGAACATAAGGGGACTACTATTTAGGACCATGCCTACAGAGGACTATATATGGATTTGAGCAGCGAGATGTCTGTTTGCATTAGATTTCAATTTCTGCATGGTAATGCAATCCAGGAAATAAGAAACAAGGAGGGAAGTTTTTTTTTTATTGCATTTTCACCCAAAATAAGCACAGTGCCACTTTGATGTAGGGGGCTACTATCTGGCACATAATTTTCAAGAATACTATGTAGGGAGTTGAGCAACAAAATGTCTGTTTACATCTCTACTGTGTAGTGGTGGGATTTTTCTGCTTGTTGGGTTTGTTGGAGGCATCTACGTCGAAGGCGTACAAGGTCTTGAAGTTTGTAGGAGCACCTACCATTAAAATACTTATAAAACAGGCAGAGGGATGCAACATTTCATCGATGGGACAGCGGTTGACAGTGTAAAGCCTATTAGGTTGGCAACTCTCTTTTGAATCCTGTCTTCCGAAGTCTAGCAGTTTGAGGAAAGAAGCTATTAGAGTAGACGGCTTTCTGGCATTTAGGTATCTCAACAGTGAAGGGGTGGGATTTTGCTGCTTGTTGGATTAATTGGAGTATTTATATCTAAAGGGGCATGAGTGCTACAAGTTTTACAGAATGGTGTAGCCATTCTCCCACATACAGCACTTGGTATTCTCAGAATAGTCATCCATCTGGTATTGACCGAGCTCAACTTTGCTTAACTTCAGTGATCTACTGAAAACTGGTGCGTAAATGTGATTATGGCATATAAAAATAATTTTACTTGATGTGATATTTTTTTTATATCATGACAACAGTCGACCACTCATGAAGTATGTGAATCAATCATTGTAGATGAAATATCAGTTTGACATTGCGACACAAACTATAAACGAATGTTGAAGTTGCACTTTTATGCAGGAGTTAATGCATTATACAAAGTAACTACAATACACTGACTGTACGGAATTGCATTAATACGTGCTTGGTTTTGTGGCAATTTTAAGACATGCTTGGTTTTGTGGCAATTTTAAGACATGCTTGGTTTTGTGGCAATTTTAAGACGTGCTTAGTTTTGTGGCAATTTTAAGACGTGCTTGGTATTGTGGCAATTTTAAGATGTGCTTGGTTTTGTGGCAATTTTAAGACGTGCTTGGTTTTGTGGCAATTTTAAGACATGCTTGGTTTTGTGGCAATTTTAAGACGTGCTTGGTTTTGTGCCAATTTTAAGACGTGCTTGGTTTTGTGCCAATTTTAAGATGTGCTTGGTTTTGTGGCAATTTTAAGACATGCTTGGTTTTGTGGCAATTTTAAGACGTGCTTTGTTTTGTGGCAATTTTAAGACGTGCTTGTTTGTGGCAATTTTAAGACATGCTTGGTTTTGTGGCAATTTTAAGACATTGCTACTGCTACACTTCTGCACCTGACATAATAAACCTTTTATGGCTAAATCTTGTTGAAACATTGATTTTTTTTTTAAGACGAGGCGTGAAGCCACCTTATGTAAGGAGCTAACAAGAACAAAAAATCATCGTCATCATCATTATCATCATCATATGAACCAGAAGATTCTATTGTTGAGGATCATGTGAAGGTTTCCAACATCCTAACTGAAAGTGATTTTTGTGGAATGAATTGAATTTGAACTTGGAACACTCAAGTTGTCGGTTTGTGTCGTTAACCACTGAACCACCGTCACCTCCCAGAATGAAATATGATTATCGCAAGGATAGGAGATACCTATTAACTTCAGTCTTGAAAAAAGCAAAGCAGTAGCTAGGAGAAAAACATACTTTTTTTAGGGGTAGACTTTTTTGCCAGCAAGCCTAGTACGTAACCCCTTCCCTTCCTATTTGACTCTTGAAAGACTTATCTTTTTAGCTAGTCTGTTTGAAGTCAAGGGGATTGAATGCTGCTGGAAGGATCGCTTTCAGGCTTTATTTGTCTCGAAGTGATTCTACCTTTCTCTCCTTTTTTTATTTTACTATGTCTTCTACAATACAGCAAGCACCTTACTATTTCCTATAACATCAGAGATCTCAGAATTCTTGTTGCATCACCAAAATATAACGGTGAGCCTTAGATAGATGCCCACCGTTAAGGGAATAACACATGGTATATATTTGGAAGTGGAGAGGGTTGTAAAGTTATTTATACTAATATCCTTGTAAAAAGTATGAACCCCCAAACCCTTGCTATAGGTAAAATAGTAAAGTAAACTATATTCTCAAGCCTTGGAGAAATATCTTAGATTTCCCCTTGCCACTAAATGTACGTAATGTTGGGTCAGAAGAGATGCAGTTGATGATTGTGCAACCTTGACTTCAGTAAAATATCTTATCATACAAGCACCTTTTCTGAATGTATCCATTGTCATGAGAAATAGAAAGAAACAAAATTCAGACCTTGATTACACATAGTGCAACTTATAGTTCCAACTCACAGGAGAGAACTTGAATGCTTACTGGAAATAACTTGAATGCCTACTGGAGAGAACCTGAATGCCTACTAGACATTATTCTTGAGTGTAACCCTGACTAAATATTAAAAATCACATAGTCTCTTCTCTCTTGGCTCTGTTCAGTCTTGTTAAACTATGGATACCTACTGTAAGGGAACCTGCGTGTGAATTTTTTTGTGGCAAGAGTTGCGCAATCTCCAATGAAACCTCTCGTGAGTCGGCATTGTTTAATTCCAGTGGCAAGTAGGGGTTCAAAACAGCTGGAAATAATGCTGAGAAAGGTGTACTATATAACATAGATGAGAAGATGGTCACACACTTTTTGAAGACATTTATTTTTAAATAAAATTTAAATGAAAAATTTGAAAAACCTTTAAGTGTTGAATGTAATGATAAAATCATTTGTTTATTTATTTTTTTTGGGGGGTGGGGCGATATTTCACTAATAAATAGCCTCATCAGGTTAGGAAAGTCCGATCCATAAGTTTTTCTTTTCTTTTTTTCATAACACCAAAATGAAGAAAAGAACAAAAGAAAAAAAAAATTACCGATTGGACTTTCGTACCCTGATGAGGCTATTTATTAACGAAATATCGCCCCCCCCCAAAAAAATAAATAAACAAATGATTTTATCATTACATTTGACACTTATAGGTTTTTCAAAATTTCCATTTTAATATATGATAACATATTACAATAGTCAATTGGGGAGAGGAAAATTATGTTCTCAATTTCTTTATTAACTCAGTGTTTGAGATGTAAAAAAGAATTTACTGGAACATTCGAATATCTATGTATCTCATATAGAGATCAAGTGTTAGGAAGGCGGGGACCTTTAAAAACTTCCACTGAAATAAAATGAAAAGAACAACTAAAAATTTTATTAATTAGGGTTCATACAGATTTTCAATGTCCATTTTCAAGAACGTTTTAAAACATGACGAAGGCCAGAGGAATAGTTAACCAAAACATGACGAAGGCCAGAGGAATAGTTGGCAGAAACATGACGAAGGCCAGAGGAATAGTTGGCCAAAACATGACGAAGGCCAGAGGAATAGTTAGCCGAAACATGACGAAGGCCAGAGGAATAGTTTGCCGAAACATGACGAAGGCCAGAGGAATAGTTAGCCGAAACATGACGAAGGCCAGAGGAATAGTAAGCCGAAACATGATGAAGGCCAGTGGAATAGTTGGCCGAAACATGACGAAGTCCAGTGGAATAGTTGGCCAAAACATGACGAAGGCCAGAGGAATAGTTGGCCGAAACATGACAAAGGCCAGAGGACTAGTTAGCCGAAACATGACGAAGGCCAGAGGAATAGTTAGCCGAAACATGACAAAGGCTAAAGGAATAGTTGGCCGAAACATGATGAAGGCCAGAGAAATAGTTAGCCGAAACATGATGAGGGCCAGAGGAATAGTTAGCCGAAACATGACAAAAGGCCAGAGGAATAGTTAGTCAAAACATGACAAAGGCCAGAGGAATAGTTAACCAAAACATGACAAAGGCTAAAGGAATAGTTGGCCGAAACATGACAAAGGCCAGAGGAATAGTTAACCAAAACATGACAAAGGCTAAAGGAATAGTTGGCCAGAACATGATGAGGGCCAGAGGAATAGTTAACCAAAACATGACAAAGGCTAAAGGAATAGTTGGCCGAAACATGACAAACGCCAGAGGAATAGTTAGCTTAAAAATGATGAATGCCAGAGGAATAGTTAGCCGAAACATGACAAAGGCCAGAGGAATAGTTGGCCAAAACATGACAAATGCCAGAGGAATAGTTAGCTTAAAAATGATGAATGCCAGAGGAATAGTTAGCCGAAACATGACAAAGGCCAGAGGAATAGTTGGCCGAAACATGACAAACGCCAGAGGAATAGTTAGCTTAAAAATGATGAATGCCAGAGGAATAGTTAGCCGAAACATGACAAAGGCCAGAGGAATAGTTGGCCGAAACATGACAAACGCCAGAGCAATAGTTAGCTTAAAAATGATGAATGCCAGAGGAATAGTTAACCAAAACATGACAAAGGCTAAAGGAATAGTTGGGCAGAACATGATGAGGGCCAGAGGAATAGTTAACCAAAACATGACAAAGGCTAAAGGAATAGTTGGCCAGAACATGATGAGGGCCAGAGGAATAGTTAACCAAAACATGACAAAGGCTAAAGGAATAGTTGGCCGAAACATGACAAAGGCCAGAGAAATAGTTAGCTTAAAAATGATGAGGGCCAGAGGAATAGTTAACCAAAACATGACAAAGGCTAAAGGAATAGTTGGCCAGAACATGATGAGGGCCAGAGGAATAGTTAACCAAAACATGACAAAGGCTAAAGGAATAGTTGGCCAGAACATGATGAGGGCCAGAGGAATAGTTAACCAAAACATGACAAAGGCTAAAGGAATAGTTGGCCGAAACATGACAAAGGCCAGAGAAATAGTAAGCTTAAAAATGATGAGGGCCAGAGGAATAGTTAACCAAAACATGACAAAGGCTAAAGGAATAGTTGGCCGAAACATGACAAAGGCCAGAGAAATAGTTAGCTTAAAAATGATGAAGGCCAGAGGAATAGTTAGCCGAAACATGACAAAGGCCAGAGGAATAGTTGGCCAAAACATGACAAAGGCTAAAGGAATAGTTGGCCAGAACATGATGAGGGGCAGAGGAATAATAAACCAAAACATGACAAAGGCTACAGGAATAGTTGGCCGAAACATGACAAAGGCCAGAGGAATAGTTAGCTTAAAAATGATGAAGGCCAGAGGAATAGTTAACCGAAACATGACGAAGGCCAGAGGAATAGTTGGCAGAAACATGACGAAGTCCAGAGGAATAGTTGGCCAAAACATGACGAAGGCCAGAGGAATAGTTAGCCGAAACATGACGAAGGCCAGAGGAATAGTTAGCCGAAACATGACGAAGGCCAGAGGAATAGTTGGCCGAAACATGACGAAGGCCAGAGGAATAGTTAGCCAAAACATGACAAAGGCCAGAGGAATAGTTGGCCGAAACATGACAAAGGCCAGAGGACTAGTTAGCCGAAACATGACGAAGGCCAGAGGAATAGTTAGCCGAAACGTGACAAAGGCCAGAGGAATAGTTGGCCGAAACATGACGAAGGCCAGAGGAATAGTTAGCCGAAACATGACAAAGGCTAAAGGAATAGTTGGCCGAAACATGATGAAGGCCAGAGAAATAGTTAGCCGAAACATGATGAGGGCCAGAGGAATAGTTAGCCGAAACATGACAAAAGGCCAGAGGAATAGTTTACCAAAACATGACAAAGGCTAAAGGAATAGTTGGCCAGAACATGATGAGGACCAGAGGAATAGTTAACCAAAACATGACAAAGGCTAAAGGACTAGTTGGCCAGAACATGATGAGGGCCAGAGGAATAATTAACCAAAACATGACAAAGGCTAAAGGAATAGTTGGCTGAAACATGACACAGGCCAGAGGAATAGTTAGCTAAAAAATGATGAATGCCAGAGGAATAGTTAGCCGAAACATGACAAAAGCCAGAGGAATAGTTGACCAAAACATGACAAAGGCTAAAGGAATAGTTGGCCAGAACATGATGAGGGCCAGAGGAATAGTTAACCAAAACATGACAAGGGCTAAAGGAATAGTTGGCCGAAACATGACCAACGCCTGAGGAATAGTTAGCTTAAAAATGATGAATGCCAGAGGAATAGTTAGCCAAAACATGACAAAGGCCAGAGGAATAGTTGGCCAAAACATGACAAACGCCAGAGGAATAGTTAGCTTAAAAATGATGAATGCCAGAGGAATAGTTAGCCGAAACATGACAAAGGCCAGAGGAATAGTTGGCCGAAACATGACAAACGCCAGAGGAATAGTTAGCTTAAAAATGATGAATGCCAGAGGAATAGTTAACCAAAACATGACAAAGGCTACAGGAATAGTTGGGCAGAACATGATGAGGGCCAGAGGAATAGTTAACCAAAACATGACTAAGGCTAAAGGAATAGTTGGCCAGAACATGATGAGGGCCAGAGGAATAGTTAACCAAAACATGACAAAGGCTGAAGGAATAGTTGGCCGAAACATGACAAAGGCCAGAGGAATAGTTAGCTTAAAAATGATGAAGGCCAGAGAAATAGTTAGCCGATACATGACAAAGGCCAGAGGAATAGTTGGCCAAAACATGACAAAGGCTAAAGGAATAGTTGGCCAGAACATGATGAGGGCCAGAGGAATAATTAACCAAAACATGACAAAGGCTAAAGGAATAGTTGGCCGAAACATGACAAAGGCCAGAGGAATAGTTAGCTTAAAAATGATGAAGGCCAGAGGAATAGTTAGCCGAAACATGACAAAGGCCAGAGGAATAGTTGGCCAAAACATGACAAACGCCAGAGGAATAGTTAGCTTAAAAATGATGAAGGCCAGAGGAATAGTTAACCAAAACATGACAAAGGCTAAAGGAATAGTTGGCCAAAACATTACAAAGGCTAAAGGAATCGTTGGCCAGAACATGATGAGGGCCAGAGGAATAGTTAACCAAAACATGACAAAGGCTAAAGGAATAGTTGGCCAAAACATGACAAAGAGCAGAGGAATAGTTAGCTTAAAAATGATGAATGCCAGAGGAATAGTTAGCTTAAAAATGATGAATGCCAGAGGAATAGTTAGCTTAAAAATGATGAAGGCCAGAGGAATAGTTAGCCGAAACATGACAAAGGCCAGAGGAATAGTTGGCCAAAACATGACAAACGCCAGAGGAATAGTTAGCTTAAAAATGATGAAGGCCAGAGGAATAGTTAACCAAAACATGACAAAGGCTAAAGGAATAGTTGGCCAAAACATTACAAAGGCTAAAGGAATCGTTGGCCAGAACATGATGAGGGCCAGAGGAATAGTTAACCAAAACATGACAAAGGCTAAAGGAATAGTTGGCCAAAACATTACAAAGGCTAAAGGAATCGTTGGCCAGAACATGATGAGGGCCAGAGGAATAGTTAACCAAAACATGACAAAGGCTAAAGGAATAGTTGGCCAAAACATGACAAAGAGCAGAGGAATAGTTAGCTTAAAAATGATGAATGCCAGAGGAATAGTTAGCCGAAACATGACAAAGGCCAGAGGAATAGTTGGCCGAAACATGACAAACGCCAGAGGAATAGTTAGCTTAAAAATGATGTAGGCCAGAGGAATAGTTAGCCGAAACATGACAAAGGCTAAAGGAATAGTTGGGCAGAACATGATGAGGGCCAGAGGAATAGTTAACCAAAACATGACAAAGGCTAAAGGAATAGTTGGCCAGAACATGATGAGGGCCAGAGGAATAGTTAACCAAAACATGACAAAGGCTAAAGGAATAGTTGGCCGAAACATGACAAAGGCCAGAGGAATAGTAAGCTTAAAAATGATGAAGGCACGAGGAATAGTTAGCCGAAACATGACAAAGGCCAGAGGAATAGTTGGCCAAAACATGACAAAGGCTAAAGGAATAGTTGGCCAGAACATGATGAGGGCCAGAGGAATAGTTAACCAAAACATGACAAAGGCTAAAGGAATAGTTGGCCGAAACATGACAAAGGCCAGAGGAATAGTATAGCTTAAAAATGATGAGTGCCAGAGGAATAGTTAACCGAAACATGACGAAGGCCAGAGGAATAGTTGGCAGAAACATGACGAAGGCCAGAGGAATAGTTGGCCAAAACATGACGAAGGCCAGAGGAATAGTTAGCCGAAACATGACGAAGGCCAGAGGAATAGTTTGCCGAAACATGACGAAGGCCAGAGGAATAGTTAGCCGAAACATGACAAAGGCCAGAGGAATAGTTAGCCGAAACATGACAAAGGCCAGAGGAATAGTTAGCCGAAACATGACGAAGGCCAGAGGAATAGTTAGCCAAAACATGACAAAGGCCAGAGGAATAGTTGGCCGAAACATGACAAAGGCCAGAGGACTAGTTAGCCGAAACATGACGAAGGCCAGAGGAATAGTTAGCCGAAACATGACAAAGGCCAGAGGAATAGTTGGCCGAAACATGACGAAGGCCAGAGGAATAGTTAGCCGAAACATGACAAAGGCTAAAGGAATAGTTGGCCGAAACATGATGAAGGCCAGAGAAATAGTTAGCCGAAACATGATGAGGGCCAGAGGAATAGTTAGCCGAAACATGACAAAAGGCCAGAGGAATAGTTAGCCAAAACATGACAAAGGCCAGAGGAATAGTTAACCAAAACATGACAAAGGCTAAAGGAATAGTTGGGCAGAACATGATGAGGGCCAGAGGAATAGTTAACCAAAACATGACAAAGGCTAAAGGAATAGTTGGCCAGAACATGATGAGGGCCAGAGGAATAATTAACCAAAACATGACAAAGGCTAAAGGAATAGTTGGCCGAAACATGACAAAGGCCAGAGGAATAGTTAGCTAAAAAATGATGAATGCCAGAGGAATAGTTAGCCGACACATGACAAAAGCCAGAGGAATAGTTGGCCGAAACATGACAAACGCCAGAGGAATAGTTAGCTTAAAAATGATGAATGCCAGAGGAATAGTTAGCCGAAACATGACAAAGGCCAGAGGAATAGTTGGCCGAAACATGACAAACGCCAGAGGAATAGTTAGCTTAAAAATGATGAATGCCAGAGGAATAGTTAACCAAAACATGACAAAGGCTAAAGGAATAGTTGGGCAGAACATGATGAGGGCCAGAGGAACAGTTAACCAAAACATGACAAAGGCTAAAGGAATAGTTGGGCAGAACATGATGAGGGCCAGAGGAATAGTTAACCAAAACATGACAAAGGCTAAAGGAATAGTTGGCCAGAACATGATGAGGGCCAGAGGAATAGTTAACCAAAACATGACAAAGGCTAAAGGAATAGTAGGCCGAAACATGACAAAGGCCAGAGAAATAGTTAGCTTAAAAATGATGAAGGCCAGAGGAATAGTTAGCCGAAACATGACAAAGGCCAGAGGAATAGTTGGCCAAAACATGACAAAGGCTAAAGGAATAGTTGGCCAGAACATGATGAGGGGCAGAAGAATAATAAACCAAAACATGACAAAGGCTACAGGAATAGTTGGCCGAAACATGACAAAGGCCAGAGGAATAGTTAGCTTAAAAATGATGAAGGCCAGAGGAATAGTTAACCGAAACATGACGAAGGCCAGAGGAATAGTTGGCAGAAACATGACGAAGGCCAGAGGAATAGTTAGCCAAAACATGACAAAGGCCAGAGGAATAGTTAGCAGAAACATGACGAAGGCCAGAGGAATAGTTAGCCGAAACGTGACAAAGGCCAGAGGAATAGTTGGCCGAAACATGACGAAGGCCAGAGGAATAGTTAGCCGAAACATGACGAAGGCCAGAGGAATAGTTAGCCGAAACATGACAAAGGCCAGAGGAATAGTTAGCCGAAACATGACAAAGGCTAAAGGAATAGTTGGCTCAAACATGATGAAGGCCAGAGAAATAGTTAGCCGAAACATGACAAAGGCTAAAGGAATAGTTGGCCGAAACATGATGAAGGCCAGAGAAATAGTTAGCCGAAAAATGATGAGGGCCAGAGGAATAGTTAGCCGAAACATGACAAAAGGCCAGAGGAATAGTTAGCCAAAACATGACAAAGGCCAGAGGAATAGTTAACCAAAACATGACAAAGGCTAAAGGAATCGTTGGCCAGAACATGATGAGGGCCAGAGGAATAGTTAACCAAAACATGACAAAGGCTAAAGGACTAGTTAGCCAGAACATGATGAGGGCCAGAGGAATAATTAACCAAAACATGACAAAGGCTAAAGGAATAGTTGGCCGAAACATGACAAAGGCCAGAGGAATAGTTAGCTAAAAAATGATGAATGCCAGAGGAATAGTTAGCCGAAACATGACAAAAGCCAGAGGAATAGTTGACCAAAACATGACAAAGGCTAAAGGAATAGTTGGCCAGAACATGATGAGGGGCAGAAGAATAATAAACCAAAACATGACAAAGGCTACAGGAATAGTTGGCCGAAACTTGACAAAGGCCAGAGGAATAGTTAGCTTAAAAATGATGAAGGCCAGAGGAATAGTTAACCGAAACATGACAAAGGCCAGAGGAATAGTTGGCCGAAACATGACAAACGCCAGAGGAATAGTTAGCTTAAAAATGATGAATGCCAGAGGAATAATTAACCAAAACATGACAAAGGCTAAAGGAATAGTTGGGCAGAACATGATGAGGGCCAGAGGAATAGTTAACCAAAACATGACTAAGGCTAAAGGAATAGTTGGCCAGAACATGATGAGGGCCAGAGGAATAGTTAACCAAAACATGACAAAGGCTAAAGGAATAGTTGGCCGAAACATGACAAAGGCCAGAGGAATAGTTAGCTTAAAAATGATGAAGGCCAGAGGAATAGTTAGCCGATACATGACAAAGGCCAGAGGAATAGTTGGCCAAAACATGACAAAGGCTAAAGGAATAGTTGGCCAGAACATGATGAGGGCCAGAGGAATAATTAACCAAAACATGACAAAGGCTAAAGGAATAGTTGGCCGAAACATGACAAAGGCCAGAGGAATAGTTAGCTTAAAAATGATGAAGGCCAGAGGAATTGTTAGCCGAAACATGACAAAGGCAAGAGGAATAGTTGGCCAAAACATGACAACCGCCAGAGGAATAGTTAGCTTAAAAATGATGAAGGCCAGAGGAATAGTTGGCCGAAACATGACAAACGCCAGAGGAATAGTTAGCTTAAAAATGATGAATGCCAGAGGAATAGTTAACCAAAACATGACAAAGGCTAAAGGAATCGTTGGCCAGAACATGATGAGGGCCAGAGGAATAGTTAACCAAAACATGACAAAGGCTAAAGGAATAGTTGGCCAAAACATGACAAAGAGCAGAGGAATAGTTAGCTTAAAAATGATGAATGCCAGAGGAATAGTTAGCCGAAACATGACAAAGGCCAGAGGAATAGTTGGCCGAAACATGACAAACGCCAGAGGAATAGTTACCTTAAAAATGATGAAGGCCAGAGGAATAGTTAGCCGAAACATGACAAAGGCTAAAGGAATAGTTGGCCAGAACATGATGAGGGCCAGAGGAATAGTTAACCAAAACATGACAAAGGCTAAAGGAATAGTTGGGCAGAACATGATGAGGGCCAGAGGAATAGTTAACCAAAACATGACAAAGGCTAAAGGAATAGTTGGCCAGAACATGATGAGGGCCAGAGGAATAGTTAACCAAAACATGACAAAGGCTAAAGGAATAGTTGGCCGAAACATGACAAAGGCCAGAGGAATAGTTGGCCAAAACATGACAAAGGCTAAAGGAATAGTTGGCCAGAACATGATGAGGGCCAGAGGAATAATAAACCAAAACATGACAAAGGCTAAAGGAATAGTTGGCCGAAATATGACAAAGGCCAGAGGAATAGTATAGCTTAAAAATGATGAGTGCCAGAGGAATAGTTAACCGAAACATGACGAAGGCCAGAGGAATAGTTGGCAGAAACATGACGAAGGCCAGAGGAATAGTTGGCCAAAACATGACGAAGGCCAGAGGAATAGTTAGCCGAAACATGACGAAGGCCAGAGGAATAGTTTGCCGAAACAGGACGAAGGCCAGAGGAATAGTTAGCCGAAACATGACAAAAGCCAGAGGAATAGTTAGCCGAAACATGACAAAGGCCAGAGGAATAGTTAGCCGAAACATGACGAAGGCCAGAGGAATAGTTAGCCGAAACATGACAAAGGCTAAAGGAATAGTTGGCCGAAACATGATGAAGGCCAGAGAAATAGTTAGCCGAAACATGATGAGGGCCAGAGGAATAGTTAGCCGAAACATGACAAAAGGCCAGAGGAATAGTTAGCCAAAACATGACAAAGGCCAGAGGAATAGTTAACCAAAACATGACAAAGGCTAAAGGAATAGTTGGCCAGAACATGATGAGGGCCAGAGGAATAGTTAACCAAAACATGACAAAGGCTAAAGGAATAGTTGGCCAGAACATGATGAGGGCCAGAGGAATAATTAACCAAAACATGACAAAGGCTAAAGGAATAGTTGGCCGAAACATGACAAAGGCCAGAGGAATAGTTAGCTAAAAAATGATGAATGCCAGAGGAATAGTTAGCCGAAACATGACAAAAGCCAGAGGAATAGTTTACCAAAACATGACAAAGGCTAAAGGAATAGTTGGGCAGAACATGATGAGGGCCAGAGGAATAGTTATCCAAAACATGACAAGGGCTAAAGGAATAATTGGCCGAAACATGACCAACGCCAGAGGAATAGTTAGCTTAAAAATGATGAATGCCAGAGGAATAGTTAGCCGAAACATGACAAAGGCCGGAGGAATAGTTGGCCGAAACATGACAAACGCCAGAGGAATAGTTAGCTTAAAAATGATGAATGCCAGAGGAATAGTTAACCAAAACATGACAAAGGCTAAAGGAATCGTTGGCCAGAACATGATGAGGGCCAGAGGAATAGTTAACCAAAACATGACAAAGGCTAAAGGAATAGTTGGCCAGAACATGATGAGGGCCAGAGGAATAGTTAACCAAAACATGACAAAGGCTAAAGGAATAGTTGGCCAGAACATGATGAGGGCCAGAGGAATAGTTAACCAAAACATGACAAAGGCTAAAGGAATAGTTGGCCGAAAGATGACAAAGGCCAGAGGAATAGTTAGCTTAAAAATGATGAAGGCCAGAGGAATAGTAAGCCGAAACATGACAAAGGCCAGAGGAATAGTTGACCAAAACATGACAAAAGCTAAAGGAATAGTTGGCCAGAACATGATGAGGGAGAGGGGAATAGTTAACCGAAACATGACGAAGGCCAGTGGAATAGTTGGCCGAAACATGATGAACGCCAGAGGAATAGTTAGCCGAAACATGACGAAGGCCAGTGGAATAGTTGGCCGAAAAATGACAAAGGCCAGAGGAATAGTTAGCTTAAAAATGATGAATGCCAGAGGAATAGTTAGCCGAAACATGACAAAGGCCAGAGGAATAGTTGGCCGAAACATGACAAACGCCAGAGGAATAGTTAGCTTAAAAATGATGAATGCCAGAGGAATAGTTAACCAAAACATGACAAAGGCTAAAGGAATAGTTGGGCAGAACATGATGAGGGCCAGAGGAATAGTTAACCAAAACATGACAAAGGCTAAAGGAATAGTTGGCCAGAACATGATGAGGGCCAGAGGAATAGTTAACCAAAACATGACAAAGGCTAAAGGAATAGTTGGCCGAAACATGACAAAGGCCAGAGGAATAGTTAGCTTAAAAATGATGAAGGCCAGAGGAATAGTTAGCCGATACATGACAAAGGCCAGAGGAATAGTTGGCCAAAACATGACAAAGGCTAAAGGAATAGTTGGCCAGAACATGATGAGGGCCAGAGGAATAATTAACCAAAACATGACAAAGGCTAAAGGAATAGTTGGCCGAAACATGACAAAGGCCAGAGGAATAGTTAGCTTTAAAATGATGAAGGCCAGAGAAATAGTTAGCCGAAACATGACAAAGGCCAGAGGAATAGTTGGCCAAAACATGACAAACGCCAGAGGAATAGTTAGCTTACAAATGATGAAGGCCAGAGGAATAGTTAACCAAAACATGACAAAGGCTAAAGGAATAGTTGGCCAGAACATGATGAGGGCCAGAGGAATAGTTAACCAAAACATGACAAAGGCTAAAGGAATAGTTGGCCAAAACATGACAAAGGCCAGAGGAATAGTTAGCTTAAAAATGATGAAGGCCAGAGGAATAGTTAGCCTAAACATGACAAAGGCCAGAGGAATAGTTGGCCAAAACATGACAAAGGCCAGAGGAATAGTTGGCCAAAACATGACAAAGGCTAAAGGAATAGTTGGGCAGAAAATGATGAGGGCCAGAGGAATAGTTAACCAAAACATGACAAAGGCTAAAGGAATAGTTGGCCATGACATGATGAGGGCCAGAGGAATAGTTAACCAAAACATGACAAAGGTTAAAGGAATAGTTGGCCAGAACATGATAAGGGCCAGAGGAATAGTTAACCAAAACATGACAAAGGCTAAAGGAATAGTTGGCCGAAACATGACAAAGGCAGAGGAATAGTTAGCTTAAAAATGATGAAGGCCAGAGGAATAGTAAGCCGAAACATGACAAAGGCCAGAGGAATAGTTGACCAAAACATGACAAAGGCTTAAGGAATAGTTGGCCAGAACATGATGAGGGCAAGAGGAATAGTTAACCGAAACATGACGAAGGCCAGTGGAATAGTTGGCCGAAACATGATGAACGCCAGAGGAATAGTAAGCCGAAACATGACGAACGCCAGTGGAATAGTTGGCCGAAAAATGACGAAGGCCAGAGGAATAGTTGGCCGAAACATGACGAAGGCCAGAGGAATAGTTGGCCGAAACATGACAAAGGCCAGAGGAATAGTTGGCCAAAACATGACAAAGGCCAGAGGAATAGTTGGCCAAAACATGACAAAGGCTAAAGGAATAGTTGGCCAAAACATGACAAAGGCCAGAGGAATAGTTAGCTTAAAAATGATGAAGGCCAGAGGAATAGTTAGCCTAAACATGACAAAGGCCAGAGGAATAGTTGGCCAAAACATGACAAAGGCCAGAGGAATAGTTGGCCAAAACATGACAAAGGCTAAAGGAATAGTTGGGCAGAAAATGATGAGGGCCAGAGGAATAGTTAACCAAAACATGACAAAGGCTAAAGGAATAGTTGGCCATAACATGATGAGGGCCAGAGGAATAGTTAACCAAAACATGACAAAGGTTAAAGGAATAGTTGGCTAGAACATGATAAGGGCCAGAGGAATAGTTAACCAAAACATGACAAAGGCTAAAGGAATAGTTGGCCGAAACATGACAAAGGCAGAGGAATAGTTAGCTTAAAAATGATGAAGGCCAGAGGAATAGTAAGCCGAAACATGACAAAGGCCAGAGGAATAGTTGACCAAAACATGACAAAGGCTTAAGGAATAGTTGGCCAGAACATGATGAGGGCAAGAGGAATAGTTAACCGAAACATGACGAAGGCCAGTGGAATAGTTGGCCGAAACATGATGAACGCCAGAGGAATAGTAAGCCGAAACATGACGAACGCCAGTGGAATAGTTGGCCGAAACATGACGAAGGCCAGAGGAATAGTTGGCCGAAACATGACGAAGGCCAGAGGAATAGTTGGTTGAAACAAGATGAAGGCAATTGGAATAGTTGGCCGAAACATGATGAAGGCCAGTGGAATAGTTGGCCGAAACATGATGAAGGCCAGAGGAATAGTTGGCCGAAACATGACGAAGGCCAGAGGAATAGTTGGCCGAAACATGACGAAGGCCAGAGGAATAGTTGGCCGAAACATGACGAAGGCCAGAGGAATAGTTGGCCGAAAGATGACGAAGGCCAGAGGAATTGTTGGCCGAAAGATGACGAAGGCCAGAGGAATAGTTGGCCTAAACATTACAAAGGCCAGAGGAATAGTTGGCCGAAACATGACAAAGGCCAGAGGAATAGTTGGCCAAAACATGACAAAGGCCAGAGGAATAGTTGGCCAAAACATGACAAAGGCTAAAGGAATAGTTGGCCAAAACATGACAAAGGCCAGAGGAATAGTTAGCTTAAAAATGATGAAGGCCAGAGGAATAGTTAGCCTAAACATGACAAAGGCCAGAGGAATAGTTGGCCAAAACATGACAAAGGCCAGAGGAATAGTTGGCCAAAACATGACAAAGGCTAAAGGAATAGTTGGGCAGAAAATGATGAGGGCCAGAGGAATAGTTAACCAAAACATGACAAAGGCTAAAGGAATAGTTGGCCATAACATGATGAGGGCCAGAGGAATAGTTAACCAAAACATGACAAAGGTTAAAGGAATAGTTGGCCAGAACATGACAAAGGCAGAGGAATAGTTAGCTTAAAAATGATGAAGGCCAGAGGAATAGTAAGCCGAAACATGACAAAGGCCAGAGGAATAGTTGACCAAAACATGACAAAGGCTTAAGGAATAGTTGGCCAGAACATGATGAGGGCAAGAGGAATAGTTAACCGAAACATGACGAAGGCCAGTGGAATAGTTGGCCGAAACATGATGAACGCCAGAGGAATAGTAAGCCGAAACATGACGAACGCCAGTGGAATAGTTGGCCGAAAAATGACGAAGGCCAGAGGAATAGTTGGCCGAAACATGACGAAGGCCAGAGGAATAGTTGGCCGAAACATGACGAAGGCCAGAGGAATAGTTGGCCGAAACAAGATGAAGGCAATTGGAATAGTTGGCCGAAACATGATGAAGGCCAGTGGAATAGTTGGCCGAAACATGATGAAGGCCAGAGGAATAGTTGGCCGAAACATGACGAAGGCCAGAGGAATAGTTGGCCGAAACATGACGAAGGCCAGAGGAATAGTTGGCCGAAACATGACGAAGGCCAGAGGAATAGTTGGCCGAAAGATGACGAAGGCCAGAGGAATTGTTGGCCGAAAGATGACGAAGGCCAGAGGAATAGTTGGCCTAAACATTACAAAGGCCAGAGGAATAGTTGGCCGAAACATGACAAAGGCCAGAGGAATAGTTGGCCGAAACATGACAAAGGCCAGAGGAATAGTTGGCCGAAACATAACGAAGGCCAGAGAAATAGTTAGCCGAAACATGACGAAGGCCAGAGGAATAGTTAGCCGAAACATGACGAAGGCCAGAGGAATAGTTGGCCAAAACATGACGAAGGCCAGAGGAATAGTTAGCCTAAACATGATGAAGGCCAGAGGAATAGTTGGCCGAAACATGACAAAGGCCAGAGGAATAGTTGGCCGAAACATGATGAATGCACGAGGAATAGTTGGCCGAAACATGACGAAGGCCAGAGGAATAGTTGGCCGAAACATGACGATGGCTAGAGGAATAGTCAGCCGAAACATGAAGAAGGCCAGTGGAATAGTTGGCCGAAACATGACGAAGGCCAGAGGAATAGTTAGCAGAAACATGACGAAGGCCAGAGGAATAGTTGGGCAAAACATGACAAAGGCCAGAGGAATAGTTGGCCGAAACATGACATAGGCCAGAGGTATAGTTGGCCGAAACATGACGAAGGCCAGAGGAATAGTTGACCGAAACATGACATAGGCCAGAGGTATAGTTGGCCGAAACATGACGAAGGCCAGAGGAATAGTTGACCGAAACATGACAAACGCCAGAGGAATAGTTGGCCGAAACATGATGAAGGCCAGTGGAATAGTTGGCCGAAACATGACAAAGGGCAGTGGAACAGTTCGCCGAAACATGACAAAGGCCAGAGGAATAGTTAGCCCAAACATGACGAAGGCCAGTTGAATAGTTAGCCGAAACATGATGAAGGCCAGAGGAATAGTTGGCCGAAACATGACAAAGGCCAGAGGAATAGTTGGCCGAAACATGACTAAGGCCAGAGGAATAGTTGGCCAAAACATGACAAAGGCCAGAGGAATAGTTGGCCGAAACATGATGAAGGCCAGTGGAATAGTTGGCCGAAACATGATGAAGGCCAGTGGAATAGTTGGCCGAAACATGACGAAGGCCAGAGGAATAGTTGGCCGAAACATGACGAAGGCCAGAGGAATAGTTGGCCCAAACATGATGAAGGCCAGTGGAATAGTTTGCCGAAACATGACGAAGGCCAGTGGAATAGTTGGCCGAAACATGACGAAGGCCAGAGGAATAGTTGGCCGAAACATGACAAAGGCCAGAGGACTAGTTAGCCGAAACATGACGAAGGCCAGAGGAATAGTTAGCCGAAACATGACAAAGGCTAAAGGAATAGTTGGCCGAAACATGATGAACCCCAGAGAAATAGTTAGCCGAAACATGATGAGGGCCAGAGGAATAGTTAGCCGAAACATGACAAAAGGCCAGAGGAATAGGTAGCCAAAACATGACAAAGGCCAGAGGAATAGTTAACCAAAACATGACAAAGGCTAAAGGAATAGTTGGCCAGAACATGATGAGGGCCAGAGGAATAGTTAACCAAAACATGACAAAGGCTAAAGGAATAGTTGGCCAGAACATGATAAGGGCCAGAGGAATAATTAACCAAAACATGACAAAGGCTAAAGGAATAGTTGGCCGAAACATGACAAAGGCCAGAGGAATAGTTAGCTAAAAAATGATGAATGCCAGAGGAATAGTTAGCCGAAACATGACAAAGGCCAGAGGAATAGTTGACCAAAACATGACAAAGGCTAAAGGAATAGTTGGCCAGAACATGATGAGGGCCAGAGGAATAGTTAACCAAAACATGACAAGGGCTAAAGGAATAGTTGGCACAAACATGACAAACGCCAGAGGAATAGTTAGCTTAAAAATGATGAATGCCAGAGGAATAGTTAGCCGAAACATGACAAAGGCCAGAGGAATAGTTGGCCGAAACATGACAAACGCCAGAGGAATAGTTAGCTTAAAAATGATGAAGGCCAGAGGAATAGTTAGCCGAAACATGACAAAGGCTAAAGGAATAGTTGGGCAGAACATGATGAGGGCCAGAGGAATAGTTAACCAAAACATGACAAAGGCTAAAGGAATAGTTGGGCAGAACATGATGAGGGCCAGAGGAATAGTTAACCAAAACATGACAAAGGCTAAAGGAATAGTTGGCCAGAACATGATGAGGGCCAGAGGAATAGTTAACAAAAACATGACAAAGGCTAAAGGAATAGTTGGCCGAAACATGACAAAGGCCAGAGGAATAGTAAGCTTAAAAATGATGAAGGCCAGAGGAATAGTTAGCCGAAACATAACAAAGGCCAGAGGAATAGTTGGCCAAAACATGACAAAGGCTAAAGGAATAGTTGGCCAGAACATGATGAGGGCCAGAGGAATAATAAACCAAAACATGACAAAGGCTAAAGGAATAGTTGGCCGAAACATGACAAAGGCCAGAGGAATAGTTAGCTTAAAAATGATGAGTGCCAGAGGAATAGTTAACCGAAACATGACGAAGGCCAGAGGAATAGTTGGCAGAAACATGACGAAGGCCAGAGGAATAGTTGGCCAAAACATGACGAAGGCCAGAGGACTAGTTAGCCGAAACATGACGAAGGCCAGAGGAATAGTTTGCCGAAACATGACGAAGGCCAGAGGAATAGTTAGCCGAAACATGACGAAGGCCAGAGGAATAGTTAGCCGAAACATGACAAAGGCCAGAGGAATAGTTAGCCGAAACATGACGAAGGCCAGAGGAATAGTTAGCCAAAACATGACAAAGGCCAGAGGAATAGTTGGCCGAAACATGACAAAGGCCAGAGGACTAGTTAGCCGAAACATGACGAAGGCCAGAGGAATAGTTAGCCGAAACATGACAAAGGCCAGAGGAATAGTTGGCCGAAACATGACGAAGGCCAGAGGAATAGTTAGCCGAAACATGACAAAGGCTAAAGGAATAGTTGGCGGAAACATGATGAAGGCCAGAGAAATAGTTAGCCGAAACATGATGAGGGCCAGAGGAATAGTTAGCCGAAACATGACAAAAGGCCAGAGGAATAGTTAGCCAAAACATGACAAAGGCCAGAGGAATAGTTGGCCAAAACATGACAAAGGCTAAAGGAATAGTTGGCCAGAACATGATGAGGGCCAGAGGAATAATTAACCAAAACATGACAAAGGCTAAAGGAATAGTTGGCCGAAACATGACAAAGGCCAGAGGAATAGTTAGCTAAAAAATGATGAATGCCAGAGGAATAGTTAGCCGAAACATGACAAAAGCCAGAGGAATAGTTTACCAAAACATGACAAAGGCTAAAGGAATAGTTGGCCAGAACATGATGAGGGCCAGAGGAATAGGTAACCAAAACATGACAAGGGCTAAAGGAATAGTTGGCCGAAACATGACCAACGCCAGAGGAATAGTTAGCTTAAAAATGATGAATGCCAGAGGAATAGTTAGCCGAAACATGACAAAGGCCAGAGGAATAGTTGGCCGAAACATGACAAACGCCAGAGGAATAGTTAGCTTAAAAATGATGAATGCCAGAGGAATAGTTAACCAAAACATGACAAAGGCTAAAGGAATAGTTGGGCAGAACATGATGAGGGCCAGAGGAATAGTTAACCAAAACATGACAAAGGCTAAAGGAATAGTTGGCCAGAACATGATGAGGGCCAGAGGAATAGTTAACCAAAACATGACAAAGGCTAAAGGAATAGTTGGCCGAAACATGACAAAGGCCAGAGGAATAGTTAGCTTAAAAATGATGAATGCCAGAGGAATAGTTAGCCGATACATGACAAAGGCCAGAGGAATAGTTGGCCAAAACATGACAAAGGCTAAAGGAATAGTTGGCCAGAACATGATGAGGGCCAGAGGAATAATTAACCAAAACATGACAAAGGCTAAAGGAATAGTTGGCCGAAACATGACAAAGGCCAGAGGAATAGTTAGCTTAAAAATGATGAAGGCCAGAGGAATAGTAAGCCGAAACATGACAAAGGCCAGAGGAATAGTTGGCCAAAACATGACAAACGCCAGAGGAATAGTTAGCTTAAAAATGATGAAGGCCAGAGGAATAGTTAGCCGAAACATGACAAAGGCCAGAGGAATAGTTGGCCGAAACATGACAAACGCCAGAGGAACAGTTAGCTTAAAAATGATGAATGCCAGAGGAATAGTTAACCAAAACATGACAAAGGCTAAAGGAATAGTTGGGCAGAACATGATGAGGGCCAGAGGTATAGTTAACCAAAACATGACAAAGGCTAAAGGAATAGTTGGCCAGAATATGATGAGGGCCAGAGGAATAGTTAACCAAAACATGACAAAGGCTAAAGGAATAGTTGGCCGAAACATGACAAAGGCCAGAGGAATAGTTAGCTTAAAAATGACAAAAGGCCAGAGGAATAGGTAGCCGAAACATGACAAAGGCCAGAGGAATAGTTGGCCAAAACATGACAAAGGCTAAAGGAATAGTTGGCCAGAACATGATGAGGGCCAGAGGAATAATTAACCAAAACATGACAAAGGCTAAAGGAATAGTTGGGCAGAAAATGATGAGGGCCAGAGGAATAGTTAACCAAAACATGACAAAGGCTAAAGGAATAGTCGGCCGAAACATGACAAAGGCCAGAGGAATAGTTAGCTTAAAAATGATGAAGGCCAGAGGAATAGTAAGCCGAAACATGACAAAGGCCAGAGGAATAGTTGACCAAAACATGACAAAGGCTAAAGGAATAGTTGGCCAGAACATGATGGGGGCCAGAGGAATAGTTAACCGAAACATGACGAAGGCCAGTGGAATAGTTGGCCGAAACATGATGAAGGCCAGTGGAATAGTTGGCCGAAACATGATGAAGGCCAGAGGAATAGTTGGCCGAAACATGACGAAGGCCAGAGGATTAGTTGGCCGAAACATGACGAAGGCCAGAGGAATAGTTGGCCGAAACATGACGAAGGCCAGAGGAATAGCTGGCCGAAAGATGACAAAGGCCAGAGGAATAGTTGGCCGAAACATGACATAGGCCAGAGGTATAGTTGGCCGAAACATGACGAAGGTCAGAGGAATAGTTGACCGAAACATGACAAACGCCAGAGGAATAGTTGGCCGAAACATGATGAAGGCCAGTGGAATAGTTGGCCGAAACATGACAAAGGGCAGTGGAACAGTTCGCCGAAACATGACAAAGGCCAGAGGAATAGTTAGCCCAAACATGACGAAGGCCAGTTGAATAGTTAGCCGAAACATGATGAAGGCCAGAGGAATAGTTGGCCGAAACATGACAAAGGCCAGAGGAATAGTTGGCCGAAACATGACTAAGGCCAGAGGAATAGTTGGCCAAAACATGACAAAGGCCAGAGGAATAGTTGGCCGAAACATGATGAAGGCCAGTGGAATAGTTGGCCGAAACATGATGAAGGCCAGTGGAATAGTTGGCCGAAACATGACGAAGGCCAGAGGAATAGTTGGCCGAAACATGACGAAGGCCAGAGGAATAGTTGGCCCAAACATGATGAAGGCCAGTGGAATAGTTTGCCGAAACATGACGAAGGCCAGAGGAATAGTTAGCCGAAACATGACGAAGGCCAGAGCAATAGTTGGCCGAAATGTCATGAAATAACAACTAAGAAAGATGAGGATAATAGTTCGAAATAAATAAATAAATAATAATTATCTCAATAATGAATTCCAATTAAAATAATTTATAAAATTTGGGGTGTTTTACAATCCACGGTGATTCGAAAAAGTGGTAAAAAAAATGAAATATACAATAAATAAATGATACCATAGCCAATAAAAGTTACTTTGCAACCTTTAATTTCTGTCTCATTTGTAAAACTGTATTGTTCAAAATGTTTGAATAGTTTTGTGATGGAGGTTGTTTTATTGGCTCTTTGTTTCTGGATATTGACGTACCATCATAAGGATTAGGTTCTGGGAGCTCATCAGATATTAGTAAGTGCTAACAATAGTCGTTTAATTTTGATGATCAATTTCTAAGAGACCCATACCTCCCGCTCCTCTGGGCAGATACAGTCTTAGTAGACATTGGTTTTTGTACATTACTCTGCATAGTATCAACATTTTTTGTGTTTTAGTATCTGGTCAATCAATAATTCCAAAGTTGTATGTTATCACGGGCAAGGCAAGTTGGTTAATGGCAGTTACTGATTTTTTTTGTAAGCTGTGTTTTGGAGATTTTTCTTATACAGTGTTTATACAGATTTTCAAAACTTTTTAATGACTTTTAAAGGCTTTTTAAAGTTTTTCAAAGCCTTCTCCAGACAAAATTCAAGTTTCAAAATAAAATTTGAACTTTGTTTTACAATCCACAGCAATTGGAAAAAGTGGTAAAAAATTAAATATACAACAGCCTAGAACAGGTTGCAACCTAACTGCATCATCTTTTGTGGTTTTAAGTAGTTTTAAATGTTTTTTATTTCATCTCAAATATTAACTCTCTTTATGGCTTTTAAATTTCCAACCAAGATCGCTATCGTCTTGTTCATTTTTGTTTTCGGCCCATCTAGCCTCATTTTAAGTTATAACAATTTGGGGTTGGAGGAGGAGGGGGGGGATTTGCTATTGGAAAGTCCCATCCGCAGAAGAAAATTTTTTTTATTTTAAAACGGGTATATCATTTTCATTTATGGCGGCCACAAAAATGAAATTATAAATGAAAGCAAAAATAGAGGCAGATTTATTTCGATTTTATTTTTAATACTAGCGGGGTTGCCTGGCATTGCCTGGGTGTTTGAAAAAGAAAAGTTTGGGAGAAGGAAGTAGGCTCAAACCCAAATCCCAGAGGTGAAGGCGAAAAATAAAGCGTGATGACTTACCTCAACGCTACGATGGATGAAATTTAATGATTAAATGTGAATTGACAGGTGCGTAAATTTAATGAGGTCAAAATGAAATTCCGCACTTAACTTTTGCTGCGTGGTAGTTTTTTTGGTTTCGTTTTCCCAAGATGTTGGGGGGGGGGGGCTCCCTATAAAAGGGGGAGTGTCCAAATGAATAGCAATTGTCTGATATAAGGGATTTCTCCCGCATTATCAAACCTTATTGCTTTCTGGACGTTTCGGCACGTAAGGCTGAGAACACAAATTCGCTTTCACAGTTTTGTTTTTTTATACGGAAAAGCCAAAGAATATCGCGAATATATTGTGTAAAAGTCGCCCAAATTAAAGATACACGCGACCTTGTTTCGTAAATCGGAGGTATTATAATCTACGTAGCATATAAAAAGTTCTAAGAAACAGTGCCCCCCAAAAAAGCTTTTGCCGGACATACACAAAAAATGCACACGCACACACACTAACACACATTTTGTCTTTTATATATATAGATTTCGACACAAATTTTTACTGGACATAAAGAATACAATTTTCAACATATTTTCATTATTTTCAAGAATTGTTTTAAGGTAATAATAGAAATATGGCCATTTCAAGGCAAAAGTCAAAATTCAAGGAGTTTTCAAGTCTGTGCAAACCCTGTTAATGCATAAATTCACATGAGAAAAAAAAAATGTCTGTTTATTTACTGTAATACTATGCTGCTTTTCTACAATTAAACACTAATGAATAGAAACAACTCGTTGTTAAGATCAATTGTATCCGATTAGTCGAACACAAGTACTATTTTACTTACAGGTAAAGGAAAATTGTGGATTCATACCATTTCCAAAAGTGTGTTAGTGCATAATTAAACACCATAGATTCTACAGGGGTCATTTGATGATATTTGTGAGATTAAGTATCATTGCTATTTAAATGTTTCAGACTGTTGTTCAATGCAACCTTGCCTTTTGTAATAAGAAACTCAATGAATCAGTGCATATATATAAAGCTACACTGATATTTTAAATAAGTCAAGTATAGAGATGAATACAATATGGAAACCATTACAAAAGGGTAGATCATTTCAGTATTCTAAAATAAATAGTAATCTCTATATATGAGAGGTGTGCAATAAGTAATGCCCCTGACCCACTTCCAGTTGTCTGATCTAGCTGAAATTTTGCATGTGCAATGATTTATATCTCTATGGGTTATGTGGCAAATTACAGCTCTGAACTAATTGTGGTTTCTGTTTTACAGGTGTTTGAACTGAGTCAGGTGTGAAATGGAGCCTGTTGAATGTCGAGCAGTGGTCCGGTTTTTGTATTTGAAAGGACGCACACCACAGGAGACTTTTGATGAAATGAAAGAAACTTATGGTGATAATGCCCCATCATATGACCTTGCAAAACGCTGGCATCGTGAATTCAAACATGGCTGGAAGTCTGTGGAAACAGCTCCCAGACCTGGTCGCCCCCTTCTGCCATTGATGAGGCATCTGTCCGTCAAATTGAGGTTGCCATTTTGGAAGATCGGCGCATTACTATTCGCCAAATAGCCCAAGATGTCAAGATTAGTACAGGGTCTGTGGAAACTATCATTCATAACCATTTACATATGCATAAGGTGTCTGCCAGATGGATTCCCAGGTTGCTCACACCATTCCAGAAGCAAGAACGCGTCAAATGCTCGAGGATGAATTTGGAGATGTGCCAAGAAGATGAGTCAAAGTTTTTCAAAAGACTGATTACACAGGATGAAACCTGGGTCCATCACTATGATCCAGAGACCAAAGTCCAGTCAATGCAGTGGAAGCACTTGGACTCACCACCTCTAAAGAAGGCAAGGGTGCAGCCCTCTGCTGGCAAGGTCATTCTCGGTCTTCTGGGACTAGGACGGAGTAGTGATGACAGATTTCCTGGCAAAGGGTACCACAATTACAGGAGCCTATTATGCTTCACTTTTGAGGAAATTAAGGGAAGCTATCAAAATCAAGAAGCGGGGCAAGATCAGCAAAGGTACCCATCTCCTGCGGGACAACACTCCAGTCCACAACTCGCATGTCGCTAGATCAGAAGCACAGGCGTGTGGTTATGAAATCCTCTCCCATCCTCCCTACTCTCCTGACCTTGCACCCTCTGACTTTCACCTCTTCCCAGCTATGAAGTTGTTTTTGAAAGGATAGCGTTTCCCAGATGATGCAGCCTTGATTTCTGAAGTCACATCGTGGTTAGAGGACCAACCTGGGGTGTTCTACAAAAACGGTCTCCAGAGCTGCATCAAACGATGGGAGAAATGCATAACTCTGGGTGGTTCTTATGTAGAGAAAGACTAATAACTGTGCCAAGTTTCGTTGCTCTACTACTATAAGAAGTGAGTCAGGGGCATTACTTATTGCACGCTCCTCATATATATAAAAGGCACTTCGTTTGTCTTTATACCTATGTGCTTGTTTGTGTTTTTTGCCTACGGACTTTGAAATTGGGTCAATTTTTTTTTAAATTTCGCAAAAATGTACTGGCACTTCTACACTATTGGGACGAAATTTCGGAAATCGTAAAACTGAATTTCACATAAAAACAATGGTATCTACGTATCCCTCATATTTTTAAGATGATTATATTAAAAATTACGAAAATCGATAAGGTAGAAAATTATTTATTAAAAAATATAAAAAATAATTTGATGAAAACGATCGTAAGACACAGGAGAGTTAAAAAGGGAGGTAATTTTCTGTTTCAATTTAAACAAGATGGCGACAATTGTTCACCTGCTACCACGATTAAAGTTGTTTTTTTGAATAATTCATTAATATTCAGGAAATTTCAACTGCATAATTTGGAAGCTACCATTGTAACTTATTAGAATTGACAAAAAAATCAGTTGAAAGCATTGTTTTTTATCTGAAAACTTCATTTATCGACTACAAAATCTTGTCCCAATAGTGTAGAAGCGTCTTAGGTTTTGTACTGAAATCCCTCTTAGAAGTATGTAAATTCAATAATCAAAAATATCTGATTACAGAAGGAACTGTCTGATTTTGACAAAAGTTAACACCCTTATACAGCCTAACATCACAAGTGCATTTGAGAAGTTTTATCATCAAATAAGCAGAAGCATATAAAATCAGCAGTAGGTTCTTTGCTAAAACAGGGATGCGTTTAAAATTAATGTTTCTGTTTAGAGCAGTACTGGACCATGATACTTGATTTTTACATTTTAAACTTTAATTCAATCCATGATATAAAAATAATTTTATGAAATCAACAAATGTTCAAGGGTAGGCAATTGAAGTGGTTCCTCAGTGTGGCAGACAAATCTCTGAGAAAGCTATGGAAACAGAACTCCCTTAAAATGTCAAATACATATATTAAATTTTAACAGAAATATAAAATGTAGGTATAAGACACTTATTCAGAGTTTTCCACAATTTCAGTTTCTTCCAAGTATATTAGGAGGCAAAATAAAGAGGGGGAGGAATAAAAAAAGAAAAGGTAATATGGTATTATAAGCAGAGTGAAAAATGACATAGTATTCCGAATTAAATCCTGAACAATGTCATGTCTCCCTAATAAATAATTAATTACGGTATGTATAAAAAATGTAGTGTGAGATCAGTCTATCCTGATGGATTAAATAAAAAGTTCCGAGCGTCCTCCTCCACAAGTGGAAAATTTACTTTCACCATAACTAATGTTTGTGCAAAAATTTTTTAAAATCCAAAGTGTCATTATTGAGGAAAGTGCGAACAAATGAACGATTTAAGGGAAATTTTACCCCTATAATGCTTCCGGGGGAAGGGGGGGGGAAGCAACAAGAGTTATCTTGGAAAATCAGTTCAGCCAAAAATTTACTTTCACCATGACTAATGTTTGTGCAAAATTTTAAAAAAAATCCAAGGCATGGTTATTGAGAAAAGTGCAAACAAATGAAAGGATAAACGATTTGGGGACAATTTTACTCCTAGGGAGGCAATCAGAGTTATTCCGGAAAATGCATTCTGGCAAAATTTTACATTCACCATGACTAATGTTTGTGCAAAATCTCAAAATAAATACAAGGCATGGTTATTGGGAAAAGTGCGAGCAAAGGAACAGACGAATGGGAGAGAATTACTAGGTCCAATCCTTCCTTTGTCGGAGGACCAAAAATAAAAACACCTGAAGGCCAAACAGTAAATCAGCTGAAACGTGAAAACTGCAATAACTAAGATGAGGACAATAGTCCAAAAGATATAATCATTTGAGAAAAAAAGAGTTATTTCCTTTATTTCTGTGTGTTATTTATTTAAAAACAAGCTGGCTGTAGTTTTTTTATCTTGTAGAGAAATAAAAGGTGACAATAATTTCTAATTAGCTAACCAGGAAAGAGAGTTAAAATAGCAGCCCTGAGGAAGTCACACATATCGAAACCTGAACTTGTTGAAGTTAGCTAAACAAACTACATAAGGGAAATTCCAAAAATAATGCCTCTTATTTTTTTATTCTACCAAAATGGATTAGAGGAGATTGCAAATTGCATTGTTATGATGACTGAACTTATGAATTCATGACCTGAAAGTTTCATCTCTCTCTTGCAGATATTGACGATGTAAGAAAGCAACCCCTGTCATGGATGTGTGTCAGAAGCAGAGATGCATCATTGAATTCCTGGCAAAAGTGCATTGAGAATAGTGGTGCCTATGTAGAAAAATAAATTCCGGAGCACAAAAGGTCGCTCATTTTAATGGTATCACTCCTGTCTCTATAGCTCTTCAACTTTTTGAATTTGAAAAAAAAAATAGGTTTTACTTTTGAAATTGTATAACAGCTCTATTAAGAACCAATTATTGAACACTTTCGGAATGGTTATATACGACTTATTACTCTATAATAAACCTAGACTAATCTTATATTGATATCATAATTGCAGGTAGAAGAGATGTTTTGATAAGGGTTGGAATTATTACTCGGTATCGGAATCGGGAATTGGAAAAATCGGATTTTTGGGGGGTATCAAAATCTGTATAGAAATGAGAAAAATTTAAGCGACATTTCCAATTCCCAAAATGACTCTTGCAATTTTTTTCAATTTTTGTTAAAAATTTTTTTTATTCTGTTGATGTAACAGAGCTGTTTTTTTTACTCATGTTCACTAAGGCATATCACCACTTGGACGTAAGGGGCTATTATTTGGGAACATGCCTAGGAAAGATTAACAAGATGTTGGTTTACATTACATTTAAACTTCTGCATATCAGTACAGTCAGGGAAACAAGTAGCAGAAAGAGAATTACAAAATCTAGCTGTTTGAGGGAAGAAGTATTACAGTAGAAAGCTTTCTGGAATTTAGGGACGTCAACAGTGAAGGGGTATGATTTTGTTGCTAAGCTGAGTTGTCGGGAATATGTATGTTGAAGGGGCACAAGTACAATGAGTTCATCAGAGCACATTCCATGAAAATACTTGTAAAACAGGCACAGAGATGCAACATTGTGGTGATGGAACAGGGGTTAGAGCTTAGTTGACAAAGTGGGACCTATTAGATTGAAGACTCTTCTTTGGACCTTGTACAAGAGGGAGAGACTAGTGGTAGATGCACCAGCCTAGGTGTGACAACAATACTCCATGCAAGAGCGAATGGTGGCTTTGTAGAGATACAGAATTCTCTCAGGTGTGAATAGTCTTCTAGCATGATAGAGGGAACCCACCTTCTTTGCAGCAGCCTTCGCAACGTCCTCAATGTATTTGTTCCAGTTCATATTGCCCATGAATGAAGAAATGAAATGTTTAAATATTTAGAAAAAATGTGTTGTTGGAAATACGAGATATAAAAACTTTTGTTAAAAACAAGAAAGTGAGTTGAGTTTTTTCCTTTCCTCTATTTCCTTGCGATGTGTTGGATCTGTTAAAATGTAATGACACCATTAAAAAAGAGTAATGACTATGTTACATTGATAAAATAATAAATATTTATTGATTTTGAACTATGAGTAGAACTAAAATTTATAGATTATAGTAACAGATTTCAGAAAAAATGGTAACAAAAAAAATGGCAACAGAAAAAAATGGCACAGTGTGATGGATAAATACAAAAGGAATGACACAAGTGAAAAATTTAGATAAGAATCTAAAAAAAGGTCATCCAAACCCTGGATAAACAGAAAATACTAAGTAGTTCTTCAAATTAATGTCAAATTAAAAAAAAAATTATATCTACATTTAAAAGTAGATGAGGACCCTATGTTACTCCCCCCCCCCAAAAAAAATGAAATTCTACGTTTTTGGGCGATTTTAAAATCAGAATCAGAAATTGTATCAGTGTGACCCCACATGGCCTCACTGACAACTCATCGATCCACAAAGATTGTGTGCTGCGGCATTCTCCTTTATTTTCATCTTTTAGTTCTGGCCGTGTCGTCATTTTTTCGTTGGTGACTGTCGATGAGGATGCTAAAATCCACAAGTTTAAAAATCAAATAAAACAAGCACAAAATAAACACAGACACTGATGCTTCACGTATATATTGGTTGGAATCTGTATATGTATGTGAAACTGCTCTCTCATGCTGAGGTCCACATTTATATCTACTGTCGAGGTTGTCTCCATCGGTTAGTTGATTAATTCATCTCTGTTTGTTCGATCTGATCCAAACCATGATCCATCTTCAGTGGTGTTCAAACTCTGACTGTCCTCAGCTGTATCCAAAATTCAACTGCTCGCCTTGGTGTTCAGGCCTCAACTGACTAACCATCCGACTGAACCCACCCCCAATCGTGTTGCTTCTATTGTTTGATCCTTAGTCCATTGTTTGATCCTTTTGCTATCATCATTCGTCACACCCTAAATTAAACCCAACCCATATATCACTTTGTCTGCATTAAGAACAAATTCCTATCCATTGTCTGTTGATAAGTTCCTTTATTACTTGCTAAACTTACTTCATTTTCTTTTGTCATCTATCCTTTGTTATTTTCCTACCTCGCCAGCACTCAATGACCTCATTCGAACACACAAACATATGAAAAACACAGACTCCGATGCTTCACATGTGTGCCAGTTGGACTCTGGGGGATTTCTACATGCTAATTTATGTGCACGTTCTAGCAAAGCTGGGTACATCTATTGCTGTCGGTTCAACTTTCCAGCTTCCTTGGAGAATATATGTCGGTTGAACTCTGGTGTGTGTGTTTCTATATGCTAATTTATATGCACGTTCTAGCGAGGCTGAGTACATCTATTGCTGTCGGTTCATCTCTCTAGCTTCCTTGGAGAACCTCCGAGCAACCAACTGCTCTCAGCCATATCCAAAATCCAACTGTGCACCTTGGCGTTCAGACCTAACCTGATTAAGCGTTCAACTGACCCCCCCCCTCCTGTCAAATGTTGTTCCTGTTGTTCGATCCTTTTTGCTATCACTATTTGTCACAAATTAATTTAAACTCTACCCTTATTTCTCTTTATCTGCATTAAGAACAAATTCCAATCCAGTGTCTATTGATAAGTTCTTTTATTACTCACTACTTCCTTTTCTTTTGTCATCCTTCGTTCGTTTCCTAACCTCTCGAGCACTCAATGAACATAGTGTCACATCAGAATCAGGATTTAGAACAGAATCGGTAATTGTATCGGAATCAGAAAAAATATTGGAATTATTCCATCACTAGCTATAACCTATACAATAACAAAAAAAAACTGGCTGAAACTATAGCTATAAATAACAACCTCACATGCACGCATATTTTTATGTGATAATAGATAATCTTAGTTAATGCTATGAATGTGATTAAAAGAATTATTTTTAAAAAATTAAAAAGAAAAAACATTTGGTTATAGTCAGTCAATATACTTCCTAACTTCTGACGTGACTGCTACCGGAAGTGGTGACAAGGCAAATCAGTTTCTTCGCTTTTTTCTCTCATGCTTATATCTTCCCTGTGCATGTACTCGTTTTTATTACGTTTTTCCAATCTTTCTTTTTTATTTAATAATCATTGAAAAGTTTTTCCAGTCTTATTTTAATTAAGAATTATAGAAATTAGTTTGTTTTTCTTTTTTCAGAATTATTGAAAACACTTTTTAGAATCTTTGAAAATTATTTTGGGAATATTATGTATTGGATACGTTTTTTATCATGTTTAAAATTTTATTATTTTGATTGCAATAATGTTATTTTTATACTTTCATAAACATACTTATTATATAATTTCAAATAAAAAACTTCTTTTTAACATTAAAAAAACACGTATTTTTACAATTTTATAAACATATTTCTTATAAAATTTCCAATGAAATAAAAACTTGTATTTTTTAATTTTGTTATGAAAAGTACAAATAAAGACTAATTGTGTTATTTTTATCTCTTTTATAATTTTTTTGTTTTTATTGTACAATTTTGTTTGTTTTTATTGTATAATTTTGTTTGTTTTTATTGTATATTTTTGTTTGTTTTTATTGTATATTTTTCAATAATGTCCTTTTCTTAGATCGCTTTACAATAGAAATATAAAAGAATAATAAAAGAGAAGGAACTGATTTGCCTTGTCACCATTTCCAGTAGCAGCCACACCAGAAGTTAGGAAGTATGTGAGCTGACTATAACTAAAAATTTCAACCTAAGCAATGTTTTTCTTTACCTTCAACTTTTGCCATATAACTTGCTTGTTTTTGTAGATTACTTATTATACCATGCAATCTTGACACATCTGAAACAACAAGAAATAAACAATTTTAGTCATTAGTGGAGGTATAATAATATTTTAAGAACAGGTTTTCCTATGGAAGAGAAGTGATTGGTCTCAAATAACTTTGTCACAGCCTATAAAATTAGCTATTAGAATTATCTTCATGATAATAATTTTTGAAAAGAGTATTCTTTAATGGAAACACTCCAGACAAGGTATGAAGCCACTTGATGTAAAGAGCTAAAAAATTAAAGACTAGTTCAAGGTAAAAAATTAGCCAACAATAAGTGTTAGATGGATGGATTCGACCTAGACAGAAAACAGCAATTCTTCCTCCTTTCTCAGAAACATCCGAATTTGCAGTTCAGTCTTAATTGTTCATTACTTAAAAAAATAAAATCAAGAACAAACAGTATGTGTGTAAAATAGCAATTTGTGTTCAATTAAGGTTTATATATATATATATATATATATATATATATATTTGAACCTAGTCAACGACGGGCACACTTGCTAGTATATATATATATATATATATATATATATATATATATATATATATATACTAGCAAAAGTACCCGTCATTGACTGGGTTCAAAAACAGCCTACAGAAAATGGACACTGATTTATGAAAGTATGATAGGTTATGAAAAGGAAGGGTTGTAAAGAGATAGCTTCGAATTTGGGGTATCAAAACCAAAGCAAAATATGATGAACGTAAAAATAAAATAAATAAACCCCATAATTTATTATACCATATCTGTTCACACTGAAACACTTATCACAATATTTTGTGGATCTATATTAAAAAACCTTGTTAAACTTTGTGATATATTTCCATTCTATGGAGATCAGGCACAGACGAACATCGCATAATTTTATTATACCATATTTCTTCAAACTGAAACATAATTATCAAAGTATACTTACGCAGATAGATATGAAAAGTCTTTATTAAAGTTTGTGCCTATTTCCATTCTATGGAGGCCAGGCCTGAACGCAGACCCCACAATTTTATTATACCATCCCTATTTAAATTAAAACATACTTATCAAAGTATTCTTATGTACATCTATATCAAAAACACTTGTAGACGTTTTTTTTTAATTTTTTATTTCCATACTTTGTGGACAGGCACGTACTCAGACCCCACAATTTTAATGAATCATCATTATGCCAGATCAAACATACCCATTCCTGTGTCTCGATACATCTTCTATCATTATATGTGATATATGTATGAATTATATATGATTATATGTATTATAATAGTCAACTATATAGGAGCCTATTCATGACCAGACACACACACAGACGTTCAGCTTTATATATATATATATATATATATATATATATATATATATATATATATATATATATAATACCAGTATAGCTACATTGGAAATTCAAAATATTTATTTTTCTTATCAAATTCTTTCAGCATTTAAAATTTTGGCATATTTTTTACAGATCTGCTTTGTTATGCAGAAAGAATTGAATTATTAATATGTCAAAATTGAATCTTTTCATGTTCATACTGTTCAGAAAAAATAGAAATTATATCAATATCAATATATATATATATATATATATATATATATATATATATATATATATATATATATATATATGATTCCATCAAACTAATAAATTTCCTAGCTGGAATAACTATTTTCTAAAACAAACTGAAGCAAGTTATATGATTTTAATGTGAAGAACATGCTGCACTAGCAGTATCAGAATTTTTGTAGGAATTTTTGACACCCCTAACACGAAACTGCGAATACAATATAAAAATCTCGTAATTTCTGTTAAAAGTGGGTTATTTATTTTCTTTATGGATTATACTTCCAAAATAAACTATTACAGTTGTTTTAAAAGTAATAGAAATTTTTTTTTTTTTTTAAACAGTAATGAATTTTCCGAACTCAATATTTTTCAATTTTTAAACTTTAAAAATCTATCAAAATTTTTCTATTGATTCTATTTTTACGATATTTTCAGGGTCAATGTGAAATTTTATGTTCTTTCCAATAAACCGAATATAATATTTTAGACAAACGTTTTTTTTTAAATTCACGCCCCCCCCCAAGTGTCACCCATTTTGAAATGTCTATTAAAAAGTAAATAATTAATTTATGTCGGGGAGTTTTATATATCACAAATTGAAGAGAAAAGGTCAATAAATAATATATTCAAATTTAAAACAAAAAAAATCGCTTTTTTAGAAATTTACCTGTAAAGTCCGAAGTTTAAAACCTTATTTTATAAGAACACATTGTTTTTTTTTGTCTTTTTTTTTTTTTAATGAAACCTTGGTCCTTGCTCCTTTAATTGAAAAAAAAATTAGGGCTTGAATTACATTTTTCGAGGAGTTATAAGCTTGGAAAGACAGGGGGTCGAATAATTCACGCCTCTCATTTTAAAATGTCTATTAAAAAGTAAATAATTAATTTATGTCGGGGAGTTTTATATATCACAAATTGAAGAGAAAAGGTCAATAAATAATATATTCAAATTTACAACAAACAAAAAAATCGCTTGTTTAGAAATTTACCTGTAAAGTCCGAAGTTTAAAACCTTTTTTTAAAAAAAAAAAACACATTGTTTTTTTTTTTGTTTTTTTTTTTAATAAAACCTTGGTCCTTGCTCCTTTAATTGAAAAAAAAATTAGGGCTTGAATTACATTTTTCGAGGAGTTATAAGCTTGGAAAGATGGGGTGGAATTATTCACTATTTTCACGAAATTTCTGACACTGCTAATGCTGCACCATTAAGAAGGTAATGTTTATACACAACAGCCTAGAAAGAAAACGTCCACTATGTAAAAACTGAAACTAAAAGAAATCTTTATTCTATATATAAATTATACAGATAATTGTTTGTAAGGAAAGTTTACTTTGCTGAAAAATATTTTTTGTATTGAACAACGAAATCGATCTTTACAACATTTTTACCTCCAACCATCAACTGACTGCCAATTAACAGTTTCATGTACATGGTGAATTACAGATTTTAAACATTCAAGAATTGACTATCAACCAATGCCTAGCAATCCATTGAATTATTTTTAAATTGTCAGACAGCTTGATTGCAAGTTGAAATATTATTATTTCTTCAGTCCACATGAAATCGTTGTCATAAACATCATTTTCAAAACTTGATTAACACATTCTAAGAACTCAGTGATCATTTTCTTTCACTTTGCCTATATGTTACCTATGAAAAGACGGAAATAGCTAATCTGAATCAAATATTGATGTATCAAATACATTGTTATTTAGGTTTAACTTGGGGAATTCAACCGACTGAATTTTTTATATTAGAGAATTAGATAATTATACAGGTTAATATTTGGTTTAGTAAAGCTATATAAAGACATGTCAATAATATAATCTTTAAAATCTTTACTTATATATAAAAGGCACTTTGTCTGTATATGTGTTTGTATGTGTGTGTGTGAGTCTGTTTCCTATGGACTCTGAAACATCTAGGATAATTATTTTTTAATTTCACATATATGTTCTTAGATTTTCTATCAGAATGCCTCTTATAAGTTTCAAAAATCAATAATCGAAAAAATCTGATTAAAGGAACAGTCTGATTTTGACTAAAGTTAACACCCTTACACAGCTTAACATCATAAGTGTATCTGAGAAGTTTTATCATGGCACAAGCAGAAGGGCCATGGCACATAAAATCAATAGTAGGCTTTTTGATAAGACAGAGACATGTTCCAAATGAATCTTTCAACCATGATACTTGACTTTTGGATTGTAAACTTTAATTTAAGTCATTATAGAAAAATAATTTTAGAAAATCCACAGTAAGTTTTTTACAGTGCAATGTAGACTACAATGTATCATGGACTAATTATGTATTGTACTACAATGTATTGTAGATAATGTCACTGTTGGGAGGTATGTGAATTTTCCTTTCGGTCCATCGTGATGGGTCCCAGATTAGATCAATTTCATTGAAAAATGAGTAATTTACTGATTTCAATAACAATAAATGTAATGGAAGTGTGGGACATTTGTTGAACATCATTCAATCCCAGGTAACGTTGGGTCTCTCTGCTAGTATAGTTATAATCCCCTACCTATATACATATATATAAGTATCTCAGCAAGTATAACGTATGAAAAGGTGTTGGAATGAAATGTCAAAAGTACAGTGTGGAACGATAAAATTATCTTCATAGAAAAGATGACATGATTCCATTTCTATTTGATGAAAACTGTTTTTTTTTTTGTTGCAGACCATCCACTGGCCAGTTGTGTACAAATCCCAAGAGTGTTAGGCGTCTTCTCAATGTTTGAAAGTGACACAATGTTCAACAAGCGAGATCAGAGATGCGCTACTGTACAATTCATGCTTTCTACTGATCCAAGTTATGGCAACAGGACCATTGCCAGCATCCTCAAAATGCAGCGCTCGATTGGCACAAATAACAGAGACATACCCAGGATGCTGAAAACAGTTTCCGGCCACGGTTATGGTCTTTGGTATGGTTTCAAGTGAGGGCCTCATCATGACACTTCATATCTTCAAAGTCGGCTTGAAAGTCAACACCAAAGTGTATCTGGATGTGCTGAAGAGTGTGGTGATTCCCTGATGCAATCACGTGGACGCTGGCAGACCCTAGGTGTGGCAGCAGGATTCGGCATCAGTCCACAAGTCCAAAGAAACCCATGCTTGGCTTCAGAAGGAGTGTTATGACTTTGTACCCTTCTCTTACATGCCCCCCTCCCTCTGCCCTCGACCTGAACCCACTGGACTGCTTCGTTTGGTCATATGTCGAGAACATCAACAACATGACCTCCCACAGCACCAAAGCCAGCCTGACTTTTGCTATCTGCGAGTATTCACCGAGCTCTGCTGGCACTTATAGAAAAGGCATGCTCCCAGTTCCAGACTCATATCGAGGTGGTGATTGAGGCGAAGGAGGCTACATTGAATAGATGTCAGCTCTACTACATAATCAAGTTATCTGAATTGATTTTTTCAATAAAAGTTTTAAAATAAAGCTGTAGTTTTGTTTTCTTTAGGGCGACAAATTTATCGTTTCACTCCATATAAAAATAAGATTTATAGATTGAGACCCAAATTAATCCAACGGAAGGCTTCCCATGTATTATTTATATTTTTTTTAATGGAAATCGCACCAGAAAAGGCATGGAGCCACTTGGTGTAAGGAGCTAAAAAAAAATTACTACTTCAAGGTTAAAAACTCGATGATAAGTGTTAGATGAATAGATTCTGACCCAGAAAACAGCAATTCTTTCCTCTTTGTCAGAAACATGGAATGTGAGGACTAAAGGACAAAATAAGGGAAGCGAGAGTTATGTGGTTGCCGAAGGTTTTTAAATAAAGAAGTCTATACTTGTTACCCCTTTTGTATCGACCCTCAAGCAATTGCTCATACCTAAATCATGAAGGGATAGCTAGCAATTATGTAAGAGATGCTAAAAGTGCATGCAGAATGAAATCGCATTCATTAATTCCTTCTCCATTCATGTAAAGTAAGCTATTACTAGACTACACGTCCATTAATAGAAACACAAGTTCTTTTTAAAGACATTCAAGATATTTTAGGTGTCGTTTATCATTAAAAGCAAAAGGGATCTTCATTAGTCCTTGAATACTATTTATAAACCAATGACATATTTAGACGTCATTTTTTATTCACCGGAATTTTCCCGTTATCAACGAAGGTATTGTATGAGAATAATAGTCTCGCGAGACAGCTTTCTGTTATTTTTAGCTATACCAGAAAAAAAAAAAAAAAAATGTACCAAACAATTCAATTCTCTTTGAAATACTTTCAGCAATAGATGCAGTCAATTACGCGTGGGTGGGATGGTCGCCATGTTATGTTTTTGAAATCGTCATATGTTATTTATAAAGTGAATGAATGTTTCTCTGTCGAAACTGCTCTTACGGCAGAGAGAGAGAGAGAGGAGGGGGGGTTCAATGAATCTTTTTCCTTAAGCGAAGAAAATCTTAAAATAATTCAATTGTCAGTTTATGAAATAGCTTCCATCAGACCTTGAAAACTAATTACTAAAGATAATTTAATAATCAACATTCAGGTCAATTATTGCCTGTCTGTGTTTATTGTTCTGACAAAAACTTCTTCTTTTTTTCTGTGGGTGGATTTTTCTATTGATATAAAAATAAAACAGAAGCAGATGTAAAATAAACAAAATTATATGTTCTATGGCATAAAAAAAAGTGCCACTCATGAAATCGTTAATAAAATTAACACTCCTTTTTTAAATGTAACCACATTTGGTATAAATAAACATCAATTTATGCCTGACTTGTCCACCAAGTTTTATTTATTAATGTCCAACAGTCTTTGTTTCATTCCCATTCAATGATAAGCAGACAATTAGACACATGCAAAATTGTCAATAATTTTGATACCCTAACCCTGACAATATATACGACACAATCATGTTGACACACTGGTTCTCACCTGATCATTGAAGTTAAGCAACGATGAGCTCAGCCAGTACCAGATGGATGACCATTTGGGAAGACTAGGCGCTGTATGTATTGCACTAAGTCTTATAAATTTCCAGGTTGGTATCTGGGAGATATGTCCCCGAATCAAGACTAAAATTTCCAGGTTGGTATCAGGGAGATATGTCTCCGAATCAAGACTAAAAGCAATGGGAAACTAACATCTTTACTTGTCTTCCTGAGATTACCATGACTCTACAATTTAGGGAACCCTGGTTGCCAATGTTGTTAGACAGCAGAACCACTAATGATGAATCCTGACACTGCCCTGATTTGGTTTGTGATAGCTCTTTTCAGTTCAGGAATAGTATAGGGCAGAAATTCTCAACCAGGGATAAATTTACCCTTGGAGGTAAAAAATTATATAGTCAGGGTTAAATAATTAAAGTATCTGATAATTTAAAAATAATTATTTTGGTGCTTCTGCATTTACCAACCCACAGTTTCCACAAAGTGGGCTCGGGCTTGCTTGGCAACTCATGGAAATAACCAGAAAAGGTTGTCAGAGCGTTCTTCAACTTTTAATGAATGCATTGTCTGTTTTTAGCTAATACGAATCTATGAAGGCTACTTTTTCATAAATTGGAAGAAATAAAAAATTAATTTTAATCACATAGGTTAGGGTTTAGGGTTTAGAGTTAGGGTTAGGGTTAGGGTTGGGTTAGGGTTAGGGTTGGATTAGATACATGTTTGTAATCTTATTTATTATATTTCCATGTTTTTGATGTTTATCATCATAATTTTCTTGTAGAGGTTTAACGTTTTGCAGCCCTCTTTTGGTTATTCCTGCCAGCGGTCGAGCACACCTGAGAAACTGTGTGAAAACCGTGGGTCGGTAAATGCAAAAGAACCATTATTTCTTTTCAGGTTGTGTCATACCTAAGAAACATAATCCAAACTAACTTCATAATTTTCTATTTAGAAAACGTTTGATTTTCTTTATTTTTGTGATACAAATGTATATAATACTGGTTTTATACAAAACCTAAAGAATTAAACAATAAAAAAGGTTCTCCTTGAGCTTCTTATTTTTCTGTCACTTTATGATGGTTACAGATTTTTTTGTATGGGAGATAGGAGATAAATGGAGAACTACATAAACCTGAGGCGTCAATGATGGAGGAAAGGTTCAGAATGGCTGGTTTAGGGATTGTTTGAACAGACATTACCTTTGAGATAACTGCAGATAAAACTTTGCAGATGGGAATAAGGTCTGGTAAGTATGAAGCCCATTCAGGATCACACCTCTTACTAATTAAACGATCATTAAAGTGCTCCCCCCTCCCATATCGTTAAACGGTGATGAAACTGTTGTACAGTTGGATATTTAAGTAAACAAAGGCTGAAGTCTATGCAGCAAATATAGTCATATTATAAAAAAGTATTATGAATTTTATTAACGATCTTATAGTTTGAGGTGTGTAGAGGGAGGTAACCCTGTACTAACTGAAGTATTAATAAATACTGAATAAAGACCTTATAACTATAATCTTGATTTAATATTTTCATTATTAACATGTTTTGAATTGTTGTGCTTATCTTGGTTGTTATTATCATCACAGCATTTAAGCTATTGTACTAAGAGTTTATAAATCCCAGAAAATCATGCTAAAGTATCATATAGATAGATTGAAGGTTTTTGAAGTCTTTAGATGAGGATTGCTAATTTTTTTGGATTATTTGGATTGTTCGGAAGATAGTTCTCATCTTGGTTGCTATTTTCACAACTTTTGACTGTTTTTAGGTGTATATTCACGATGGATGTTATTGGTAAACGTTGTTTGCTTTTGTTTTTCTAATGTGCCCGAGCCATTAGAATTTAACCATCCAAATAATACAAAAAAGATACCAATCCTTGTTTCAAAAATTCAAAAACATTTTATCAAACTTTTTTTTTTTTTTTTTTATCTTTCTTCCTTTGAAGATTGTAATGCCGGGTATGGGGCAGCCAAACCAGCTGCCAACATTGCCCCGCTTTTTTATTGAAACCAACCGAGAGCTCTTTTTAGTATCCTCGCTGTTCCCTTAAGTGCAATTGTCTGAATTATGGATGTGGATATATACAAGTAAGGGAACAGGCTCAACGCTTTTCCTGTTTAAATTCCAACAACTCAAGCACCTTAGAAAAAAAAAAAACAACCAACCAATAACATACATTTTGAAGATACACCTGAAGATGGTTGGAGGTTACATCGGGCGAAACGTTGTGAGAAGCACAATCATGATGAGAACAGTAGTCAGAACAATACAAAGAATGCAAAAACAAATAGATTAAATGTGTTGGTTAAGATATTCTACTGGAGTGGATTTTACCTTAAGTTTGTAAGTTCAATCCCTGGTGAAGAAACTTAGGAAAATAAGATGGAAATTGGATTAAATAACAGCTTAATTTTTAAATAACCTGAATAACAAAACGCGTCTGTAAACAGATGGAAGGTGCAATGATCCAAACAATGGAGACTAGAATAATAGACAGAAACAGATTAATAATGTAAATATTAACAATTCCTTGTCTCAAAAATATTGTCAAATACATGGTTATTTGATGCTTCTGCATTTACCAACTCGTGATTTCAACAAAGTTACTCGGGCGTGCACAGTAGATGACGGGAATAACTGGAAACAGTCATCCAACCTTTCCGTAACTGTTAAACCACTATGAGGAAATGATAATGGTAAACAGAAAAACATGGAAATACAATAATTACAAAAAAAAAAGATAACATTAACCTACAGTAAGTTTACTAATGAAGAAATATTCATTTTTTTTTTTTTTTGCTTGCACGAAAAAAATTTTTGGTTGGAAAAATGTTGCTTTATTTTGATGCTTTTTTTTAGTTTTGATCAAAATTTTTTGAATAAAACTTTTAAGGAAGAAAGTTTTTTGTGTAGTTTTTTTTTTGTCTGTGTGCATATAGAAACAGATAAAAAAAAATGGAACAAAAGTTGTAAAGAAAGCTTCTTTTTTTTTTTCAGAAACATTTTTTTGTTACTGATTGGTGATTGAGGGAGGAATATGTTACAGGTCAGGAAATATTTCCTTTCTCTCCAACAACGATCCATTAGTAACACTGTCTCCTTCCATTTTATTTTTTTGGGGGGGTTTTCTGAATAATTTACTGAATAATTTACTGAATAATTTACTGAATAATACACTGAATAATTTACTGAATAATATACTGAATAATATACTGAATAATATACTGAATAATAAAGAGCGGGATACTTAAACAAGACATTCCCGGTAACGAGTGTGTTTCCAAATAGACGTCATCTTGCCGACACTTTACATGGCGTCGCCGATATAGGAAACCTGCTACAACAACGTTGGAATATGGACGAACAAACACAGCAGATATTACTGCGATGGACCCTTGAGTTACAGCAAGAGAACATCGCCCTGCAAAGAGATGGAAGACAGTCTAGCAAGCTACTTACAAGGAGACCCAACAGACCTACCATAGAACCGAACTCAAGTGATGGTGACTGGGCGATATTCATTGACTCCTGGAATAGATACAAGGAGATGTGTGGGTCGACGGAGCCAACAGCGTTAAAAAACGAGCTGAGAGCGGCCTGTTCCCCAGAAGTAAACAGGCTGTTGTTCGACATTGTAGGAGTAGAAATACTGAACTCCGTCACGGAAGAACAGCTGTTATGACACATAAAGCTTGTAGCCATCAGAAGCCTACACAAAGAAGTGTACCGGCAAGAATTCCATTCCGTAAGGCAGAAGGAAGGGGAATCAGTTACGGACTTCGTGGCACGACTTCGATCAGTCGCAAAATTCTGCGACTTTTCAGTGACTTGTCCAAACAGGATAGGGTGTAGGGTGCGGTCGGAAAGTCAGGTACTCCAACAATATGGTAACAGGACAAATGATGGCAGGGCTGGCAAACCTGGAGCATCAAAGCAAGGTGCTGTCGGAGGCTGCGACGCTTATGACACTGGAAGAAAAATTGAACAGGCTTGTCAGCCTAGAGATCACGGACAAGTCTATCCCCTATCTCCACAGTAGTGTATACCCTACTACAACAAGCATACAGAGGTCGGGCTGCAGGCAGCAGCCTCGGGAGAACCAGATTGCATCAACTCCAAGAGACACTGAACTCTGTAAATGGTGTGGCAAGAGCTCACACCCTGACGGCTCAAAAGGACGAGGGGGCTGCCCAGCAGCAAAGATGACTTGTTGCAATTATGGCTTGACCGGACATTTTGAAAGAGTCTGCCAAAAACCGAAACAGAGATCCAGCAACAGATCTACAGCAGGAGTGGTCGGAGCAGAATCCAGAACTTTCACTACCCAAAGACACAAAAAGGGTTGTAACCGGATGATTTGCCAAGATGGGCACATAAAAAAGAGAGGTGAAGCCAACCTGAAAAAAAAACGAAAGGTCGTGCCGCACCTTATTTGGAACAAAAATAAGTTCTGAAGAGGTACTCCTGATCCAGCACCAACCCTGACAGTAGAGATAACTCCGATTCCAAAGACCCATGTGGAATTTGAGCGCATCTCCATAGGGCCAGCCGGCCTCCATACTCACCGCATTGATGCAATCGCAGACACTGGCTCTAGCAGACCAGAAATCAAAAAAATTCTTAAGTTTCCAGACAAATATCTAGTACCAACCAGTCACCGAATTCAGGGAATCACAGAAAACCTACTAAACATAAAAGGCGTGATATTTGCTAAAATCAGAGTAGGATCACGGGAAACGCGTCAGATTATATATGCATCAAAAAATACATCAGATTTCTGCCTGTCCGAGTCAGCCCTAACACACCTTGGTCTGGTACCAGAGAACCTATCAGACCCAACTTCCCAGCAGAATGTGGCAACTAGCAACGGCGGAAAGGCACCATGTGGGTGCCCACAAAGAACTAATGTCCCACCTAAGCCGGGCAATATCCCTTTTGCCCCTATGGAAGAAAACAAACCCTGATTGGAACAATGGATAAAGGAGCATTTTGAGTCCAGTGCATTTAATGTATGCCCACATCAACGGCTGCAGGCGATGAAAGGAAAACCCATGGACATCACATTCATCCTGGGGGTCAAACCCTCAGCAGTTCACACCCCAATCCCGGTACCACACCATTGGGAGAAAAGAGTTAAGGAAGACCTCAACCAAGACGTGGCATTGGGCACCATAGAACCTGTACCAGTGGGTACACCTACAAAATGGTGCTCCAGAATGGTGGTTGCACCAAAAAACGATGGGTCACCGAGGTGTATGGTAGACCTACAAAAGCTCAACGCCACTACCCTACGAGAAACCTATCATACACTGTCTCCTTTCAACCAGGCATCGCTGGTGCCCGCGAAAACTAGAAAAATTGTCTTGAATGCATGGAATGGCTATCATAGCCTAACCCTCTCCCCATCAGCAAGAGATGCAACTATCTTCATCACGGAATGGGGTAGATACCTTTATCTTCAGACACCACAAGGATTCCAAGCGTCAAGAGATGCATATACACGCAGGTTCGACAATATCACTGTAGATATGCCCAGGAAAACAAGATGTATAGACGACACGATACTATGGGACGACTCTATTGAAACATCATTTTGGCATACTATGGAGTATATAAATAACTGCAGTAAAAATGGTAACCCCAGAAACTTCACTTTGCAGAAAAAGAGGTGGAATTTGCCAGGTTCTTGATAACGGAAGACGGAATAAAACCCACTAAAAAATGACTGAAGCAATACAAAATTTTCCGACACCAAAGACTATAACTGGCATAAGATCCTGGTTTGGAATGGTAAACCAGGTAGCCTGCACTTTTTCTCAGGCCGAAGTAATAGCCCCGTTCCGGGAGCTGCTGAAGACAAAAAATCAAAAGTTCTACTGGGACAGCACACTCGATCGAATCTTCGAAGAGTTGAAAAGAAAGATCACAGAAGAGATTGAGAACGGTGTAAGAACCTTTGAAGTGAACAGATCAACTTGTTTTGGAACAGTCCAGGAGTTTTTGGCAAACGATTGGGAAGTGAGAGAGCCTGTTCCAACTCAGCCTAGAAGCGGAGGCTGAAAGACAAAAGAAGATACAGACACATAAGGCAGACTCCTGGGGAAACATGAGGCAACTGAAATAAAAATAAATATAAAAAATAAACGGTTGTATGTGTGGTCTCTTACAGACACTCATCAAGATTTCAGTATATTTCATTGTCTGTTGTAAACTGCCATACGTGTATATTTCATCTAAAACCCAACAGCTGTGATCAACACCAAACAAGACGCCAGCCTACATAAAGAAATGTATGAACTCTCCTCTTTTATATTCTATCTTCTAATACGAACTCTATTGAACACAATTATGACCTTCAACTGTTTTCAAGTGTATAACTCAAGAATCTTTTTGCCAAACTCTGAAATCTGCATAGAATTTCAAACAGAATCCTTTATTTAATTGACAGAAAAAAAATCAGAGTTTGAAAAGATATACCTAAAGTAGGTCGGAGGTTGCATCAGTCAAAACATTGTGGAAATACCACTCAAGATAAAAACAGTATTCTGAAGAATCCAAATGATACAAATTATCAATCATCTAAAAAACTCTAATGAACCGCCCCCTTAAGTAAACATTTCAGCAAATCTCCTCACTAACGTAATGTACTTGCAATAACCCTTATCCCTGAGTGGCTTCCGGGCCTTGATAAGTGGTGATCACTGTGTAAAAAAAAAAAAAAAAAAAAAAAAAAAAACTCAGAAACTACACGAGTTACCTTTTTCTAATTTGATGCTTTTTTCATTCAGCCTCTGCTTTTCTTCCTGGGATGATTTCATTTCCTCCAAAAGATCTTCATTTTCTTTCATGACACTAAGAGATGTCTTAGAATAAGAAAATAATAAAGATTATCTTTAAAAAATAATAAATTATTATGTATCAGTGATGGGATGATTAAAAAATGTTCTTGATTCCGATACAGTTAACAATTCTGATTCTCTATAACTCTAAATTTTTAGCTACAGAGTTGTTTTTATTATTATTAATTTTCAAAATACCATAAAAGCCCAAGTAATATGTGTATATATTTTCACAAATATAAAAATACACTTATGAAGGTGACCTGTAAATTTTAATTTTACTGGTAGTTTAAAATCAATAAAATTTCATCATTAATATGAGCCGACTAAGTTTTAAAGAAAACAAAAAAAAGATAATTAAAACAACTGTTTTAGCATCAGAAATAAAGCACAAATTTTTCTGATTTTCTTTTTTTACAAAGAAGTCACCACTTATCAAGGCTCAGAGGCCACTCAAGGATAAGGGTTAAAGAATGTACAGTAGTCAATGGGATAATATTACTAATCGTTAGTAGTATAAATTTGGTAAATTGGATTACTTAAGGGGAACAGCTCATCAAGAACTTGTTTAAATTGAACTTGAAGATAACCATATTGTAGTCAGTTGGAAAGTAGGAAAACGGAAGAGAATTCCACAGGTGTGCAGTTCTAAGAAAGAAGCTTTGTTCATGGAATCTACGTTTAGGTTTAAGCACAGATAAAGAGTGGAGGAAATTATTGATAGTGTTTTCAGCTAGACAAGTGTTTCTCGTGAATATTTGGCAAAGGGTGACCATAGATTGGAGCTCAGACGAGCACTTATCATGAAAATAATGATAAAGCAGAGACAGGCTCACAACATCTCTTTTGTGAGAAAGAGGTTGCAGGGAATAGAAAAGGGCATCCCCTACTAGGCTACGAAGTCTGTTTTGAATTCTGCCAAGGCAGGATAAGGTCTTACAAGCAGCTCCTGCCCAGATGTGATAACATTACTCCATCCTTGGATGTACCTGGCTCTTATATGGGTAGAGAATTGCATCAGCAGTGAGATATCTACCGGATCGATAGAAGGATCCCACTATATTCCAGCAACCTTGGCAATGGATTTGATGTATGTGTCCGACTGTAGATCAGGAGTAAAGGTCAACCTCAGAAGCTTGTCAAAACATAGAGTCTCCCCAAGTCGAGAGTCAATTATTTCAATTGATGCTAGATGGGAATCAGAGCGTTGATGATGTAAAGACAGAAGCTTGGTTTTAGATGCATTAAAAGTAACCAGCCATCTCTTTCCTCATTGTATCGCATGCTCAAGATCAGAAGAGAGAGAATCACAGAGAAGTTGGTCATTTACAGCTTTTGATGTGCTGCCATAGATGGTAGTGTCGTCAACATAAATGTCTATGCATTTCCGATACCGCAAAACGTTCTCATTTTTCAGATTCTCAATTCTGATTAATCGTCCCAACACTAATCAGTAATAAGTCCGTGATATTATGTCAATAATTCTTTAAGTCTTTGTTTTAAAAAAATATATATTTTTAAGGATTTCCATCATTTAATAGATATTTTCTAATTTTAACTTTATGTTGATATACGACGAGAAGTATGAGAAGTATGAGGGTTCTTCTTCGTTATTGTAGCGAAATCCCGACAGCCAAAAAAATGAGCTCTCATTAAAAAACAATAACTACTTACTGTTTTTATCAATTTCAACAGTAATGTTATCTAATTGTCATATTGCGATTAATTAAATATTACTGCATTATTTATTTTTTTTATTTTTATTTTTTTACAAAGGAATCACCACTTATCAAAGTCTAGAGGCCACTCGAGGATAAGGGTTAAAGAGTGTACATTCGTCAAAAGGACAATATCATAGTAATCGTTGGAAGTGTGAATTTGGTAAATTGGATTACTTAAGGGGAACAGCTCATCATCATTACATAAAACATGTATTTTGTACAAATAGATGATTGCGTGACATCCACCATTAATTGCAACAAGACAGACCGAGTTACTTCCCCTGACTTGATGCTATTAATTTATATACACACTTGAAGTTTTTTCAGAAAACTATTTTCATTAATTAATTTTCTATCTTTTTCTATTTTTTTGTAATTTTTTGATATTTTCATTACTGTGACATGACAATTCAGTAGATACCATTGGTTTCACTTGAAATTCGATATTTCAATTTTCGAATTTTGCTACAATTAGGAAGAACCAAAGATTGAATAGTTTTCACAACGATTAATCTAAACAAATAAATATTTTTTTTTTTCACCTATCACTCGGGTTTATTTTACAATCAACAGAGATTCGAAAAAGTGGTCAAAAATTCAAATGCATAATAAATAAATATTATCAAAGGCAAGATAAGTTACTCTTCTACCTATCTGGAAAAGGTTTTAGTGATTTTAATCACTTTAAAACATTTATTTGGTTCGAAAAATAAATAGTGTCAAATGTCACACAAGAACAAGAAAAATGGATACGAATTGGCACCTAAATATTTAAAGTCTTGAAAATGAGTTAAAAATTTAAAAATTATACAAAATACTGTTAGAAATCGACCCAATGTATGTTACCATAACATATATTGGGTGGGTTTCTAACAATATTTTGTATCATTTTCATTTTTAAGTCATTTTCAAGACGTCAAATATTTAAATGTCAATTCGCGGTCATTTTTCTTGTTCTCACGTAACACTCGACACTATATGTTTTTCAAATTGATTCAATGTTTTAAAGTGAGTAAAACCACTAAAAACTTTTCCAGATAGGTAGAAGAGTAATTTATGCCTTTAATATTTATTTGTTATATATTTGAATTCTTACCACTTTTTTCGAATCTCTGTGAATTATAAAATAAACCCTATGACTCTCATATTATCATCAAAACGGGTTTTTGTTATGTAAATCATTAATAGAAAATATGGTGCTTATGCACTTACGTTAACATGCTATTGTTTTAGTATGTTCAAGTTAAATTGAAGTTTCACACTCTTTTTTTATCAAATTGTTAGGAATACAGAATAATGATTAATGATCTTCGAAATCACATCCTTACATCATTTGTAGACATTTATGCTAATGACACTACCATCTATGATAGCACATCTAAGACCGAAAATGATCAAGTTCTCTCTGATTCTCTCGCCTCTGATCTTGAGTATGTGGTACAATAGGGACAGAGGTGGCTGGTTACTTTTAATGCATTTAAAACCCAGCTTCTATCAACGCTCTGATCCCCGTTTGGCATCAATTGAATTGAATGGCTCTTGTCTTGGGGAGGCCTCATGTTTTGACAAGCTTCTGGGCTTGACCTATACTCCTGATCTGAAATGGAACACATACATCAAATCTGTTGCAAAAGCCGTTGGAAAAATGGTGGGATCCTTCTATCGATCCAGTAGATATCTCACTGCTGATGCAATTCTCTATCTATATAAGAGCCAAGTACATCCAAGGATGGAGTACTGTTGCCACATCTGGGCAGTAGCTGCTAGAAAGGACTTATCCTGCCTTGATAAAGTTCAAAATAGACTTCGTAGCCTCGTAGGAGATGTCCTTTTCTCTTCCCTGCAACCTCATAGGGGATGTTCTTTTCTTTTCCCTGCAACCTTTTTCTCACAGAAGAGATGTTGCAAGTTTTTCTCTGCTTTATTGTTATTCTTATGGCAATTGCTCAACTAAGCCCCAATCTATGGTCACCCCTCGCTGAACTTTCACAAGAAACACTCGTCTAGCTGAAGACACTATCAATAATTTCCCCAACTCTTTATCTGTGCCTAAACCTAAACGTAGATTCCATGAGCAAAGCTCCTTTCTTAGAACTGCACGCCTGTAGAATTGTCTTGCATTTTCCTGCTTTCCAGCTGACTATAATATGGTTATCTTCAAGTCCAATTTAAACAAGTTCTTGATGAGCCGTTCCCCTTAAGTAATCCAATTTACCAAATTTATGCTACTAACAATTACTATATTGTCCCATTGACTACTGTAAACTCTTTAACCCTTACTGAGTGGCTTCTGGGCCTTGATAAGTGGTGATGCCTATGTAAAAAAAAAAAAAAAAAAAACTAATACCCCACTCTAAATTCTACATTATGTTTTTCTTTTCTTTCCGCTAAGTTTTCCTGGGTGCTCAGCACACGTACAATTACAATCTCATTTTTGGTGTTTACTCAGATTTGGCACTTATGGCGGCAATAAAAGTAAAGAAAATACAGAAAACTTGATATGATGCACGTACCAGTCACAGAACGAAAATGAAATATTCCAAAGATCACGTAATTTGATCAAGTAGATTTTTTATGATTCAAGAAAATCAAATTTCACTTCGCGCTCATAAGCGGGAGGGGGATACCCGTAATGATAAAATCAAGGGTAGACAACCGACTTCCAGTTCAATTTTTTTTTTTTTTTTTAGATAATGTCAGAAAGACAACCGAAAACGGGTAAAATCCATTAAAAACGGCCGGTGGTTTTATGAGAAAATAAAGCTGTGTACGCATTATAAATGTTTCTTTTCTGTGTCTTACGTTATACATTAGTACATTAGGGGTCATTTCGAGTTAAAAGTTTATTTACTGCACTCATCTGGACTAGAGAAAATCATGATTTAAATGTGTGTGTCTCGTCTAAATAACTAACGATAATTCTCTGATATGGCCGACCAGACGGGTGATCAAAAAGTCAGATCGAGCGTATCGGAAAACGAAATGAGATCAAATTGACAATTGGCCTTTTTTTTTTTTTTGGCTTGAACTTTGCGCTTTTCAGATTAATTTGTTACGTTTTATTTTCTTGGTGGATAATTTTTTTGGGGGCCGTGATTTTTTTTTTTTTTTTTTTTTTGCCCGCTTTTTTTTGGGGGGGGGGTCTTGAATAAAAAAAATAACTCGACTGTTTTTTATTCAAACGTAAATAAAATTCAATTTCGATTTGGCTCATTTCGTTAGTCTCATTTCGTTTTCCGGTACGCGGTACGCTCGATCTGACTTTTTGATCACCCGTCTGGTCGGCCATATCAGAGAATTATCGTTAGTTATTTAGACGAGACATACACATTTAAATCATGATTTTCTCTAGTCCAGATGAGTGCAGTAAACTTTTAACTCGAAATGACCCCTAATGTACTAATGTATAACGTAAGACACAGAAAAGAAACATTTATAATGCGTACATAGCTTTATTTTCTCATAGAACCACCGACCGCTTTCAATGGATTTTACCCCGAAACGTACGATTTAAAACTAAACCATAATTGATGCTTCTACAGAATTGGGACGAGATTTTGTAGTCGATAAATGGAGTTTTCAGATTAAAAAAAAAATGCTTTCAACTGATTTTTTGTCAATTCTAATACGTTACAACGGTAGCTTCCAAATTATGCAGTCGAAATTACCTGAATATTACTGAATTATTAAACAAAACCACTTTAATCGTGTTAGCAGGTGGAAAATTGCCGCCATCTTGTTGAAATCAAAACGGAAAATTACCTCCCGTTTGAACTCTCCTGTGAATTACGATCGTTTTCAATAAATTCTATTTTTTATTTTCTTTAATAAATAATTTTCTACTTCATCGATTTTCGTAATTGTTGGATATAATCAATGATTATATTCAAAAATCATATTTAAAATATGAGGAATACGTAGATACCATTGTTTTCATGTGAAATTCAGTATTCGTCCCAATAGTGTAGAAGCGCCCCATAATTTATTAACATAACCTGTTTTTTTTTTTTTGTTTTTTTTTTGTTTTTTTCAGAACATAAAATTTACAAATAATGAAAACATTATTTTAGAAGGATCATTTTATGTAAATTAATATAAATTAAAAACAAAATTTGAATATTTAAATGGCTTTGGCCTTCGGTAAAAAAAAAAAAAAAAAAAAAAAAAAAACAGCAAATTTGTTTTGTTTTTCTTTTTAACAACTTGATCAATTTTTGTGATTTTTGGAATAAACTTCATTCTGTGACGAGTAAAGTACACGATAAAAGTTTTTCTTCATTTTTGTTTATCTCCAAATCTGAATTTTACCCATTTGTGTGTGTGTGTGGGGGGGGGGGGCTGGAAGTGTTCATTTACCATTTATATTGCAGTTTCTGAGGTAAAATAAGTTAAATTTATTCGATTTTTAACTTTTAAACGTTGATTCCAGCCAGAAAGTACGTTCTTTCTGCCAATTTAAAAGCTTCAAAAATCACTTTCGAATTCAGATGACAATGAAAAGATTACTAATCTCGCCATTATTGTCCATTTATAACGAAATATTTCTTAAACTCATTTTTTTTATCCATATTTACAAAATAGACTCATTCCCCAGTATCAAGGAATTGTTGAAATTATTGTATACATAGATTCGAAAAAGTTGTCAAAAAACAAATATATAACAAATAAATCTTATCAAAGGCAAGATAAGTTACTTTTCTACTTAACTGGATATGTTTTTAGTGTTTTTATTGATTGTAACATGTTTATTCAGCTCGAAAAACATAGTGTTTACCGATGTATTGGAAAATTGCAAATGGCGCCCGAATCTCTCTTTGACACGGTAAGTTTGGGAAAAGGAGTTATAAATAAAAAACTAGACAAAATACGGTTAAAAACTCGCTTAATATATGTTACCGTGACATAGGCTGACACATATTCAGTGGCTTTTTAACAGTATTTTGTATATTTTTTTATTTTTAACTCCTTTTCCCAAACTTACCGTGTTAAAGAGAGAGAGAGTCAGGAGTCGCCATTTTAAATTTTCCAATACATCGGTAAACACTGTTTTTCGAACTGAATAAACATGTTACATTAAATAAAACCACTAAAAAAGTATCCAGTTAGGTAGAAAATTAATTTATCTTGCCTTTGATAAGATTTATTTGTTATATATTTGTTTTTTGACAACTTTTTCGAATCTATGTGTACAGACCTAAAACCTAAAATTTCTCTTGAATAATTACATTGATTCAGATTAGTTATGCAAGACGAATACTCTTGCCATCTAGAAAATATGGCGAGAAAAGTAAAAAAAAAAAAATCAAATTAATAAAATAATTTTCATTTTTCTTTTCAAATATTTCACAGTATGACTTAATATGTTTTTATAAAAATCGTCATTTCTGTTTGTATTGGTTTTTTTAAATTTAGAAACAAGGAAAAATCTAAAACTGAGCAATTGAACCTGTTGTCAACCTTTTTGCTAACGATTGAACTTTAATTACATCATTTTTGTATTAATTTTATAAATGTTACAATACGTAAGCCAAAAATTCGTTATCATATTCAAACAGAATATACCTGTTGCCAATGATCAAACTTTTGAAAGAAATCTTCCAAAATTGAATCCTGAAGAGTTTGTGTATGTGAGGCCATTGTTGTCACGTGATTTGACGATTATGACAAAAATTAGAATTAGGCACGGCCAAGACGGAAGGAGGGAAGTAAGTATTTTTGGTCAATGTCAAGTTTCTTTCCAACTCCTCAAAAAACTTTAAAATGACTTCTTTTAAAGGTTTTCGGTGTTGTTGAAACGAATGTCACATTTAAATTTGGGACAGATAAGTAGTTTTCATGATATGAAGAAATTACTTTTTCAAAAAGTGGGAGATCTTAATTTAACGTAAAATAAGCACCCACTTTTTGGCCACCTAATAATTTCTTCATATCAAAACAAATTTAACTGTGATATTCGTTTTCAGCACCCCCGAAAACCGGCGCTGTTTTTTTTTTTTTTTTTTTTGTGTGTTTGTTTTTATTAAGAGATTCGTTCATAAGTTAGGGCGCTAAAACAACAAAAAAAAAAAAGCAACGTGCCGACATTAACCATTAAAGCAGAATCGTTTAATATTTCACAAAAATTCTGTTTACATTAGGGGGCGGTGGAGGGGCGGGTGGTGTTGTGGCGTAAGTAATTTCTTCATATCATGAAAACTACTATAAATAGAATTTTTGTGAAATATTAAACTGCAGAAGCACTTGTTGACAGCTATACAAGGTCTATAATGAAAAAAAGAACGAAAAACAAAAGTATGTTTTTGTGAAAGCATAATTAGTGTCCTAAAGTACGAGATGAAAAAATGAACGAATCTCTTAGTTAAAAAAAAACAGCGCTGAGGGAAAAGAAGAAGGAAGAATAAGAGACAGAAGGGGAAAAGGTGGAAATAAAATTTCCACATCTTTTTTTTTTCTTCTTTGTTTGGCTTACTCGTTCTTCTTCTTTCCTTTTCACTTCTTTTATAGTATTTTTTGTGTCAGATTTTTTAGATGCGATTCGAACGAATGCTAAAATGCGAATGGCTTTAATGGCTTCCCTTTTTCTCTTTCTACAAGTCACAATGATGATTGTAGAACACGTCCAGCAGGCGAGACTGCTTGGGATTGATGTGAACTGTCACCTCGCTGACATACGCCCAGTACCGTCTGAGTCTGCTGCAATCGAAAAACGCGTGTTCCGATGTGTACTCGGCTGGGATCTTGCAACAGGGACATTCTGATGACCTCACTAGCCCGATACTTTTCAGTATGGTGTTGAGGGGCAACGCATTTCAGCCCAGCGCCAGGTCAAGGAAAACTCAGAGTTGTTGAGATGACTCGAACCTGGCACCCAGCTCTACCAGGAGCATATCTTCTCCTTCAACAACCCCAGACGTTCAATGAGTGGGTCATCGGCAATTCTCCTCACTAGTTCCTTATATAGTTCCTTTCAAGTCAGCCTTGAAAGGTCGCTGGACCTTGAGAGGTTCCTTAGTGCATCCCTACACTCTCAAAAACTGCGTGTCACTCCACGATTTTCAATGCGCTTCAACCTTGTGGTCAAGGATGAGGTCAGGAAAAGCGGCCTCAACCATGGAGTTCTACGCAAACTCTTCTGTCAAGGTTTTATTCAGGAAGGCCAGCCTCTCGGCATCTCGATGACACTTCAAGAAGGGCATTCGCAAACCACCCTCACACGGACGTTGAACACAGACCTGCCTGCGAACCCAAGGTTTCCTTTCGTCCCAAAGGAGTGAGGACAACTTGCTCTGATGGGATTTTAGATAGTTCTCAGGCAGGGGAAGTACAGCCAGTTGGTAAAGGATGAGTGGAAAGACGTAGGTAGCACAAGCCTCCGTCCTGCCCTTCAAGGATAGTTTCCTTTGAACTCACAAGTCGACTGTGGCTTCGACCTTTGATTTTACCTCTGACCAATTCTTTACCAGCTGGGGATACTACATTTTGATCTTGCCTCGAAGACCAAGAAAAAAAAAAAAAAAAAGGCAGCCTTATCTCTATTTATTTAAAAAGAAAACACAACTTTGTTATATACGACTTGTGGACTTGCATTCACCTTCAAAAGATCTAGCTAATTTGTATATTCTTTTAAACATTCATTTTAATTCCCTATTAGTTTTTTTGGTTTTCTTATGGGATGATCATCTTTAGTTAACTATTATGTGTAATTGTATTCATGCAGATATTCTACATGATTTATACTTGCGTAATATTTGCGTAAAAAAGTTACCTTAAACAGAAACCTCTTTCTATGTAAATTTATGTATGCATATATATATTTGTTTAAACATTTTTGCCTACCAAACTTGTTAATTTTTGGTTTACAAACATGAAACTTAATATATAGGGTATTCAACCCCATGCAAAACTTTATATTTAGGTTTTAGCCGGGAGGGGGGGGGTCAGTGCAAAAATGTGAGAATTAAATAAATGGAATTTGTCAGGTGTAGGTCGAACGACGGCATTATGAAAATGCATGCATAACGTAAGAGGTATTGATTCACGTTTTAATTTTTTAGCCTTGCAGCAAACAGGTCTTCATAGCTCAAGCAGTAACATGAAAGGAAAAAGTAAATCGTAAGCTAAACGTTTTGGTTTCAATTCTCGGTGGTGGTGCAGGAGTTTTTTTTTTTAAATCATTACTTCGGTCCAATATAATCTATATATCTATAAAAGTGAAAATGTGTGTGTGTGTACATTTCTGTGCCAAATAACTTGAGATTTGAAATAAATGGTATTAAGATTTGGGAAAATCTTAAATCGGGTTTCATCCAAAAATTTGGCTGTCAAGGGGTCAAAGTTCAACGATTTGACCTTTGAAAACTCTACCAAACTCCTCTGCCAATTTTGAGTCGAAACACTTGAAATTTTAAATGTAGGTTACTTGGACATGGAGCAACCTTTTTAAGTTGAGCTAAAAAAAAAAAAAAAAAAAAAAAAAATTTGAAAGTCAGAGGTTACATCAACCGAAACGTTGTGCAGTTAAGACTCCAAATGAGAACAATTGATCGAAATAATACAATCATACGTCATCTCAAAATTCAGAAATATAATATCCTGAGGGACATTTGTATCTTAGCAAGCACTCAGAGGGGATCTAACAATGCAGCTGAAATGATATTTGGATCTGGCAAGATAGTTTACATATATACTAGCATACTGTCCGATGTTGCTGGGTCATAAAATATGCATAAATATATTTTAATTTATGCAGATTTCATATTTATATATTACTAGCATTTCAGCCCAGCGTTGCCCTGGTGTTTGGAGGTGTAAAAAAAAAAAAAAAAAAAAAAAAAAAAAAAAAAAAAAAAAAAAAGGGTGGTCAATTTTTTTAACTTCAACTCCTATTATGACGCCTTAACATTTATTGTTTAGGGCTCAAATCAAGTTAGATCCATGTCCAAGGAACCTATATCTAAAATTTCAAGTGTTTAGACCCAAAATTGTTGGAGGAGTTTGGTAGAGTTCTCAAAGGTTAAACCGTTGAGCTTTGACCCTTTAACGGCCAAATGTCTGGCCGAAAAACGGTCAGATTTTCCCAAATCTCAGTACCCTGTATATCAAATTGGAGTCTGTAGACTTAAAGTTGACAGAGTTATTGCATAGGGAAATGTACACAGACACACGTTTACTTTTCTAGATTATAGAGCCATTACTTTATTGATTGTTATTGTACCCAATCTTTGGTAGATTTCAAAAGTTAAAAAAACTGGGTGCCATCAGCTAGAATCAAAGCCAAAACATTTAGCATGCCAGTCTTAGTTCTTATCCATCTGTCGATAGTTCAGACAGCAAGAAAAATTTGACTTTAAACAAATGTATATTTCGGCATGTGTAGAAGTAACGTTCAATCACCTTACACTTGCCAAGCTCCAAGTGTTTTTCAATTGATTCCTTAGCTATTTTTACTGGTAAAAAAAATAAAATGTTATTTACACTTGTTAGTCTGAAGTGAGGTGTAGGTTTGCACGTTGATGCAAATTTTAAATGGAAGCTTAATCACCTTTTAACATATTTCGTAAGGTTAATTTGAAAATTTTAGAAAAATCAAATCTATAGAAAAGTGAAAATGTGTATGAACAATTCTCAATCTATATACTTATATTTTTCATCTACACACTTGAAATTAGATAATATAGGGTTTTCAGAAATGCAAAAACTTTAATCCATTTTCATAAAAAAACTGCTAAGCAGTCAAAAGTGATAAATTGGTATTGGTAAGTTATTTATATCTTCAGATATTTATTCATGGTGTTTGATTTGTTTTGTAGAATAAAATTGTTTTTCGTTTTGCAGAACATGATTGAGTTTTACAAAGGGAAAGAAAAGACGTTTGCTGCATTTTTTAGTCAGGAAGCCAGTATCTTCAGACAGCCTGATCTGGTAGCACCAAAATGTAAATAATAGCCTTAAAACACTGAAGAAAAATTTTAAGTGTGCGTGCACATGTGAGAGGAGGGATTAAGCATTTTTTTTTTTAAAGATATTTTTAAGAAAGTGAGAATCTTTGAGAAATAAAATCTTTCTCTGAAAAGGTTTTGCCGAGTCTGAATACCACTCCAAAAGTTTAATTATAAAATTGAAAGCATACAAAGGACAGTTCAGAATCCAATTTCAAATTTAATTTAACGTTCCATAATGAAAAATTAACTTGTTCCTCAATTTGTGGGTTATAAGTTCAATTTTGACAGTAAGGTTTTAACTATCATGGGCTATGACCCACCCCCCTTAGACTTATTGAAAGGTATTAAACTTTATGGGGAGATATATTCCACTTGATATCTTAACTCTGGGCCATCCAAGCATCTTTGCTTGAATCTTGTAATTTTACCAAGAATTTCTTCGTAAGTTTTTTTTTTTTTTTTTACTTTTAAACTCACTACTATATATATTTGGTAAAATATAGAGAATTGACTATAATATATACAAAATTAGGATAAATTAAAATATATTTAAAAATTTTAACACTGTACAATGCCAGCCACCTCCTGCTAGTTTAATTATCAAAAGGCTATAAAGTTAATTTATGTAAAAATCTTACGTTTAAACTATTTGTACTATATAGTCAGATTCTTTCTTGATAACGGTCTATTTAACGCAGTTTTATAATATAAAAATAAAAAATAAAAATAAAAGTTTAATGCATTATAAAGGTCTCAGTTGGTTAGAAATGGCTCACTTGGTGCAACAAACAGGATACCAACAGTTGGCTGGCAGTCACTAACATCAGTGAAGAGCTGTCACATGCCCATCTGCCTGCAACTATTTTCAGACAAAACTGCATATGCTCACCCTCCAGACATTTGGCATGTCCTTTTATGACCTTGTGCAACAACCCTCCATAAACTCCAACAGATGCCTTTTTTGCTTGTCCTTGAAATGTTAAGCACATCACAAAAGGATAATTATATTAAACTACTGAAAGTCCTGACATTCAACAACACTTGACTCCGAAACTCTAAACATTACATTTCAAGTAAAACTGATGGTATTTACTTGGTAATAATAATAAAAAAAAATATAAGTAAAATAAGAACCCAATAGAATAGAAAAGTTTTAAAAGTTTGAAGACAAATTGAGTTTTGCTTAAAAAAAAGTTCAATTCCAAATAAGGGAGGTAATTATTTTCTGAACTGATCTGAAAACTTCACATTAATTTTCTACTTTATTTTTGTAATTTTTGGATATGTTCATTACTGCAAATATGACTATTAGGTAGATACTATTGGTTTTACTTGAAATTCAAAATTTCAAGTTTCATTATTATAAAGAAAAAGTCCATTTAACCTTTCAAGAAATTACATCTTTGAGATAATGTCCAGTTTTTTTTTTTTTTTTTTTTTAATGAAAGCAGCCATGTAACTCCATATGCTAAAGATATCACCTGAATATGTACAAATTCATTTGAGTGCTCATTCACCAACTTTTGGTGCATTGTTCACAAGTTGTTACAATAGAGAGACAAAACAAAAAAGTGGTGGTCAAAGACAATAAAAACAGAACAATTTATTTTTGCTTTTAGTTTTTATTTCCTGAGATCATTAAGGAACAATCTCTTTCAAGATTTTGTTCCACTTCTGTCAAAATTCCCTTGGTTTTGTTTTTTATATACATCTTTTGGGCTTTTTTTTTCAACATTTTCTTTCAAGATTAAAAAAATAAAAAAATGTCCCTCACAACAGCACTGATTCTCTCAGCCATTTGTCAATTTCTCTTGTATCACAGCAAAACCGTGTGTGCACGCGCACATCAGTGACATGTTGGGTGCACGCGCGCATCAGTGACATGTTGTGCACAACACACGCAGCCAAGGTTGTAGTTATTTTTTTCCTTAAGTTTTTATTAAATATTTCGCTTCACAGAAGCAGTCATACCTTCAGTATCGAATCATACAAAATAGCAATGTATAAAAAAGTAAAAATAATAAACTGCAATTTTTTTTGCACCAACTCACAAGGGCACATTTTGTGGGTTTTTTCTCGTAAAGTTATTTTTATAAAAATCTATTCTTTAAAAAAAGTGATGAGGTTGTCAGTTATTTTCATGTTCCCGTTAGAATCATCTTAAATTCAAGACGCATTCACAACATTTTAACCTTTTCAAAAAACTGACATTTGATGGAAGAATGAATACTGGAATGATAAGTCATGTGGCATGGAAGTCTTTCAAAAGGATGGAATCGGTATAATGGAATTGCATTCATAACATGACACCAGCCTTGGATTCTGGAAGAGGTTTTGTTTTTTTTCTAACAAATTTGTTTCGTGTAAAAAATTAAAAAGTCAGCAATGTCATTTGTACAAAAAAAAAAAAAAAAAGTTAAATATGCAAATCAGCTTTAAATCTTTGTATATAAAAAATTGTTTAAGTCTCTTAAATTATTAAAGACTCCGAAAAGGATTTCATTATTTTTAGTGCCTGTCACAAATGAAGATTTTTTTTTTTTTATGCTGATGAATTTAAAGGGATCTTGTTTCACAAACAAAAAATAAACTTTATAAAATATATTTGTATAACAGTTCTATATTGATCTGTCAATGACCAACAGAAAGAATATTGCAATAAAGTTTTTGAAAAGGCAGAAAACATCTATAATTTGAAGATAAATCACTTATTTAAAAAAATAAAAAATCATCTCCATCTACAAATTTAAGAAGTTTCAAATAAACACTAATTTTCTATACTATTTTTGGGGGTCAATTTCTAATATTATTAGAATTCATCAGATTATTTTATCAACATTTCCAGACAAATGTGTTTCTTTCCTTTTCCAGAGTTTGTCATTTGGACTTTCAGAGACACAAAAAAAAAAAAAAAAAAAAAAAAAAAAAAAAAAAAAACAGGACGATACTGAAGTTGAGAAAAAAATTTTTTTTAGAATCTTAGATCCTCACACATGCTGCATTTAAAATCAGCTTTTTTCAATTGGTAGAAAAGTAGGGATGGAAAGGTGACAAATAAGCACGAGGTATATAAAAAAAATAAATAAAAAGGGGGGTGGGGGCAAGGATGATGGACAAGGAAAATAAATTAAGAAAAGATAAAAAAAAAAAAATTGTATTCTAACAGATTGCTTTATAATTTACATTGCCTTTTCCCCAGGACATACACAGCCAAGATTATAAAAAAAATTTCTTAGCTTTTTTTCTTTTGAACATACACAACCATTTTATGCTCTTTTTCATGAAAAGATTCTGCTAGTCAGGTTACCGGGACAAAGTCTTAGAAATTAAGAAACTTTTTGGATCTTTTAGTCCAAAGACTGCAAAGTTAATGTGTATGTAGAAAAGAAAAACAATTAAGAGTTCAACAGTAGAAAACATTGAATGGATGAAAAACTGGTCAGTGGATGACGATTATAGATGCATGGATCGGAATCAAGGACTGAGGGCAACACCTGATGAAAACGAGCTCCCATACATGTTCTCATATGAAAACAAACTTCCGAGAGAGCCGTTGGCACTGTCTGCATAGTCATCTGAGGAGTGAGACTTTCCGCTGGAGGAAGCAGCTCGTCGTCGTCGAGCTAGACTGGAGGAGCCCGGTGGAGAAAGGATGAATTTTACACTGGAACTGTCAGTACTTTGATATTTGCCGAAACCTCTGGTCCTCTGCTCAGAAATGGCCAGATGTTGTTGCATCATGCGGTTGATTGAAATGGCCGTCTCAGCAAAAGATTCCAGATCTTTGGTACTGTTATTCCTGAAAGGAGACAGAATTAATATTTTAAATAACGTTACTACCAAATAGAATATTAAACAACATTAAAATAGTCCAGTACATTTTTCTGAAACTCAGATAAGGGCAATATAATCCAAGCTTAAGTTTTAGTGATTTGCAAGATCCTAAACGGAAGATAGTTTAAGACATAACAGAATTAAGGATGAGGTCTCATTATCCACACTGGACATCATTAATTGAAAATTTGATTTGACAAGGATTTTATTATGAGGAAGGTTTGAAACCCAATATACCCTACCTCTTTTTTTTTTTTTTTTTTTTTTTTCAATTTATTTAATATCTATTTTAAGACTTTAAAATCTCACTGTCATTAATTGTATGGCATTCACCTTATGAAGGAGGATATGTCAAGAGAATTTTAAATTCATAAACGATCTCCAGTCATCTGTATTTTGTATATGATGTTACTAAATATATTATCCAGTCTAAATATTTGAAATTTCTACAAAGTTGAATAAAATTTTTTTAAATCAATAACTGGAAAATATAATTAAAATGTGATGCAATAATTTTTTTTTTTTTTTTTTACTGTAAAAGGAGTTTTAAACTTTAGCTATTATGTTTAACCGTGCACCATGAGGTGTAGAAAATGTCACTACCATTAATAGTATTAACATTTAATGGCTAAAAAAAAAAAAAAAAAAAAATTATATATATATATATATATATATATTTTAAGTATGAGAATATAAAGCAAGCTACACAGAAACTGTTGTTTTAACGCCCTCCCTTCTGAAAAATCAGGTTACTTACATTTTACAATTGTTATAGCAAACTAATACTAACTAAGATTCCTTGATTTTACTTCCACTTAGGCAATTAATGTAAATTCTTTGACATTCCTCTTAATTGGGTCAATGAACAAAAGGCAACTATCCCGACATTGGGAAACGAGGACAATTTATCAATAGAATCTTGGTAATTATAGTCGGGTTAAGATTTTAGCTTTACTAGATTATCTATGAATCTATTATCACAAAATTAAGTGCATTCTTTGTCTATAATTAGTTGCTATTTTGCTTTTACGATTTAGTAATTTTTTTTCTTTAATATTTAAAATTTAAAGTTTATTAAATCTGCATGGATCATATAAGTCTCAAGTTCTGGCACATCTTAATTTTTCATCTGATAGGCAACCACACAAGCTATAACACTAATGCAGTTTGATCAGAAATTAAGCATTTTTCAGTTTTTTTGTCTTTTTTTTGTAAGGCAAGGTCTGATAAGGAAATGAGTTATCTCCCTTGTTTATTTTAAATCACGTGACTTTAAAATCAATTAACTGAAACTTTATTTCACTATTCTCATTTGCATACTTTTGTTTGTTGCTAACTATGAACTATTTTTAAAGCAATAATTTGATTAGATTGTTAAAGATTTATGGTATTTGACTAGATTGGATGTATCAAGTTAAGATTTTCAACTTACCTGGTGAGTATACGAGGTGTGGCTAATGGTGTAGCGGCTGGGGGTTGTACAACCCAGGGGTCACGCAATACATCCATAGCAGAATAGCGTGTTCGTGCATCTCGCACAAGGAGATGCTTGATGAGGTCCTTGGCCTCATCAGAAATGTCGCACCATTCACTCTCGGGGAAGTCATAGATGCCCTCTTGGATACGAGTGAAAAGGCTTTCCTTAAAAAAAAAAAAGAAAAAAAAAATATAACGACATACATTTTGGTGATATAGGTTATGTTTGTGAACAAGTGATCATAAAAACAAAGTTTTAAAATAACGAAAAAGGATAAAGTGGTTTAACCATATTGTTTTGACGAACAGCAAAATTATAGCTCATAACAATTAGGAGGCAGACAAAGTCACAAGAAATCTGTAATATGAAGAATAACCCTAAATTTCCACAAAATCTCATCTATGATTTCAGAATTTGGCCGTTAGGTAAGTTTTAAAAGTGCAATCTTTAGAACATTTAATATATCTTTCGTTTTAATTTTTCACAGCGAGGAGCAAATCAGTTTACCATTATTTAATATAAACTTCAAAATTTTTTGGTATTTGAAAATTATTTTTCAAATAAAAATTTCAAGCTAGCAAGAGTGAAAAACCATATTTTTAATAGCATGCATATAGGTTTTAAATTTTTGCCCTCTTTTCAGTCTCATCAGACACAAGATACTTCATGCAAGGATGCCTTCACAAGGAGTATAGTGAAAGGGTTATGTAAGCCAACTGCATATCTTAACAGGCATTTGTTGCAACCAGTGTCAAGAATTCCAGGATAAGAAACAATGCAGGAATAAATTTTGTTTCTTCTCTCCTAGACTAGTTGCATAATCAAAGCTTCAGAGTCCTTACTTGCCTCCCCATAAAGTTAGACAAGATCAGTTTTTAATGATGGGCAGTTCCAGTTCCTCAAAGTCACACTGAATTTAGACAAAAATAAGTTACTTCAGTCGAGAAGAATATTCACCAACTGAGGACAGAAAAGATGTTTAGTATTAGAATGGTTACTACATTTTGTAACAAGCCAAAATGCCAAGGCTCGAAGAATCATAGCTGAATTTATCTTTCCAAGATTAGCTGAACAATTATAACCAAGCAAACCACTACAATAAAGTGTTATGCCTAGTTTGCCAAGAGGAAGGGATGGGGAGTCATAGACTTTTCCTAACAAGATTGAATAGAAAATAAATCAACTTCACTAACAGAAAATGAGAACCAATCCAGAGTGACCCTTTTTTTTTGGGGGGGGGGGCATATGGATCATATCTATTACGCCCATCATAACTTTAGAATAATTTTAATGCTACATTGAAAACTTACAATTTTTTTTTCAAATTAAAGTTTTAATATAAAAGATTATCAAATCTTAGATTAAAAAGAAAAACCCAAACTATATAGGAATATGTGATAAAGAGGTGTACTCACTTGACAGTTGTGGCAAGTCTCACCACGCTCCCATCCACATTCCTCCCCACATTGGCCATAGAAAGGAGGATAACCACACAACATGATGTACAGAATAATACCCAGGCTCCACAGGTCACACTTTTTGTCATAAGAAAATGCTTCTCCCACCCAAGCATCTACAACCTCCGGGGCCATATACTCAGCAGAACCCACGGGAGTTTGTAGTTCAGGTGTAGTAACAGGATCGGACTCTTCACTATGAACTGGAATCCCACTACCAAGGTCAAAATCACAAATTTTTATTGGGACAAGCTGTTGAGAAAAAATAAAAAATGAGTTTTTTTTTTTTTAAATTAGAATGACAATTTGGTGCTTATTGACTTAATTAGTAGTTCCTTATAGCTACAGACATTTCTGTAACGAAAAGCAATATTTTAGATTTTAGTGAAAATTTAATGAGTGACCATTTTAAGAATTGCCAACTAAAAAATTCTACACTTTAAAATATTACTTTATATTAAAAAAAGTTGAAGTCGATGTAAATTTCAAAGTTAAATTTTATGTTAAAAAACAAACAAAAAAAAAATTAATGTAAACATTTACTTTGTTGCCATCATATTCTAAGTAATCTCTTTCAAAACAAGAAAGTTTTAACAGCTTTTGTTGAGAATTGTATTGAATTATTATATCAAGAACCAACATGTTTAGGAAAGTAAAGTACCTAGGCCAGGTTTTTTCAAAATTTCAATTACGGGGAAATCCTCCAATCATTAAAGAGGATAGTAGTAAAATCCACAAGTAAACCTTGTATATTTACATAAATCATGTGTATTGTTTTTACTAGCAAAACAAAGTTTTACAAACTTTACTGAAGGAAATAGTGTGTGTGTGAGGGGGGGGGGTTCAAGATTAAGCAGGTTTAGTCAGAATCTTTTGTTGGTACCATAAACAGTTCTCCAGTTACGATACTGACTTTAGATCTACATTGATTCTGGAAATTATAAGTTTTGTCATTATGTTCCCTTCTTGGGTTGAGCTTTCTGATAAGTGAAATTACCAACTGTCACCAGCTTATAATACATTGCCGTGTTAAAAATTTTTTTGAATGGAGCTCTTAAACAATTGCCACTGTTTATCATGGAAATTTTGCTAACTCAATAAGTGTAAGGAGTTAAATATGCTGACCATCATCTAGATGGTGGTTTTGTCCCCAGCTTGAGGCACTTGTTTGTTTAGCCACACTGAAGAGCTGTGATATGTCATCCAGATTCGTTAGCTGTATCAAAGTTTTACCAGATTTCCATCAAGAATCTGACAAACGTTTGTGTAGCATATTTTGATAACTATATTTTATGCAGCATGTGATATACTGCCTTTTTTCTCAACCACCTCAAAGATGCATTTTCTTTCTCATAGCTTCCAAAATTATTTCAGCATACAAATTAAAAAGATACTATTTAGTGGTTTCAAAGATACTAAAATGTTGGACTCACCTCTCCATTTCTCCCACATAATATATTCTCGGGCTTCAAATCCCTGTGTGCAATACCTGAAAAGAAAAACATTCATTAGCTTGCTGAATAGTCACAAATTTTATTAAAAATCTGATAAAATGTTTTTTTTTTGAAACACTGCAATTTTTTTTTTTTTTCTTTTTAATCAGGACAACATCTGCAGGTAAATGTTATTCTCATTTACTTGATAATAACCGGAAAGATTTCCATAACTTTTCGGGTTAGTCACCATTTCATTTCAAATGTTTAAGGTCATTCTATTAATCTTTGCAATACGAAAACTAATATTTAGTTATCTTTTTGTGATTAATACAAATCGATTCATGTTTTTTCCAGATATAAAATGAGACATTTGCATTAAAAATAAGACCTTACTGCCAAGAAAGTTTTCCTGTTAAAAGAAATACAAATTATATAAATTTATTATGAATCTAGAATCCAGATCAAATTTATATTTCCAGAATTAATTTATTAGATCAAGTAATGAGATATATGATGTAAGAATTCTCAGAACTTCAAGATCGTAAGAGGAAGCAGTTTTTTTTTTTTTTTTTTTTTTTTTTTTTACATACCTTTATGATGGATGTGATTTAAGGCATTAGCTATGTCTCTCACAATAATGCTGGCCTCTCTTTCTGTTAAATGACCTCGGCGTTCAATATTTGCAAGTAAGGTACCTGAAAATGAAAATAATTATGGATCATGTAAAAAGACATTTAAAAATATTGAATGAAATGAGCAAAACAGTAAGAGAAAAAGTGATCTAAAATTGATTTTAGAAAATGTCAGACCTTTGTTTCGAAAGAAAAATTTTGCAATAGTTTTTCTCTCATATATATATATATATATATATATTAAGTAATGTGATTTATAATTTAAAAATCAAATTTTAATTAAATTAAAAATTCAATAAGATAAAAAGCTTTAGCAAACATCTAAATGACTACTTTAACCACAGTTCCTGATTTCAAAAAAAGAAAAATTAAAAGATTCATCTGCCTTACTTTTAATGCTAGGTTTATTTATGGTGTCTTTTAAATTCAATAAAAACCCTCCTAAATTTGCTGATGAGGAGACCTTGCTTACCAAAAAACTATATATAATTATTCTACATAACTTGATGTATACCACAATAAAAAGCATTGTTTTCCGAAACAATCGTACAGATAATTGTTTTTGTTGTTGTTCCTTCTTATGAAACTGATTTTTAATTTAATTAAAATTTGATTTTTAAATTTTAAATTATAAATCACATTACTTAATATTGAATTAGCTCTAGGACATTTAAGTATCGAGCTTATTATATATCTAAATTACAACGAGCTCTTTCTATTTCCTGTATTTTAATTAAACTAGTAATTTCACTGTTACATTAAAATACACTCAGCTCTTTAGACTATTGTTCTAATCTCCTTTAAATTATATATATATATATATATATATATATATATATATATATATATATATATATATATATATATATATGGCCTGGCAAGGCAATAGGGGAGACAACCGAAGCAGCACAGCTGACCTGCAGGACACTATACAAATGTAGGGAAATTTGGGCATATTTTATTGGTTTGGAAATAGTTTTTTTTTTGTTTTTTTTACCAATTATAAAACTTTAACCATATAATATAATCTTCAAAAAGCCTGCAAATTTTTATGTAGTTTCATCTCATAGAACCAAAGATATGAGCATTTCAATATTCAATTTGGCTACCAGTATAGATATATCCATATATAGATATACCACTTTCGGGGGCAATTTTATAAATTCCAATTTCAGCAACTATTGATCAGAATTTAAATGAAGGCTCGTTGGAAAGGTAATGACCTGCCTTATGGAGTGAACTATGTGACATTTGCCCTTAAAATCGCACATTAAGGGGATCATCCAGAGCCTATTTTTGGCTTTTGTTTTTTCTTACAGCCATAAAATATTTCAGTCATTTGTTTTCCTAGTTTTACATAGGAATTAAAACTACTGTTCCCAAATCTCTGGCCTTGGAGGGGAAACTAAAAACTTGCTATGGTTTCAAATGATCTGAAATAATAACCAGGGGAGACTTGATTCCAAATATTTTTCATGTTATATCTCCCCCTCTTTGGTTTTCATACATAAAGTAAATTTCAGTGTATAAGGCTTATTTGATAGATATTCATAATTATACCCATTTCCAAAAGAGGTGGAGATATAACATGAAATATTTGGAATCAAGTCTCCCCTTGCTGTTATTTCAGATCATTTGAAACCATAGCAGCAAGTTTTAGTCTCCCTGCCATGAAGGCCAGAGATTTTGGGGAAAAATATATGAATGCATAAAAAGAATGGAGTTTACTAGTCATATTTTTTTTACTAGTGTTAGATTACACCCCACCTAATTACTGTTAAATGAATATTTAAAAAAAATAAACTATGGATGACATTCTAGTTTACAAGCTCATTGTAGTCGAATTATAATACTATTGATATGCCCATTTTTAAATCCTGGAATCAAGTTTTTAAAGTGATTTATTTTAATTTTGAATGGCAATTCAGTTATTGAAATTAGCCTGCAAGATCAAATAGACAAAGTGGAAACTCACCTCCTTCCATTTTATCGAACACAAGGAAGAACCTATAGAAAAAAATATTTAAAATAAATTAATCTATATAAACGAAACAGGTATGTGTGTGTATATGTGAAAATATTTAACAGAAACTACTTGTCACATAACACTGAAAGAGTAATCAGACACGTAAAATGGTTTATGAGTAAAATCTTTGTATGAATAAAGAACATATACAGAAATGTCAGCAAACTGAAATGAAAAGTTTTCATTTCAACTTGCCTACATTTCTATCAGTTTTGTGCATGCGCAAATTCATTCAGAGCTTGAAGTGATTTAATTTTAAATCTTTCATCTATCTGTTGATAGCTTAAACAGTAGGTAATGTGGCTTGAGCACTAAATGTTTTGGTTCTAGCTGATGGAACCCAAGTCATTCTTTTAACTTTTAAAATCAATAACATAATCTTTAATAGAGAATCTGCATGAATTAGAATATTCATAAACATTTTAGAACCGCCCCCCCCCCAGTGTAAAATAATTAGAAAATTATATATTGTAAAACAGCTTTAACATTTCTCACAAGTAAATGACTAAATTGTTCAGAAAATATTTAGACATCAATTTACCTTTATTTTTTCTTTAGAAGCAACATGCAAGATTAATACTTTAATTTAAAAAAAGGACTAGAATTTCATCCAATCTTTGAATAAACTTACGTTTGCAAAGAATTAAATACAAGTGTTTTTAATTGGCTATAGTTGACTTTATTACATTTTCACCACAAACACAGCACAGTGCCACTTTGATATAGGGGTTACTATCAGGGACATAGGTTGCAGGGACACTATGCAAGAAGTTGAGCAACAAGATGTCCGTTTACATTACACCTGAACTTCTGCAGGTCAGTAAAGTTGGGGAAGCAGGAGCCTGGAAGAGAATTCCAAAGTTCAGCAGTCCTAGGGAAGAAACTAGGAATAGAAGGCTCTCTGATATCTGGGGATCTGTGTAGGAGTGGAACTTTGCTGCTTGTTGGGAATATTTACATCGGGGGGGGGGGGGGACAAGGGCTTGCAGTTCAGAGCATCCACCATTAAAATACTTGTAAAACAGGCAGAGGGATGCAACATTTCGTCTATGGGACAGAGGTTGAAGCTTAGATAACAGTTCGGCACCTGTTAGGTTGGAGACTCTTGAACTCTGTCCAGGAGGAAGAGACTAGTAGCACCAGCCCAAATGTGACACTCCTCTGTACATGGGTAAATAGTGGCCTTGCAGAGGTACAGGATACTTTCAGGTGTAATTAACCTTCTAGCACGATAGAGGGAGCCCACTTTTCTCGCAGCAGTTGCAATGCTTTCTATATATCTGTTCTAACTCATGTTCACCAAGCATAAAGCCAAGGAGTTTGAACAAAGTACTTTCAGGTAATATACCTTTAGTTATGGCTAAAAAGGTGGTTGAGAAGGTTCATAATTATTAAAGGAAACCAGCTTAGTCTTGGCAGCATTAAACGTTACCATCCATTTTTGTCTCCATTCTACTACAGACTGGGGTTTTTATTACCGATTAGATTTCAAAAGATTGAGAAAAAAAAAAAAAAACTTACCGATCATCCTCCTCAAAATATTCAATGAGTTGAAGTATGTTTTCGTGTCCTTGACAGTGATGAAAGATTTCGATTTCTTTGAATACTTTATTTCTGGATCGCACATGATTCTTTTCAATGATCTGTAAGAAAATAGTTAGAAATAATTAAATATTGAAAAATTTTTCATCATTTTTTTTTTTTTTTTAAATAAATATTCGATTTAATTATATTTTTTAAATAAAAATATTTACCTTTACAGCATATTCCTTTTTGGTCTGAATGTGGACATATGTGCGTACAGTGGCATAAGATCCCTGTCCTAGAATTTCACCCGTTGGCTTATATAGATCTAATAAAATAGAAAGGTTAAAGATAATGAATTTGTCTACATAGATCATTTTTAAGTAGGAAAAAATATTACGAGGGTCATTCCAAAAGTAAGGTTTTTTTTTTTTTTTAACTAAAGTAAAATGCTTAAGAGCTCTTTTCCTGATCTACATTAATGATCTTCCAAATCATATCCTTACATCATTTGTAGACATTTATGCTGACGACACTACCATTTATGGTACCACATCTAAGACAGTAAACGACCAAGTTCTCTCCAATTCTCTCTCCTCTGATCTTGAGCACGTAGTACAATGGGGAAAGGAGTGGCTGGTTACTTTTAATGCATCTAAAACCAAGCTTCTCTCTTTACATCATCAACATTCTAATTCACATTTGTCATCAATTGAAATGAATGGCTCTCATCTTCAGGAGAGCCTCAAGTTTTGACAAGCTTCTGGGCTTGACCATTACTCCTGATCTTAAATGGAAGACGTATATCAAATCTGTTGCCAAGGCTGCTGGAAAAATGGTGGGATCTTTCTATCGATCCAGTAGATATCTCACTGCTGATGCTATTCTCTACCTATATAAGAGCCAGGTACGTCCAAGGATGGAATACTGTTGCCACATCTGGGCAGGAGCTGCTAGAAAGGACTTGTCCTGCCTTGATAGAGTTCAAAATAGACTTCGTAGCCTCGTAGGAGATGTCCTTTTCTCCTCCTTGCAACCTCTATCTCACAGAAGAGATGTTGCGAGTTTGTCTCTGATGTATCGTTATTTTCATGGAAAGTGTTCAACTGAGCTTCAATCTATGGTCCCCCCTCGCCAAACTTTCACAAGAAACACTCGTCTAGCTGTAAACACTATCAATAATTTCCCCCACTCTTTATCTGTGCCTAAACCTAAACGTAGATTCCATGAACAAAGCTTCTTTCTTAGAACTGCACGCCTGTGGAATTGTCTTCCGTTTTCCTGCTTTCCGGCTGACTACAATATGGTTGTGTTCAAGTCTAAAGTAAATAAGTTCTTGATGAGCCGTTCCATATAAGTTATTAAATTTACCAAATTTTCATTACTAATGATTACTATATTGACCAATTTCTACTGTACACTCTTTAACCCTTATCCTTGAGTGGCCTCTGGGCCTTGATAATGTGGTGATGCCTTTGTAAAAAAAAAAAAAAAAAAAAAAAAAAAAAAAAAAAAAAGCTATGAAGACAGGAACGGTAGCATTTAAACAAGCAATCTTGTCCTCCATAATTTTTCTACAGTAATCACCATTCTCTGTGAATGATGGTCGTGCATGAGTGTTAAGAGCCCACGCTTTATTACTCATATCTGTTGTCACTCTAAAATTGATGAACCTATTTCCTAACTGTGCTGACATCAACTACATCAGCTTTGCAAATGTTCAATAGGCGCTGGTGAATATTGATCAGTTCAATTGTTTCTGTATGAAGAAATTCATACCAGATTGCTTTGTTAGAGTCTCATACAGTCAATATCTGCAACAGATGAAAGTTTGTCACTATAATAATGCAATTATCTCAAATTTAGGCAGAATATAAATAGAAGGCATACTTTTCGAACATCCTTCAAATTAAAATTTTTTTTTTTCACTAAATCAATATATATAAGTATATCTGTGTTGGTTATGTCAAATTAATCGCAGGAATGAGTAAAGTCGGTGGAGGTTAAAAAAGCCAACAGTACTTTTCTAATTCAAATCATTTACAGAGCCGTGCCTTAATTAAAGACAATAAACCTCAGATGATATGGGAGTGGACAGTGGAAAATGATTAAGCGGTGATTCAGCTAACATCAATTAACTAATAGCAACACAAAAGCTAGTGGCAAGTTGAACAGTGACCAGAGCATAGGTAAATACCAGTCAAACTCGGGTCAATTACAAGCTTGAGAGAGAGAGAGCAAAGGGCGGGGCGGAGGCTAACTTCTGCATAGCTTGTTACTATTTTTACCTTTTAGTAACTTTTAGTAAGCCAAGTAGCTTTCAAAACTGGTAAATGACCAGAGTAGAAAGCAAAATAAAACAAGTTATATTTACAATGCTTTTGGAAGAAGGGACAGGCAGGAGATTGCCGTTCTAAAGTTTCACAGTAAAATAGCATGGTCGGACAAAAGGCTATAGCATAAATATGCTATAGTAAAATTATATTCAAACCACAAGCAAAATTTGTCAGCTTATAACACAGCTCTAGGTAAGTTTCTTCAGGGCTGTACTCCAACCCAGAATAAAGGGCAGATGTGGTCATGCCTTCCCTCTTCCGCCAATGAGAAGCAGTTGCTCATTTGTCAAAAATGAGAGCTGAACAAAAAAAAAAAAAAAACGAAAAACATGCTATCATGGTAACACTGAAGAAGGAGGGAGGGGGGGGTCTAAATAGACATTTAATCAAAGTTAAATTCTCGATGTAACGACAAAGCGAGTTATTACCATGCACAAGCCTATCTGTATTTTTACATACATCTTAAACTTTAGTAACTGGATTATTTACAGATCATAGAGAGAGTGAAACTGACTTAATGGCCCCTAAAAAATTGTAAAGTTTAACCTTTTTAATATTAGTATTTTGGCATTTGTTTTTGTTTAAAAAAAGATTAAACATGCCATTCTTTAGCCTAAATGAAGGGATAATAAAAGGGCACTTTATAAGAAAAGGTAAAATATACTAGCAGAAATTGAACTGTCCTAAGACTTTCCAAACAAAGCCTAAAAAAATTTTTTTTTTTTTTTTTTTTTTACTTTAACTGCAACTTAACACCTTTAAATTGACGACTTAAGTTTTCAGGTTTGCTGAAAACGCATATCGCATTCAAATTTAGGCTAGACAAGTAGTTTCATTAAGACCCCCCACCCCAATGTCTTAATAAATGTCAGTGGCGCTTGCCATTCTTAACATGGGGGGAAGGAGGGGGGGGCGGTTGTAACACTCGTTAGAACTTGTTTAGTTGTGAAAAACATGGCCTCCAGTGAAAACAATGGGTTACATTTGATAAATATTTTAAAATTACTTGTCTGACCCAAAGTTTAATGTGATTGAGATTTTCAGGTATGCTGAAAACGAATGAGTCAATTTAACGGTGAATGTTGAGTTTCGGTTAAAGAAAAAAAAGTTTAGATCAAATTAGCTATGTATCAGTGATACACAGCTAATTTGATCTAGTTTTAATCCAAAATAAGTTGGACCATTAAAAGCTAATACCGCCGAGAGCATGAAGTGTTAAGCTTTTATCTATCGAAGAAACCGATACCAAAACTTAATAGTAAGCATTAGGCATACTGATAGGAAGCAAAATTGCTAAAAAGGTATGAGAGGAAATTAATAAGTTGGGGTTTGTAGACAATGGAAGAAAAAAAAAAAAAAGTTATCAAAAGCAAGATAAGTTACTCTACCTAGCTGAAAGTTTTTAGCGTTCTAACTTATTTTAAAATGTTTATTCAGTTCAACAAGTATCGAGCATTACACATGAACAGAAACAAAAGGGGCGGGCAATACGATGGGGGGGGGTCACATTTTTTTTTAAGTTTGGATATTCGCTCAAAAATCGAAAATTAGAAATACTGTAGAAACCCAGCTAAATGTTATGGTAACATTTTTGTCCATCTTTCGTTCTGTTGTCTATTGTAAGACATACCTGTAAGTTGTTAGCATTTAGAAAGAAAAAAAATCGACACTTGTTTAAGTACGAAACTTAAAATATTAAATCAGAAAGGCTGCTTTAATAGAATTTGAACAGGTTAAAACAGTTTGGTTCAAATTCTCTAGAAGTTCAAAATAATACAAAACCAACCACCAGATTCATGCGAAAACGTCTTAAGTTAATTGTGCCAAAAAAAAAAAAAAAAAAAAGGATTAGAGAAATAATCACAGCTTAAAAGGTTACGCGTTTACTTACAGGTATTTAGAAACCCGATACGAAAAGTAACATCTTAACGATAAACCTCGTAAACTAGGGTTACTTTTTAAGTCATTAATGTGGATTTGGAAGAAAAGAATGACGAGCACGCAAGTTGAATGTTTACAAAAAAAAATATTGACATATCAAGGCTGTTCCGTCCAAGGAATCCTTTGGGAAACTATTTTATCCTATCCCGTGTATCCTGGGAAGAATTGATACCCAACGCACTAAACAGAGCTTAGCTTCAAAGATGTTAGAGAAAGCACCACACGGCCATGTATTTCTTGTGCTTGTTTTTCTAACGGAATAAACATTTAAAAGTAAAAACACTAAAAACATATCCAGTTAGGTAGAAGAGTAACTTATCTTGCCGATGATAGCATTTTTTTTTTTTTTTTTTAAAACCACTTTTTAATCTGGATTGTAAAACAAACCCCGAAAAGTTAATCGCAACCAAATTTACAAAGAAATGTTTTTTACTCCTAATCTTTGGTCGTTTATTTACAAGTGAAACATTTTTTCGCTATTCTGGAGTGCTGGCTGAACATGAAAAATAATTTATAGAATTTTTCAAAAATATTAATATGGAGCGTTTTATTAAATGTTGAAACAGAAAATTTAATTAGAAATCAAAAAGATTAGTTAATTCAACTTTAGGAAATAAAAGTATTTTTAACCTAAGAGTTCTGAATATATTTGAATATATAATATAATTACATAAATTTTATAAAGCTAACGTTAAACACCGAGTATTTCAGGGTTTTTTTTTTTTTTTTTTTACTAAGTTTTTGAAAAAATGTTACGAAAAGAAAAGAACCATATTAGGACATTACAAAATCAATAATTTTTTAAATTTTGCATGCAAGCGTTGACCCCCCCCCAAACAACACGTGACAATTTGCAAAATAAACTGAAAGTTTGGAAGAGGTATTTTTTTTTTTTTTACCTATAAAATTTTTAACTGCTATCATTGCTGCCCGCCTTTTCTTCTTTTTGCTGTTGGTTCTGTGGACAGAGTTATTTTCGTTTTCGTTGCAATCATTATCATTCAAATTGTTATGGAGCAATTCTGCATCCATGTTGATGACGTTGTCCAACATAAGGCTGTTTGGTCTTTGGTTGTTATTGAAAGTAATCGGTTGCGACCTGGTCTCAAGCTGGAAGAAAAAAGTTATCAATGAAATTTAAAATTAAATCTAGAAATTAAATTAAAAAAAAAAAAAAAAAAAACACGAAGAAAACTTACCTGTAGAACTGGAAATAAATAATTGCGTATATAAACAAACAAAAAAAAAAAAAAAGTCCCAGCCTTGATCCGAACTTATCAAGTTCAAACTCCAACAGGGAATTAAGTTATGATGAAATGAATAACAATCCTTATTTCTTGAGACCGGAATTAATCATGATAAATCGTTTCCTGTTTAAAATTTCCAAACAAGACGTGAAACCACCAGTAATTTTCTAGTTTCGTCATTTGGTCCCACACCCCCGCAAGAAAAACAAAAAACCGTTGAATGGTCGAATCCGTTTATAACCAGCCGCGGAGCCGCGCACATGTAACATTCGACAAGTTTTTTGTTCACGAGGGTGACAACCTTTAAAAATCAAAATAAAGCAGACAGCATAATCCAGTATTGCTCCCTTAACTTATGTTTTATCCAGTCTATGATCAGAGTGTAGTAGCTTTCAGCCCTTCTAGACTGGGGACATTTAAAAAATTTTCCATTCTAGAATTCCTTTTTTGGGAAATTTGCTATCCCTACATTAAAAACGGACCTTGTGTCTAGTTGTCCTCGTAGGGAGGCAAATAAATAGAAAGCGGTCAATTGTTTGTTTTTTTTCCTGTTAGTTTAAGATTTGACTTGCTTTGCAAAGAACAAAGCAAATAAATTCAACTCTCTTTTTTGGTACTTTTTCCAAATAGCAGACAAAAGGTGGATTTAAATTTAACTTAAAATCCAAATAAAAATTACAAAACGAAAGCTTAAAAAGGAAAAAGCTATACGCAAGAGAGACAGACTATATCGAACAAGCATAAGAAACGAGATTAAAAACGATTCTGTTCTTGCCCGTTTCTTCTTTTTTACTGGAACAATCTTTACATCAATGAATGCATAGAGCAATCAGAAAAAAGGTAGAAAAAAGACCTGGTTAAAAAGAAAAAAAAACTTAATGGAGTTCGTTAGTCTAGCGAGAAGAGAGAGCGGGCGTGGGGGCGCTACTAGAACAGAAGGAAAATAGCTTTTAATAAACGGGCATCGAGTTACACAACCAGTAAACGAACTACTACACTCCTTTCAACATTCCAGGTCTTGTAGATAGACAAGGACTTTTTTGTCAGAATATAGAAAGAGGAAAAGGCACAGAAAAAAAGCAGAGAATAGAATCCGTTGTTCCAGTAGTGGTGCCTATTTGCGTCTAAAGGAGTCACGTCAGCGCGGCTGGTTGGCCCAACCAACATATCGCTCTCTCTTGCTTGTTACCCAATAGTAACAGCAGAAAGAGTGGTTACTAAAATTACACCTTAAGAAAAACGGTAGAATTACGTTTAAAAAGACAAAGCAATCATTTGGAAGAATAGCTGCAATCTGCATTGTTAGATTTAAATAAAGTGCTATTTTCTGGTATCTCCCCGCCATCAAATCAAGTCTATATTTAGATGATCGATAGATATTTTTGTGGGTTGGTTTCCACAGAAGTACGAAAAAAGTTGTCAAAAAATATATATAACAAATGCTATCAAAGGCAAGATAAGTTACTTTTCTACCTTACTGAATAAGTTTTTAGTGTTTTTATTACATGTAAACTATGTTTCGAAAATAAATAAATATCGAACGCTATCAGAAGAGAAAAATGGCCGAGACGTCTCTTTACATTTTTGAAGTCTGGAACGTGACAAGTTACAAACGAAAAGATTTCGGTCTGAAATGTATTTAATAAAATGTCACCAAAAGTCATGGTCGAATTTTAAAATACGGTACTTTCTTTACAGGCCGGTTTATTGATTTAGGTAGGATTTTTAAGTTGAATTCGATTTTTACTTTATCTTGTTTATTTAATTGTTGGGCTAAAGTGGAGAATAGTTAAAAAGAAAAGCCCCGCCCTATGTTAAGAATGGTTTTCTAAACGTAACTTCAGTGTAGTTCGTGAACTGCACACATACTCAATAGATTTACTAATCAAGCAACGTTTTATTTCTGTCTATATAGTCATGAAAACCAAAAACAATTTAATTAGCTTATCACAATTGAGTAATGTTCCGTGTCGGTCCTTAGATGGCAAACTCCGATATTGTCATTTCAAGGGTTGGTTTATTATCAGAGTCGCCTTCCCTTCCAACTGAATAATGACAGATCCGATCACGGTAAATTTTGCACTCATCCAGAATATTTGAGGAAGCTGAATTTCCATCATTATAAGCAGACTGTTGTTGTGCTTAACTTTGCTGCAGTGAAAGGTGACAAACGAATAATAGTATTGTCAGGTGTCACTCTTAAAACACTAAAGCTTAAACATTAACGAATAACATTAAATTTGTCAAGTTTATGTTAACGTAGTGCTTTGCTTTAGTATTTTATTAGTTGTATGTACGTTCTTGCTAAGAGGTTAGACAACAAAAAAAAAAAGGTCAAGTAAGAATTTGAAAATCTAACGTACTAGAGAAAGTTTATTCTGGTCTAAAATACCGTAGCAAACACCGTCAGCATTCCCCGATATGGGCGCCTTGAGCAATTAGCCTCAAACTACCTTCTCAAAGGAGCGAAGATAAAGTATAGGAAGATGGACTCCAGGACTAAATTTAGTATTTAAAAAAAAAAAAAAAAAAAAAAAAAAAAAAAAAAAGCTTAAATTTCGAAAATTTCGTTTTCATTGTTTTACAATATTAATGTGGATAACTGACCTTACCGGCCTTCGTTAGTTCGAAATGTTTTTATTTTAACTTTAATATAAAGTTAAAATCTGAAAAATGAAAGGCAATGTGTCAGCGAGTTACCTAGCTCCCTGTAGTCTGATAAAGCTGTTTTTATATCATTTTTAATTTTGATATAAACATGGATGTCGCCACGAAAATAAAGTTCGCGAAACAACTCATTTGTAAGTTTCAGCACTTTAAAATATGCAGGTTAGGATAAAATTGTTTTATTGCATTTGGTAACAGTTTGTTGTACGTTACCAGGAGTTGTTTACTGTTTCGGCCGTAATTTAATACAAGCAAACGGCATGGCCACATTCAAAATAAAATTTGAAATGCATCAAAAGTGTAAAGAGTTCATGACGAACGAGGTCATTCAAACCGTTGACCTATAAATTTTTTTAAACAAAGTTTGTTTTTGTTCATAGCGAGATTGTAACGGAGCACCTGACCTGCACACATGGCAGTGATCGATCAGGGCAAACCAAAAATATTGTAGAATACGAAAATAAAGTTTCGTGTAACAAATTATCTTGTTTGCACATGCCAAGCTAAAAGAAATTACTTTAAGTCTTATTTTTATTTCAAATTTCATTTTATGAAAAGTTCATACTTGAACTGATCTTACGTGAACTGATCAGGATTAAAGTTGGGGGGGGGGGAAATAAATATCGAACCTATGTTCCTTTGATTTGTTTTAACTTCGATAAGGAGCGCATTCTAAAAATTGGGAAATGAATGCCTTCAAGCCCGACATCACTTTCTAGTCGACAATTCAAAGGCGGTTATTTTGAACATTTCAGCATAAAAATACCTTAACCGAATTAGTTCTAAAATTTATAAGTTTGGTTCAATTAATTTAATGTCCAAATAATACAGTAATAATTAAGATATTACAATCAAATAAGACGAAACAGTTTCTAAAATTAGAAACGTAGCTTTAAAGATGGTTACCATTAAACCAAAATAGGTTAAATGGTAGCCATATTAAAGCTAAAAAGTTAACAGATTATTTTGAAAGTTAAATATTCGTTTTTAAATTTCGCACGATCAAAAACACCAATCCGGTCATAGACAATTTTCTTTGTTCACGCAGAGATTTATATTTGAAAGTGTTTTTAAAGACTTTAAAATGCAAATTAAAGTAATTTATGAAAAAAAAAAAAAAAAAAAAAAAAAAAAAGGTTAAGACGCGTCAAAATTCATGGTTGTAAACATGAGTTTTCAAACGCGCACTTGTCACAAAAGAACGAACATTTAGGTTTTTATTACAATCCACAGAGGTACGAAAAAGTTGTCAAAAACCATAAATGTTATATTTCTTATTTTTAAGTCTTTGTCGAGTCAGGCAGGCACCGCGGCCGTTGTTTTGTTCTTCGATAGCGCTTAATATTACTTGTTTTTCGAACCAAAAATAAAAGCTTTAAAAACTTATCCAGTTAGGTAGAAAATTAACTTATCTTGCATTTGGAAACATGTTTGACAACTTTTTCATACCTCTGGATAGTAATACAAACCCGAACATTTTAAGTTTAGTTCGAAAGTAAAAACTGCCAAGTATAAAATAGGTGCTTACTATGTTACCCTCCTATTTTTCTTAAAATTGTGTTTAAATTTAATTTTTACGATATTTTTGTTTATTAAATTGTTAGGTGAAAGTACAGAATTTCCAAAACACTCCTCCCATGCTAAGAATGGCTTTCTAAATAACGTTATTTTAGCGCGCGGCATTTGTGCAGTTTAACGTCCAAAAACTTACATTGCCAGATGCACAATGGAAGTAGTCTTTTTCATTGTTTTTAAGCGGATTATTATCGAATACACAATCTACCAGATCAAAAAATATGGTGAAAGTGCACTGAGGGACCACCTGAAGACGATCAATGCACGGTTGGGCGCACTCGCACTGGTTGTTCAATCTGCAAAGGATGTTTATTCCGAAAGCCGTTCTTAACATCGGGAGGTTGGGGGCGTTTATTCTGAAAGGCATTTTCTCATTTTCAGCCTCCTCGTAATCAACTTTTTAAAGGCAAATCTTCGGGTGGTCCCCCAGTGCACTTTCACCAAAAATATTTTTGAAAAGTAAATATTTAAATACTAGCAAGGACACCCGGCGTTGCTCGGGACCGTATAAGACAATGAGAAATTTTGAACATCTGTTATTCTTAGGATAGAGGAATTTGATGTCTATGTATCATTTGCCATCTTGAGCAAAATATTTTACCTACCCTAGGATGGGTATTATGTGTATGAAATAATTGTACCTTAAGACAGGAAATTTACAGCACGTATACGGAAAAATATTTCCTCACCGAGTAGAGCGGGTAATGTACAACACTTAAATTTACATAATTTTCTGTTGTGATAAATTTTCTGTGTGTCACAGGTAAGCGTTTGTTTATTTCAGAGCACTATAGTGAGGAAGCATGGAAGCAACCTATTATGTCATACTCGAATATATTACATGATTTTCGGTTTTGTTAACTTATGTACGTCACAGGTTCTTTGTTTGTTTTTTTTGTTTTTTTATCTGGGTACTATACCAGACAAGTACCTACCTTTTTTTCTAATTTTAAAATTAGAAACGTTCTAACAAATCGATCACCCATTTTAGAACCATTCGACGTTTTTAGACAATTTCGCGAGTTTAGCCTTTTCCTGATATATTAAAAAAGCGAAATTAAGGCTAAAATTCGCAAAATTTGGCCTAAAAAACATCGAGTGGTTCTAAAATGGGTGCTCGATTTATTAAAATGTTGCATTAGTAACTGAGCACCAAACATCGACTTCAATTGGATAATCTGAGACACTAGTGTCCATTCGATGATTCGCTAAAATTTAAAAATACACAGCTTCCATACGTGCGCCAGAAGGGTTAATAAAGTCCCCCCCCCCTACCTGGGTAAATTTATACAAACACCGTGATAGCGAATTAACCCTAACCCTAACGCTGTCACGGTGTTTGTATAATAATACCGACGCATCTATGCTACCGCGTGGAAATAGCGTTATTCAGAAAGGCATTCCTGACATGGGAGGTATTCTGTATTTACACCTAACAATTTAATAAACAAATATCGTAAAAATTTATTTGAACTGGAAAATACTATTAAGCTTAAAAATAGCGCGATGGCAGATGTATAATAAAATAAACGAAAATATCAAAATGTTTCGTCTAAAAAATAAAAATATGACCGAATTGTAACGAGGTGAAGGTCGTGGATAAAAAGTACTGCGGACCTCAAGCGTTCAAGTTGAATATTTATAATCCATCTTAATAGGTTAAAATTATACATAAAATTAAAAACATTTTAGAAAAATCATTACAGATGAAGGGGGGCGGATTAGACGGGTTTTCGGGAAAACACGCATTATTTCATCATCCTTTTTCAGGATTAAGTGGTAATACAAAGGGAGGGGGTGATGTGTGCGTATATATATATATATATATATATATATATATATATATATTCTACTATAATAATTAAATACCTATATACATACAAAGAATTTGTTTCTTTAAATGTCTATTAATATCAGAAAAAAAAAAAATGAGTTTAATGACGAGCGAGCGCTATTAAACAATAACAAATCAAATTGCGATTAGAACAAAGAGTGTTAAAAAACAATGAAATAGAAAGAAACTGCCTTGTCAAATCTCTAATGAGGCGATCCAGTCCACAAAACAGGACTGAGTGTTATAACAAAGTTGAGTTTTAAAATGAGAAGTTCAATTCACTCCCCAAGAGGGAACTGAGGAGGAATTTCAAACCGGTTGGCAATACCAGCGAGCGCGCCTCTGGTGACAGGCAATAAAACTTACCCTTCTCCGAAGAAAGGAGGAGAGAAAGCGTGGGAAAATATCCAGAGCCAGAACAGATCATTAAGTATCCAATCTGCGTCAAAATATTTCAAAATTAAACTAACGGTTTCGTTTTTTTTTTTTTTTTTTTTTTTTGAAAGTTGTTTGGAATAAAAATGTTTCATTTACGGTCTCGAGTTTAACATGCAAATATTTTTGTTTTGTTTTTAAAATTTTAAGCGTTTTATAGAGTATTTTATGCGTTGATCAAAAGAAAAATTTACTTTAAAACTTAAAATAAGCGGACGGACGGACGATCAGTAAATAACATCTAATAGCAGTTTGGCATTTTTGGATTTGGCAGAGGAGATAAAAATCAATAACAAAGGAACGAAAACATCTAATTAAGGAGACAATGCAAGAATGAATCAAGCGTCTATAATATTTTCCCAAACGAAAATATTTTCGTAATTTTCTGAAAAAATTCAATGCATCCATGTTTTCTTATGGTAAAATCCGGAATAAAGGAATGATCATTAAAAACAAAAAAAAACAAAACAAAACAAAAATGTAAATTAAAGAATAAAAGGCTTACCTCTAACATGATGGAAAAGTCACTGGACTGTATAAAAAATAGGTAGGCTTGCCAAAGTGTGGAAAATTGCTTTCTCCGATTTATAAATGACAAAAAAAAAAATATCCGGTTTTGTGAAATCACGTCGGCAAGGATGGGAAAAAAAACAAGAGGAAAATGAAGATGGTCCCCGTTTTTTCCTTGTTTTCCAATATTTTCTTCTATTAATATTAAATATATATATGTGCACAATCAATATTGTGTACACATATATATTTAAAATTTATACTTAAAAAATGGGTCTCCCTACTCTGTAAATGCTCCTGATTTTAACGTTCACGACACCCATGAAAAAAAAAAAATAAACACTAACTTCTGCTCACCCTCAGGTCTAACTTGCTGGAAGTATGACTTCCCTAAATTTGGGCGGCACACACACACTTTCTTGTTCACTACCTATCCATTGTAAATAGCAATCGCTCGAATGACTCTGCGATTAACGTGTGCTTCTGCTTTATATATGCCTGGTGAGCCACAACGTGGAGCTGACGTCAGAACTACCCCCCTTCTCTCTCTTTCTCTCTCTCCTTTTCGTGTCCCTCCTTCTTTCATCAGAAACCCAATCACGTGGTGGTCGTGGCGCCGCGTCATCAGATCTGACGATTGCCTAGCCAATAACAAACTCAGCTAGGTTGTAAAGGCCGCGGCCTGCGGCAAAGTCCACGTTGTTTCAACACACGAATTCAAACTAACGTACGCACATGATGATGTAATTTATTTATCATACTTACCAAGAAATATTGTAATTATAGTGAAAATTTGGAAACCGACCCCGCCACAGTCGATTAAGAAAACCTAAGAAGTTTACTTTTATTTTTGTGTGAGAATTTCTTTATCCCCGGAAACTAAATTCAATTTTCGACACTTAAATGGACGATTTCAACGAAAAATTTAATTTTATCTTGCATAACTTAGTCATCCAGCTCTGGTATACTAGTACATATTGCTGCATTTGTACCTCATTCACCGTGAATATTCCCAACCTACTCGACTAGAATTAAAATTCCACATCTTCACTATAGAGGTCACTAGATGTCGGAAGATGTTTATTTCCTCGGATCGATTGCTATTAGAATCCCCTTTCTATTTACCCGACCGTACCAACGTGGAGAAATTTAAATGTAATGTGAACAAACATTTTGCGGCTCAACTCCTCGCCCAGGTTGCCCTTTATAAATCTACCCCTTATTACAGTTGCCCCTTATGGCTTGCTTGGGATGAAAAAAGTTTTAAAAATAACTGCAATTGTTACACAATCTTAAATGTCCCTACTTTACTCTTCATGCGGACAGTTAAGATCAGTTTTTTTAATTTGGGGAAAACGAGCACTCAGTCCAGAAGGATTCCTCTCTCATTGACCGAAAACAGTGCAGACTTATTTCTTTTTTATTTATTTTTTCTTCAATCTTATCAGTTTGTTCAATCTAGGAATGTCAAGACCCGCTCTTTTGTGTTACTAAAAATGCGTAACGTAAACAAACGTAAAGTGTACTCAGTCAATAACATTTTAAAAAATGTGAAATATGAGTCAATAAGTGTTTACTACAATTTGTTGCGTAAATAACTCGATTCCACATTTACTCGAACAATACTTTCTTTTTTAAGTATTATTCCCCTCCCCCCTCCCACACACACACAAAAAACTTATGATCCGAGATTACTAAAACTTCCTATTTTCATACCAGTATTGATGAGATTTGTTCCCATAATTGTTTGTTGCAATCTTTTCGTTGCATTCCCTGCCATGTGTTGCGTTTTTTATTACCACTAAACATTAATTAGTTTAGGAAATCTTACACAACCCCCCCCCCTGGACAGGATTTAAAACAATTTAATACATAAAAACATTTAATGTCTTTGTCGATGTATGCTTTTCTTTTTTGTGTTCGATTATATTACACACATTTTTAAACATGCTTTGGAAAGCTACGGGAAACTACTGTCTTTCTCCCCGAGATTACCATGGCTTTACAATTTGGAGTGCTGGTCGCCGATACTGTTAAAGCAACAGGGCCGTTGATACATGCACGCTTGCACGCATGTTTTGAAATACTATCCCTCGACATTTTTTAAAGGTGTTCGTAAAGGCATGTTAATTTTTTAAGGAGGTACTCCTGTAATGCATGTTTGTTAGTAAAACATTGATCGAAGAAGTATCTAAATATTACTGTTATTTATTAATATTTCATTAAGTGTTCGGCAGTCCAGCACATCCAGCACTCCAGCACTTATGCACAATAACCTCCCCGGCAAAACGACAAGGGAAGATGATCATGATCACTGAATTTATCCGAGAACTTAAAGGGTGTACATTTTGAAGAAATTTAGCCAAATTCGTGAAACGTTTTGGTGAATAAAACATGAACGAAGGAATATTCTAATAAAATAATATTACTAATGCAAATTCGAATATTTTAACAACTTTTGTTTTGGAAAATGAATGTTAGTGCTCTCTCTTGTGCAATTTTGCCACCGTGCTATTTTTAATTGTTTTTTTTTTTTCCTCGAGTTAAATTAAAGCTTCGTGATATCTTTTTATTAAATTGTTAGATGCAAGCACAGATAAGTTACCAAACACCTTCCCCTCCCCATATTAAGAATGGTTTTCAAAATAATGTTATTTTAACACGATGGCAAAAGTGCACACTACTGCACAAGTGCACAAGTACCCGAATGTTTTCTTTTATAAAATACAAAATAAATATTTTAAAATAACACAAAATAAAACAGTAATTAATAGAATATTTATCGAATTAAAACAGTTAAGAATATATGAAAAGGGTAAAGTTTAAATAATCGCACTGTTTTACTGGGGAGGCTATGATGCATTTGTCCGAGACGTAGTGATTGCTTTCCAACGATGAAGGCAAGTTAGACACAAGGTCGGTTGGAGTAAGCACCTTAACAGACAAAATAATCTAATATACCTTGTCATGTTCAATAATTAGAAGGGTCTATTGCGACTCTAGAAAGGGCGGGTTCAAATTTGCAAAATTGTTAATGGAGAGATCGAGGCTATTATTGGCCACAGAGTAAACATTGAAAGCACATGTGAACGTTTTGTTTTTAAAAGTCTTGCTAATTACGGTTTTGTTTTCTATCTTCTAAGATCCAATCAGTCATTCAGTTCGCCGATTATTCCCCCCTCCCCTCTTAGAAAACAGCTTCAACTGAAATTACAGAAAAAATATAAACAGAACGGATTTTTTTACACGGCCAAAAGACCGAGAAAATTCAAGTTGATGTATTTTTTTTTTAACTAATTAAAATCTATTAAAATCAAGTATTTTTCTAGAAATATAAAACCCTGAATTAAAGCAAAATAATATAATACTTTTTCTATAATTTTTTAAATAGAAGTTTAAGTTTTAAAATCCCCATCGCCCCCTCCCCCCCAAAAAACACCAAGTATCAATTTTTTTAATCCAAATTAATCATTAATAATGAGACTACTGGCGCTTCTAACTATTGGGACGAAATTTCGGAAATAGTAAAACTGAATTTCACATGAAAACAATGGCATCTACGCATTTCTTATATTTTTATGATTATATCCAAAAATTACAAAAATCGATAAGGTAGAAAATTATTTATTAAAGAAAATAAAAATAGAATTTGATGAAAACGATCGTAAACACACAGAGTTCAAACGGGGAGTAATTTTCCGTTTTGATTTAAACAAGATGGCAGCAAATTTTCACCTGCTAACACGATTAAAGTTGTTTTGTTTAATAATTGAGTAATATTCGGGCAATTTCGATTGCATAATTTGGAAGCTACCGTTGTAACTTATTAGAATTGACAAAAAAATCAGTTGAATGCATTGTTTTTTTTATCTGAAAACTCCATTTATCGACTACAAAATCTCGTCCCAATTCTGTAGAAGCACAAAAAAATGCACCTGAAGACAATTGGGGGTTACATCAGTCAAAATGTTGCGAATATAACAACCCAGACGATAATAGTAGTCGGAATAATAAGAATTACAAAAAAAAAAAAAATTATTATCGATCGTTATGATGACAAACTGGATAGTTCCTATTTACAATGCATCCCCACGGGACAGAGTTAGACACGAGGGTCGTTTTTTTAATGTGGAGAAAAGGAACAAAAATAAAAATTGTCTCAGTCGTGAAGGATTTCTCCTCCACTGACAGAGAACAAGAAATTGAAGTGTAGATCTGACAGACTGGATAGTTTCACTAACCCTTAATTAGTATCAAGAAACTTTCGTTTATGAACACAAATTAATTGATCATTTTGTGTGGGGGGGGGCTGTTTGAACGGTGAAGAAGAGTTTGCCGCCCCTTTAAATTGTTATTTACTTGCCACGAGGGCAGAGTTAGACACAAGGTCTGTTTTTATGTGGGGAAAATCCAGTTCCCCGAAAAAGGGCATTCTAGATAGGAACAATAATACAAATTGTCTCAGTCATGAAGGATTTCTCCTCCACTGACCGAGGAAAGAAAAGGTGAAGTGTAGCACTAGCAGTAGCATCAGAACAGATACTACACTTCGTTCCTAACCAAAAGTTGATCTGTCCGGCTTGATTGACTGTAATGCAAAACAATATTAGCTTCTTTTCTTTTTTTTAAGAAAATATAGTTATTTCAACCGACCACAAAATCAGTTCAATTTAAAAACAAACAAACAAAAAACGCGATGTTTACAAACACGCCTATTTATAGTGTTAAGCTTTTTTGGCACTAAGTGCACTTTCACATCCTCCAGCAATTGTTTTAATTTTAGGAGAGTTCCGTTCGCGTAACATAAGAGTTAATAAACCGGCCTGGACCCCTATGTTACTGCAGCAGCAGCACTCAGTGCAAACTATTTTTTTTTTTTTTTTTTAGCCATGCGTTAAAGCAAATTCTACACTTTTGATGTGTTTTGTAATATGAACACAAACAAAGGAAAGTTTTTGGTAAAATAGAAATTAAATTATCCATCCACTTTCTAATGGGCGCCGTATCGGAAATGATTATTATTTTAGGCCCCACAGCTTAAAAAAAAAAAAAAAGAAATAAAAAAGTTTGAATTTATTATTTTAAAAATCCAATTGGGCTGTAAAAATACGGACCGTACTAGTTTTTAGATAAGATTTTCAAGCGAAATTTATTTCTTACGGTATCTTTTATTTATTAAATTGTTAGGTGAAAAATAAATAAATAAATAAAAAGGGAAGGTGAAAAACACATTTTTAGGAGGTGGGCACCAAAACAACCCCAAAAACAACAAAAACAAAACAATAACAAAAACAAATGTCTGATAACGAACGATACATGTCAAGATACTAAAAACAAAAACAGCTCACGAACGTACAACAATTATACAACAAAGGTTAGTCACACATTTAAGTAAAACTAATAAACGCATCATTATTGTGGCTTTTTTTTTTCGAAGTCGAAAGCAAGCCATATTTTTCAGCACCATGTGGCAAAAACGAATATCTCTCTCTCTCTCTCTCTCTCTCTCTCTCTCTCTCTCTCTCACACACACACTCACACACACACACACACACACACGCTGAAAACATTAGTTTTCTGTAATTTCCATTCATTAAAAATATCATTTTAAAAAGAAGTTAAATAACTTGTTTATTTTTAAATTATATATACTTATTTCTACGTCCCCCCCCTTTTATTTAACTTATTTTTGAAGGAACAAAAACACATGTGATTGTTGTTGCGGCGATATTGATATAATAGAATGCTTTCAAACTTGTGTTTGAAAAGAGGCTTACGACATCACTTTACCAACTGGTTAAAAACACACACACACTCAAAGGGGTTGCTTCTTCCAACGTCCAGCTGAACCTCCCGAATAATAGTACAAAGAGAATAAAAAGCCTAATGTTTATTTTTAAAAAAATGATTGCAAACTATGCTTCGTGTTTACACTAGAAACATTATTAAACTATTCGGGTTTATTTTGCAATACACACATAGGTACGAAAACGTGGTCCAACAACAATTATATAACAAATCGATTTTTTTTTAATATATCGTTTTAAGCAAAAACAATTACTTGCTTAATTGTCATGTTGAAAAAAGTAAAATATCCCAGAATTACGAAAATTCATTGATTAGAACAACTGCTATTGTGTTTTTAGTAAAATAAAGTCTATAAACAACAAATATTGCAGCAATGAACAGAACAAGTAATCTAAAATATTCCTTCCGAGTTATGTCCCCGGTATGTAGACTCTTACTGTCTATTTTATAGCGTCTAGGATTACATCATGTCTCAATGGGGAAATATCTTTTCTTTTCCTGCAGAACAGTGCGCAAATGAGACCACTGAATGGTTCAAAGTAGCAATTGAAGCATGAAGCACATGTTCCACACGGAAGTTCTATAGCAAATCCCACTCTCTCCAATGGTTTACTTCTACTTGCGCAGCTGCCATTGCTGAGAGGCAACATGCATACCACAGATTTATCCGGCATAAGTCTAGTACAAACAGACAAAAGTTTATAGAAGCTAAAAATAATTGTAACAAGGAAATAGTGACAGCTAAGAGAGAATACACCAAAACCACCAGAAAACGCACTGAAGCGAAGCGGCGCTTCAGTGAAGCGCAGAAATTAGAAACTCATGATTTCTGGAAAATCTACAACAGTGTAGTAATTAATGAGCAATCAACAATTCCCCCACTATCCAACAATCATGAGGTTGTTTGCACGGCAACCGCGAAAGCTAACATGCTTGCTCGTTAGTTTGCCTCAAACTCTACTTTGGGCGCAGCAAACCACTTTCTCCCTGATTTTCCTTTGCAGACAGAAACTGCAGTGAATGATCTGAAAACCACCCCTTCCTAATGACATGATATTATAAAAGCATGTGGACCTGATCCCATCCTGGTTGTACTATTAAAAAAATGCTCCGCTGAAATTGCTCCAGTTCTCTTCAAACTTTTCAACAAATGCCTTAACGAATCTTGCTTTCCTGACTGCTGGAAAACTGCTTCTGTGGTATCAGTTTATAGAATTCTGGTGAAAGAACTGAGCATACTCCATTAGTCTCCTCCCTCTTTTCACCAAAATATTTGAGTCCATAATTAATCAAGCTCTGATCCACTACCTTACAGTTGTTAAACTTATGTCCGATCAACAATATGGATTTAGGTAAGCTGGTTCTACTGCAGATATCCTAACTGTAATCTCTAAACATATATACCATGCACTGGATAAAGCAGGAGAGGCTAGGGCGGTAGCCATAGATATATCTAAGGATTTTGACAAGGTATGGCACGAAGGTCTTATGAAAATCAGATCTTATGGTATTACTGGACGAATACTTAACAATTAAATCCTTCTTAAATAAGAGAAGAATCCAGGTTGGTTTTGATGGCCGTACGTCAAAACAATATGATATAAATACGGGTGTACCCCAGGGGTTAATCTTTGGGCCTTTATTATTCCTGATATTCATAAAAAAAATTGTCTCTGAGATGGACATATTTGCTGACGGCACCACGTTCTATAACAGGCACAAAGGAAAAAAATGAATGAACACATATCCATATCCAAGGCAATGGTAGAAACCTTAGAGGAAGACCTTCAATCTGTAGTGGAGTGGGGACAAAAATGGACGGTAGCGTTCAATGCTGCCAAGAAACCTTCTCAACCACCAATAGCTATGGCATTACCTGAAAGTACTTCGTTCAAACTGCTTGGCTTAACGTTCACAGGGAACATGTCAGCCTATGTCACGGTAACATATATTGGGTGGGGTTCTCACAGTATCTTGTATAATTTTTTACTTTGAACTCATTTTCTCAAACTTAACGTATTCAACAGAGACCTCGCCACCATTTGTCTTTTTCAAATATATCCATAAATACTATGTCTTTCAAATCGAATAATCATTTTACATTAAATAAAAACACTAAAAACTTATGCGGTCATGTAGAAAAGTAACTTATCTAGCTTTTGATTTGTTATATACTTGGTTTTTTGAAAACTTTTTTCGAATCTGTGTGTTAAAACAAACCCAATTATTTTAATAATAGATCATTTTTTGTAATTTTCGAAACTTATATTAATTTCTCCATAACATGTAAGTGCGTAATAATGTTTTCACCTGAAATGCGTTGATTTAAAAGTCCATCAATGTAAACAAGCACCTTTATTTATCTGCAAAAGCAAAATGAATGCACCTTCGTCTTTATTATAGAGATGAGAAATTTTGTAGGGACTCGGGAGTGATCAAGCGTTGTTTTTTTTCGGGGGCTTTTCCCAGCCTAGGTAAATAAATTTACTTGTTCTTCCGCTTGCAACAAGGTTTGATATAATCATAATGTCAGTTAAACCAAAACGTGGGTGGATGGGGGGGGTCCAGCTCTCTCAACGATGGCACCCTGGAAAAGTACAAAATTAACTGAGAACAGATTCGTCGACATTCCCAGTAGAGCGCCTCAGACGAACGACATTCAATACTCACTCCCCTCCCTAAGAAGGGGGTAATGCCTGGGAAGATGATCCCCCACGGACTTGGTACTTGTTAGGATACAGTCGACAGATCGATTTTTAAAACAAGCGGTTTCAAGCCAAAACAACAGTACTTACTTGTGGTGTCGAAAATAGTAATATATCTAAAAATTACGAAAACTAATCGAGTAGAACTGGTATTGTGTTTTTAGTAAAAGAAAAATCTATCGCTATCGGCTAAAACAAATCGTCAGCTATTACAGTGGCGAAAAAGAAGATAAGTGTGACCTTGTATTCGCAATCTTCAATGTGTTTACATTTGGGGAAAATGCAATTTCCCCCAATTTTCCGTAAATATTTTTTTTAATTTACTACTCGATGAATTTTCATAATTTTGGAATATATTACTATTTTCGATATGACAAGTAAGTACTGTGGTTTTTGCTTTTAAAACAACATTTTAAAAAGTTCATCTGTCGACTTTATCAAACACCATACTTTTAAATAAAAGCACCAGCCCCCTCTCCCCCAGCGAGCGATGCCCTAAATTTCAAAATGTGGCAAGTTTAATCCCAAATGTCTTTTTTTAAAACTTCATTTCACTGAATAGGCTTCCAGTCCAGATAAAACTCCCTTAAAAGTCCAACCTCGGTCATTACGTGACAAATTCTCAGGTCGTTGGGAAAATATTACCCGAGTTTTTTGTACGACGACGGAGAAGGTGGGGGGGTGCTACTATTAACGGACACAATAAAAATAGAATATTTGTTTTCATTTTGCCGCGTGTTTATAATTGTTAGGGAGCCATTTTAAAAGAAACACTTAAGACAGATTTATTGATTTCGATAAAGAAAAAAAAAAACACAGTTCAATTGTATTATAGGGACCGTTGGATTTGCTCGCCTATTCCGCTTTGTTGGTTTAATGTTGTTTCATATTTTTGGAACTGTTAACAATAACATTCATTCATTTCTATAAAAAAAGTTCCTGTAAATAAATATATTTTTAAAAAACATTTAAATAAACATATTCATTATAAAAAAAAAATACATGCGAGGTAGGTACGTGCAAAATGAACGGCCGAAACATTTTGGCCCTTAGTTTTAATGAAATTTTCAATATTTATTAACAATCATAGAATATAATGAATCTATTATATTTTTTTAAATTTTAGCGAAAATGTATTATTTTTTTGTAAACATTTATTTAAAAAACAGCTTTTTTTTACATAGGCATGGCATATCAGAGATGTGCCGCTGTAACTCATGCTCTCTACCGATCCAAGTTATGACAACAGGACCATTGCCAGCACCCTCAAAATACATCGATTGATTGCCACAAATAACAGGGACGTGCCCACTGCCCAGGTTGATGAAAACAAAGATTCTAGCCATGGTTATAATCTTTGGTGTGGTTTCATCATGCCATCTCACATCTTCGAAGTCAGCTTGAAAGTCAACGCCAAAGTGTATTTAGATGTGCTAAAGAGTGTGGTGATTATTCCCTGGTGCAATCACGTGGACGCTGGCAAACCCTGAGTGTGACAGCAAGACTCAGCGCTGGCCCACAAGTCCACAGTGACCCAGGCTTGGCTTCAGAAGGCGTGCTACGATTTTGTACCCTTGTCTCACTGCCCCCCCACCTCCTCCCTGGAACTGAACCCGCTGAATTTCTTTGTTTGGTCATACCTCGAGAACATTACCAATATGACCTCTCACAACATCAAAGCCAGGCTGATTGTCACCATCTGCCGAGTATTCGCTGAGCTCCCACCGGCGTTTGTGAAAAGGGCATACTCCCAGTTCCGGACCCATGTCAAGGCAGTGAGGCTGAAGGTGGCTACATTGAATAGATGTCAGCTCTACTAGATAATCAAATTACCTAAATTGATTTTTTTCAATAAAAGTTTTGAAATAAAGCTGTAGTATTGTTTTCTTTAGGGTGACACTTTTATCATTCCATCTGTAATGTTGAGCGGTTACACGAGCACAAGGGGAAAAAATGGCTGAAATGTATTTGTTACACGGCCATTTTTTCTTGTGCTCGTGTACCACTCGACATATATATATATATATATATATATATATATATATATATATATATATATATATATATATATATATATATATATATAATAGTTTGCTTGTCATTGTTCACATTTATCAATAAAAAAGATTATTTTAAACGCATTACGTGATAAAAATGTATGATAGTTGCTGAAATATTTACCTGCCTCCTACTACAGCAAAATTACACATGGCGTCAGTTTATATTATGGAATCCAGCTCCTCTGAATAAGGAGCACTCTGGATGGGTGCAAATTGCCTTGATCATACTTGTCAGCCTCGGGCAACTGGCAATACACCAATCTCTCCATGAAAAGGAGGAGGTAATGCCTGTAAGGACTGCTTCAGAGTCCAAAAGAACCATACTTCACTTCGGTTCAAGGGCGAGGACCCCTGTTACCAACTAAAGGATGAATATGTGTTTAAAATGAGTTTTATTTATTTATTTATTTATTTATTTATTTTTAAATTGTTAAAACTTAAGTCATTCTTTATGACATCATCCATTTTCAATAACACGTTTTGCATAAAAACAATTATCAATGTCAAACTGACCCAACGGGTCACGATCTAGTTATGTTCTTAAAATAGGATCAAATCAACCCTTTTAGAAATTGTGTAAAGTAAGCTAAATTAATTTAGTATTTATAAGGAAAACAATTTTTTTTACCTATTTTATAATCTGGCTAAAAAGTCCTGTTTTTTAAAAAAAAAAAAAAAAAAAAAAAAAAAGCTGGCCAAATATTCGTTAGGTAAAACGTTCGTTGGCCCCGAACGTTCTAGATTTTTTCTGGAACTGCACACTTCTTTGAAATAAGTTATTTTTATTATTATTTTTTTTAACTCCTTTTATTTATTTGAGATGATAAATAAAATTAAAATATGCATTCAATTAAAAAAAAAACTAAACCAATATTGACGAATCTTTTTTTTTAGGTTTTACTTTTTTTTTTTGCTAAACGTAAATTTTTTATTTTGTATATTGTTTATTTTTTTTATTGTTTTTCGTTCATTCTTTTTAATTACGTATTTTCTTTTCCACAATTCTGAACTTTTCTTTTAAAATAACACACACACACACACACACACACACACACACACACACACACACACACATGAGAAATAGTTCCCAGTTATTTCTTGAACAGATACTTTATCTAACATTTTTTTACAATAACATTCAACATCAACAATAACAACCAACTTTTAGTTTGACCTTGACCTTAACGCTAAATTTTATTTAAACTTTTATATAAACAAACAATATAAACAACTTTTGTCATAAATCATTTTTGAAGTATTTTTCAATAAGAATAAAATGTAATTAAATTTTCAGTTTTATAAAAAATAATCATTCATAAATCAAAAATTGTCCAATATGTTTTCAACCATTGCAAATTATGTTTTGGTTGTAAACATTGCAAGAACGTTTTTAGTTCAAATCATGGCAACAAAACATATTTAAATTGTTTAGTTTATTTATTTATTTTAATAATAAATTGTAAGTAGATCTGCAATTTTAATCGAAAATAATCTTATAACTCGAGCTAAAAAAAAAAAAAAAAAAAAAAAAAAAGCGAAAAAACCGGTTAAGGGCAGTTTCTATAAAGGAGGGGCTTGTTTTGTAGGGCAAATTAGGGACAGGGAACCAAAGGGTAAAAGGCTGGAAAGAAGAGATAAACAATCTGCGAGTCCCTCCCCCCTCTTCGTTTTTCCCTCTAAAGTTTCCTATAAATCAACCAATCACAGGGCTTCATTTATTAGAGTTCACTTTGGGATGGGAAGGGACGTGAAAGTTGAGCTGTGTGTTGACAAATAAGTGATAGACATTTTTCTGTGTAGTATCAATAGTATTTAAATAGTTTTTGTTTGTTTTCGATTTTCGACGTTTATTTTTGTATTTTTTTAAAAACTATCAAGTTAGCTTTAACCACGCCTCTCTGTAATATATTACGAAAGCCGTGGCTTAACACGCAGTGGTGGTGGGGAGAGGGGTCAAGCTCCTACAACTAGGGGCTACTTTGGACAGGTGCACTGCAAAACTGGAGATGAACCAATCCCTCTTCCTAAAGGAAGAGATAATACCTAGGAGAATGTCTTCTTAGAGCTCGAATCAAACAATAATTCTGGTTCACGTCAGACCTGTGTGCCAAAATGGGCTAAACAGGAACAGGTATTACACCTTGAAAATTTAATTAAAAAAAAAAAAGAAAGAAAAGAAAAGACAAATGCACTTTTTACAAATTAAACACAAGATGGTCAATAACGTGAGAAGTATGTGTGTGGGGCATCCTCTGTCTTTTACTTTTAACAAGACGCATTTTAACCATTTGTTCAAACACTGTCCTTTTCACTCTTTCACCATTTGTCAATCATTTTCATTTCAGCAGTCACTGTAATACCACATTTACTCGATGGAGAATCTGTAGTGGTGGTGCAAAATAGGGAAAATGAATTGAATTGAGAAAGAGACGAACTACGTGTTAAATTGAATTAAACGAACTAGGATTTATTTCGTGAAGAAACAAATGAAAGAAAAGGGTACTACACGTGTTTAGTTTAGCGTGCGTCTCTCGCTGTTTACTGGTGAAAAGGAAAGTCTATTATAGTAAGAGAAAGAGAAAAAGTCAATCCAGGCCATGGAGATAGAAAACGTATAAAGTGTACGTACTGTCTGTTAGCTCATGCCCCATACATAGTAGCAAGTGGCGTGAGGCAGGCGCGTGTGCGCGCCTGCCGGAACGGCGGCTGCTAGTGCGCCGACCACTCACCTCGGAAGCTGGTCCGAAAAAGGAAGATGCCGCTTATTGCTCTTGCTTTTATAATTGTTTCCGGTGGTCTTTTGCGCATGTGTGGATTTCCTTTGAAAGGGGAAGTGACTTTATTCATGTGTGCATACCAGTGCGCGTATGTGTGCATACATGTGTGTACGTTAGCGTGTGTGTATATACGTGAATGTAAGTATATGTACGTGAACGGGAATATATCTACTTGTGTGTACATGTGTGCGTATGTTTGTGTGCGCATATGTATATGACAAGAAAAGTGGCTTGAAATGTGAACACATGTTTTTGTGTGAGACTAGGAAAGGCTCCCACAAATCCTACGTAAAATATTCCCAATGGTTTTAAATGAATCCTATTTACTAAAAAGTACTTACAATTTGATAAAAACTGATAGAAAGAGTGATGGCCTCTGTTCAGTCTTGAGAAACAATGAATGTCCCTGTAAAACAGTGAGCAGTGAGACAACAAAAAATGCCCTCAAAAGAAGAAAAACAACAAAAAAAAAACAAATAAAGACAGGGGCAGGTTAGTAAAACACTTGCAATCTTTTTAAAGAATAGATTGCCTAAAAGCAAGCAACTTAATGTCTAAGTTAGAGTGAGAACTCAAGCAACTCAATATCTAAGCGGGAGTGAGAGTTATGATGGTATCAAAATAGATAGGGGTGACGTTTGGAAGTGGATGGTGCAAATACAATTTGCAAAGGCCAAGGACAAAAATAAAAGTTGGAAATCTACATCTTGGAGGAACTCTATTATTAAAAATAATAAGGAACAGGACTTGCTCACTCAACTAGTTAAATGTTCACCTTAATCAGTATGGGTTCCTAAAGAACCAAGAACTATGTGTACTATACTCAAGCAGGAAACATATACTGAAACATATATTGACTCCTTTTGTGCACACAAGCTTGCTACTTGTACCCACTTTTGCTGAATTCTGTGAAATGTAATCTTTGTCTATCACATCTAATTTCAGTCTTAAGCTGATGCTTAAAAAATGAAATCAAATTCTCATGTGAAAAACATCCAGTCTCATATGATCTCTTCAGATGTATGGTCAGCACTACCATTCTAGCTACGGCCAGGATTGTGACAAACTTCATTTGCTTTTTCCTAGCACACAATGGGTTGACATTATCGATCATGTATGCTATTTCCAGCATTACCAACTGCTTGGAATAAATGCAAGCTGTCAGCTGATGGGCATCTACAAAAGCGGAAGTTTGCTGTAGTTGAATAAATTTAACAAGGTGCTTATCTCTAGGCCAAAGAGAAGAGTAATGCACAGTGATTCAATGGTTCCCTGCCAGATGAGCACTCTAGAAAAGGGGAGGGATAAAATCGCTGAGAGTCCTCTCTGATGAATCTGGAAAGCTTACTGAGACAGCCTTCCTCGGCACAGCAGCCAATAAATGCCAATGATATCTTAAACTTGGAAGTTTATTGCCAAACCTCTTTGACATTTTTGTTCTTTTCTTTTTAAGATCATAGTAATGTATCCGTTCCGTTCACTGTTTGACAAGTTGTTTGCATAAAGTGATTAATACAACTATTAATTCTGATTCCCTTGTGGAAACGAAGGAAAAATAAAATAAAAGAAAGCATTGAGAAAATTTAAAAGCTTATTTTTCTAGAATTTTATGCATAACTTACTCGATTATTTAAGGTATTTGGCTATGAATAAGCCAATAGCTGTAAACGTTGACTTTATCAGTGTAAACCAGAAAATAAATATTAGATCTACTTCTAATAATTTTGATATTAAGTAATTTCAGATTACATATCAACTTTAATGGAGTAAAAATGGCAACGTTGCTTCTGTGACATTCCTTTATGTGTTTGGAGCTAAACCTTCTCCGACTTTGCATGCAACTGTTGAGGTTTGTTGCTATTGGTATTGAGAGTACAAAAGAAAACTTTCAAAATGGATAAGTGCAATCAATGAGGATTTCATGCAAACCAAATATATCAAGCCATGATCTACATGAGTATCCCGTCTCTGAGATGGAAATCGTACAACCCTCAGACAATTATTAAGTTGGTGCAAAAATAATGTCGATTTTATATACAGGGTGACCCCCCCCCCAAAAAAAAAAAGCGGGCCCCAACTCTAATTAGGCCCCGTTTCTTAGTGTTTTGTCCAAATGAAATTAAACTTTGGTCATTACTAGTTTATTACATTCAAAACATCACATCAAAACACAAGGGTCTGTGGCCTTTTTTTCTCCGTTCTACAGCATATGTTCTAGATGGTCTCCACTTAGCTTTTGTTTTTTTTTTGGGTCACCCTGTATAAAGCGATATTATTTTTGCATCAACCTAATAGCATAAACTCTGTCGACAGTCAAATCTGAGGCATGGTATATTTTGCACGTAGATTTATTTGTCATTGACAAAGGTAAAACTGAAAAGGAATAAAAGCATTACTTCAGAAACACATAAATACAAAATGAAGACAAAGCAAAGACCTTAAAGTGAATTGTAGACTTAATAAACTTACAGAATAAAAAGCATGTTGAGCATAAAAATACTGCAAGAAAGGAAAATATACAAATTATATTAAATAGCAACCAAATTATGAGAGGTTATATGGAGGTTCCATATGTGACAAGAAGGTAAACAAAATTTGTTTAGATAAAAGAAATAATACTAAAAAATAATACAACAGTATTCAATTCTATTCTAAGAGACAAGAAAGGCAATAATTCTTACCGTTGATTCTTAAAATACTGTTGAGATATTTAAGGGATAGAAACTATACAATTGGGAGCAGCTAAAAAGGATCAGGGACAGGCATCAGAAGCCTCAGCTAGTGAACAGGTCTGAAAGAAACCCTTAAGAAAAAAGAGTTTACAAAGGGAGATAAATGCTAGTGAATCTATTCTATGCTAAGCAGAATAATGATTTTTATGAAGAATTCACACTCATTCAACAAAAAATCATCATTATCAGCAGCAGCAGCAGCAGCAGTAGCCATTCATGTCACTGTTAGCAGATGGCCATTACAGTTTTGTCCACATTTTATGTTCTTGCGGAAATCTCATCCAATTTTTCCGCCCATCTCCTTCATCTCATCTTTCCATCTTTGCTCTCTTCCCCATATATGATTGTCCAATCTGTTGCTTTTGTTATCCGCTTGCTGCTACACATTCCGGCGAAATATCGTTCAACCCATTTTACTTTGATCTATCTTACTTTTTCCTTCGTTGTCTTTGATTTTAGTCGTTTTTCTTTATAATCTCATTCCTCGTATTGCTTTTTTTCTTGTTATGTTCAGTTGTGACCTTTCTCTACTCCTTTGAGCCACTGCCAATTTTCAGTTCCTGGCGTTTCGTGAATGTACATGCCTCTGCGCCATATGCCATTGTCAGAATAAAAATACACAACAACAAAGATGGAGCGTTTATTTTATTTTTTTTTTAGAATATATTATTATACTGTTAAAAAGAAAACAAAAAACGGCAAACAATAATTCTTATTTGAGAATTGGCACAGTAAAATACTCATCCATTGAAATCTGAAGAAACTATGAATAGCATATTTTAATTGTTAAATTGTAAAGAGATGGAACAATACCTACTATTACATAAAAGGAAACTGTGTGTGTGTGTGTGTGTGTGTGTGTGTGTGTGTGTGTGTGTGTGTGTGTGAGAGAGAGAGAGTTTGTTCCTTATGGGCTCGAAAATGGCTGGGCCGATTTTTATGAAATTTTACATCAAGGTATTTCATGTGCCTGATAGTGTTCTTAGATAAGTTTTCGGTCAAAATGTCTCTGATAAGTAATGATAATTAAAATAATCTGATGAAAGAAGGAAAATGCGATTTTGACAAAAGTCAACACTTTACACAGCCTAACATCACAAGGGCATTTGAGAAGTTTTATTACCACCAGCATGTTTGGTTTTCATACATAAAGTAAATTTCATAGTGTATAAGGATTATTTGATACTGGAGACATTCATAATCGTACCCTATTTCCAAAGAGGGAAGATATAACATATGAAAAATATTTATCATTGATTTGTATCTGATGTAAATATAAAAAAGAATAATATAGAGAAATTTAAAATAATATGATGGAAGTTTGGAATCAAGTCTCCCTTGCTGTTACTTCAGATCATTTGAAATCATATTAGCAAGTTTTAGTCTCCCCTCAATCAAGGCCAGAAGTATTGTAGGAAATATCAGATATTTTGTAATTCATATGCAAAACTAAGAAAACAAATGACTAAAATATTTTATGACTGTGAAATGGGGTATATAAATTTAAAGATATATAAATTTAACAGAACAAAAATTAGGAAAGAAATGGACGTACGCCTTAATGTGTGGCACAAAGGACACTTACTATTACATAAATTAAGCTAAAAATTGTTTTAAAAAAAAGCCTTAGTTTGTAAAAATCTAATAGTTGGTTGCTTATTTTTAAAAAGTTAAAAAAAGTGCCAAAAATAGGCTTTGGATGATGGCTGACCCCTTAATATGCGACCTTAAAAGCAAATGTCACATAATGCAATACACAATTCAGGTCATTACCTTTCCAACGAGCCTTTATTTATTAAATTCTGACCAATAGTCACTGAGATTTCGAACTTATAAAATTTCTGAAAAGATGGTATTTCTATGGATGGATAGAATGAAAGGTATGAGTATTTCAATATTCAATTTGTTGCATAACAAATTGAATATTGAAATAATCGTACCCTTAATTCTATGGGACGAAACTACGTGAAAATTTGAAAGCTTTTTGAAGATTATAATACTTTTCTATGGTTAATATTTTCTGACAATTGGTAAAAAAGAAACCGTATTTTCAAACCAATAAAATATGCCAAAATTTGCCTACATTTGTATATATAGTGTCCTGACAGGCTAGCTACAGTTTTGCTGCTTTAGGATGAATTTTGCTTAGGTTTTTATTTTTTGCTTGGTTGTCTTCCCTGTGGCCTTGCGAGGTCACTAATATCACCGTTGAAAAGAACCTACAAACTTTTACTACTAATTCGTTCCTGTTAGTCATATGACATGAAAAAGAAAATCTGAAGAAGGCGTATTATGCCAAAATTAAAATAAATGTTTGTTTATTTTACAAGATCTTTATGTAATTTGGCTTCAAACGTATAATATAAAAACATATATATATATATATAAATGAAAGTGTCTGTCTGTCTATCTGTCTGTCTTCGTGTCTGTCTGTGTACATTTCCCTACACAATATCTGTCAATTTTCAGTCTACAGACTCGAAATTTGATATACAGGGTACTGAGATTTGGGAAAATCTTTGTAATCGGTTTTCGGCCAGAAATTTGGCTGTTAAGGGGTCAAAGTTCAATGATTTGACCTTTGAAAACTCTACCAAACTCTTCCGCCAATTTTGGGTTTAAACACTTGAAGTTTTAGATATACGTTCCCTGAACATGGATCTAACTTAATAACTTGATTTGAGCCCAAAACAATAAATGTTAAGGGGGTCATAATAGGCGTCGAAGTTAAAAAAATTGACCGCTTTTTTTTTTTTTTTTTTGCTCAACATACACCTCCAAACACCCGGGCAACGCCGGGCTCCCAGGCTAGTATATATATATAATATTAATTTTACGATATAATGAAAATATACTCTCTGGTCTT